>NC_134354.1:731605420-731937295 GCF_048569485.1 Anomaloglossus baeobatrachus
TTTGGAAGTTGGGTTCGGAGGGCATAGTTGAACTTTAGATAAGGTTTGGTTTGTGACCCTGACTTGATCCGAACCTCAATGGAAGTCTGTAATTGGGCAGTTCTTGGCTCCATCCATGTGCTGCCAGCTGAAAGAGGGTGGGTGGGGTCTTATAAAATATATATATTTTTTTATGTGTGTGTGCACATGGATTCTGATCGTGCTGATTTTACCCCAAGTGCGAGCTGTTCAAACACTGCACGCGGCTGTTACAGGTCTAAGCCTCAATCATACCCAAGCATAATGGTGCTCACTTGAGTGGTTTGCACTCATAACGCACTCAAACTTTGAACCCGAACTTTGTTTTTTTGGTAGTCGATTTCCAAACCTCAGGTTCGCTAATCTCTAGGTATCACCTCTAAACACATCTCATAACACAAGATCCACCATTCACATTCGGTGATGTGTCAGCTGACCCTTTTCCCCCTCCTTGCACAATGACCTTTGGCACATGATCATGAGATGCTTCAGCAGTGTTAAGCGGGCTTTACACACAGCGACATCGCTAGCGATGTCGCTGGTGAAAGCACCCGCCACCGTCGGTTGTGCGTCAAGGGCAAATTGCTGCCCGTAGCGCCCAACATTGCTAGGACCCGACACACGTACTTACCTGCTTAGCGACGTCGCTGTTTCCGGCGAACCGCCTCTTTTCTAAGGGGGCGGTTCGTTCGGCGTCACAGCGGCGTCACTAAGCAGCCGCCCAATAGAAGCCGAGGGGCGGAGATGAGCGGCCGTAACATCCCGCCCACCTCCTTCTTTCCTCATTGCCGGCGGCCACAGGTAAGCTGTAGTTCATCGTTCCTGCGGTGTCACACATAGCGATGTGTGCTGCCGCAGGAACGACAAACAACATCGTACCTGCAGCAGCAACAATAATCGGGATTACAACGACTAGACAACGATATGGTGAGTATTTTTGATCGTTAACGGTCGTTCGTGCGTTTCACACGCAACAACGTCGCTAACGATGCCGGATGTGCGTCACGAATTCCGTGACCCCAACGACATCTCGTTTGCGATGTCGTTGTGTGTAAAGCCCGCTTTAGAGTCAGTCTATTGCTGCTAATGTACATGTGCATTTCCTGAAACAACAGTGTATGGGAAACAAACCAAGCTGAATGGGATTCTTACTTTTACTTTTGATATAAATAATACTTTTTACACAAGCCAAATAAAAATGTACATTTTTTTGCTATACAAGTCCTTTTTGAGTAGCAATGGATTCTTCTAAGCTTCACTTAATGCAACCTGCCCTATGAATTATAGAAGAAACCTGATCTAACATTATTAGGGCGCGGGGCTAACACATGGCGCTTTTGTCAGCGTGAAACGTTTCTGTTCCCCGCAGTTAATTACAATGTGTCATAATTTAGAACATAGTCAAGGAAAGAGTTGTCAAATGATACAAAGCGAGAGCTAAAAGGACATCGACCGCCCGAAAATTACCTTCATTAGCTCAATTTAAGGCTGGAATGTATGTAAATAAACAGCGGCAGCTGCTCGGCTGCCATTTCTCAGGGCCCTCCAGGAATGCAGGACACACAGGATCTCGGCTATCTTCTGAATAATACCACTTCACCCGTCATAGCCCGAGCCGGGCACCGATTCAGTCCTTGTTTTTCTGTCAGATTGTAATGCACCCGACCACACAGCTGGATTGGAGCGCAGACACTAACCATATTCTGTGTCATTTAATTCTTATTTTCTTTTTCCCTGCCTTGCTGGATGGTGAGAATCGAATGATTGCCAAGTTGCAGGCCCTTGGTTTTTGTGTGTATGTTTTTTTTAATTATCCAATAATCTGTGCCCTGAGATGCCTTTCACCCGCTCCAAAATTTTCCATTAAGACTACAGTTCAGACTCGGCTGAGTAGCTTTGCTTATAGAGCAACCAGATCTGGGTCTGAAATCGGCTGTTCAGCAATTTTGCTCCTATAATAACATAATTAATTTAATTAATCCGGCATTTGATAATCTGATAGTTGTTTATAGCAGAAAATAGCAGTGTAATGTGTAATCCACTGGATCAATAGCAGGAGAAAGGACCAGTTAGGTAATTAAAGGGAACATGTCGCACGTTTTTACATGTAGACATTGTGGTAGACCTGTATAGGTGCTTGCCCCCCAATAAAAATAATACCCTTTGTGCAGAGATCTGATGTGTCAGTTATGAGAAATCTAGCTTAGAAGCCATATGCAAATCATGATGGAAGTGCAAATAAAAGGTTCATCTGCTACAATAGCTTAAAGGGTTACTCACAGTACCGGGGCGTGTTAGTCTGCTTGCTTTTCTATGTGCACTGACACGTCCCGGTAATTTGAGTCGCCCTTTAAGCTATTGTAGCAGATGAACCTTTTGTTTTTAGCTTTATATAAGGCCAACATATTCTGTAGTGCTGTACCTGACTGACCTATCCATGAAAAAGGTGGTGTGTATGAAGGAAGGTGCCGTTCCCGGGCCACCCAGATGCCGCACTTCTTCGCTAAGGAGAGTCTGGGTGCTCATAGGATGTCGGGTGGGTTGCACAACACTTTCTGGTTTCTTCAGGCCAGTGTCCATCACCCCGCCAGTCCTCGTTATAGTCAGTCAGAAACATACACAACACTAGAGATCACTTAGCCAACCAGAATGTTCACTTTATTTTTCACACCATTATGACAGATATGGCCTTACTTTTGCTTCCTTTCTCTCAGTGTGGGGTACTGCTTCTCGACCTGTCATCTCCGCTATCTTGGATCTGGTCTTAGAACTCCAGGGTCTGTGTCTGTCGCGGGCGGGGAGGAGGATGGCAACGCTGCGCTCACCCCCCTTTGCTCGGGTCCGGTCGCTGCTGCAGCTGCGGCTGCTGCTCGGAGGTGGCTCGAGCGGTGGGCCGGATCCCGGGGTCTCGAGCGGCGCTCCTCGCCCGTGAGTGAAAAGGGGTGGTTTTGGTTTTGGGGATATTGTCCGTGACGCCACCCACGGTTGTGCAGCTTGGGTTGTTATTCTCCCCTCCGTGGGTAGGGGGTTTGTTGTTCCGGGGCCCCAGTGGTGGGGTAGGATAGGATGGCAGGCGGGTTGCGGGGCCTGATGAGGTGCATGGTCGCAGGGGCAGCGCTGTGCCGCACGGCACAGAGGTACTCACTCAGCCCAATGATGATGGCACAGTTCACGGTAAAACAAGCGGCTGGTTGGACGGGTCCCTCGGACGGCTGCGGTGTTGTTGTTCCCTGCAAGTTAGCGGTGACTGTCTCTTCCCTGCACCTAAGTACGGTTGTTGGTATCGATGGGTTCCCACCGGTAACCCGCTCCCCGACTTGGATATGGGCCAGAGGAGCCCCTTTTTGCCCGCATGCGCTGGCCCTGAGGAACTGGTGCCTTGGCGGTGGCGGTGTCCCTCTAATACGGTTGGACTTTTGCCTTCAATCGGGACTTAGTTGTTTGGAAACCCAGGAGGTCCCCTTCACTGACGGATTTGGCAAATTCACGGCGACTCCAAGTCTTGCCGGGGTCCGAAAGGCCCCTGCCACTGGTGCTGGCTTCTCTTTGTGTACTGGTCCGGTACCGCCGGGCCACCACCCGTCCGCGGTCCTTACGGTAGACTCCAATCAGCCACTCCTGCAGACGGTCACCGCCGTCTGCCAACCTTGCTGTCTCGCCCGGGGCACACACCCGGACGCTCTCAGTCAGTTTTGCTTGCTCTACTGCCACTTCACTTTACTCCTTCCACTTTCACTACTCAAACTGCTCTCTTTCCCTTCCAAACTCTAACTCACTGGTTTTCCCGCCTCCAGGACTGTGAACTCCTCGGTGGGCGGAGACCAACCGCCTGGCTCCACCCCCTGGTGTGGACATCAGCCCCTGGAGGAGAGCAACAAGGGTTTTGTGTCTGATCTTGATGTGCCTGCAGGGAATGTGGGGTGTGTTGTGGTGTTGTTCTCTGTGGCCCCTGGCTTGTCCAGGGCGACACATGTCTCCTTCCCACTGACTCCGTTCACCTTCATCCGATTCTGGTCCCTGGCGGTTCTCTAGCCAGATGACTCTCTAAGCCCGCCGGGGTGAGTTGTAAGCTCTGGACCTCTCAAGGATACCTCAAGGTTCCCTGACGACTCTCTAAGCCCGCCGGGGTGAGCCGTAGGCTCCGGA
This sequence comes from Anomaloglossus baeobatrachus, assembly GCF_048569485.1. Classification (NCBI taxonomy): domain Eukaryota; kingdom Metazoa; phylum Chordata; class Amphibia; order Anura; family Aromobatidae; genus Anomaloglossus; species Anomaloglossus baeobatrachus. Next base: position 731,609,585 of record NC_134354.1, read on the forward strand.
CCTCTCAAGGATACAGTGCTGGCCAAAAATATTGGCACCCTTGCAATTCTGTCAGATAATACTCAGTTTCTTCTTGAAAATGATTGCAATCACAAATTCTATGGTATTATTATCTTCATTTATTTTGCTTGCAATGAAAAAACACAAAAGAGAATGAAACAAAAATCAAATCATTGATCATTTCACACAAAACTGCAAAAATGGGCCAGACAAAAGAATTGGCACCCTTAGCCTAATACTTGGTTGCACAACCTTTAGCCACAATAACTGCGAACAACCGCTTCCGGTAACCATCAATGAGTTTCTTACAATGCTCTGCTGGAATTTTAGACCATTCTTCTTTGGCAAACTGCTCCAGGTCCCTGAGATTTGAAGGGTGCCTGCTCCAAACTGCCATTTTGAGATCTCTCCACAGGTGTTCTTTGGGATTCAGGTCTGGACTCATTGCTGGCCACTTTAGTAGTCTCCAGTGCTTTCTCTCAAACCATTTTCTAGTGCTTTTTGAAGTGTGTTTTGGGTCATTGTCCTGCTGCAAGACCCATGACCTCTGAGGGAGACCCAGCTTTCTCACACTGGGCCCTACATTATGCTGCAAAATTTGTTGGTAGTCTTCAGACTTCATAATGCCATGCACACGGTCAAGCAGTCCAGTGCCAGAGTCCAGTGACAGCAAAGCAACCCCAAAACATCAGGGAACCTCCGCCATGTTTGACTGTAGGGACCGTGTTCTTTTCTTTGAATGCCTCTTTTTTTCCTGTAAACTCTATGTTGATGGCTTTTCCCAAAAAGCTCAACTTTCTTCCATTCTTCCAAAACGTTTTAGGCTTTCTCAGGTAAGTTTTGGCAAACTCCAGCCTGGCTTTTTTATGTCTCGGGGTAAGAAGTGGGGTCTTCCTGGGTATCCTACCATACAAGTCCCTTTTCATTCAGACGCCGACGGATAGTACGGGTTGACACTGTTGTACCCTCGGACTGCAGGGCAGCTTGAACTTGTTTGGATGTTAGTCGAGGTTCTTTATCCACCATCCGGACAATCTTATGTTGAAATCTCTTGTCAATTTTTCTTTTCCTTCCACATCTAGGGAAGTTAGCCACAGTGCCATGGGCTTTAAACTTCTTGATGACACTGCACACCGTAGACACAGGAACTTTCAGGTCTTTGGAAATGGACTTGTAGCCTTGAGATTGCTCATGCTTCCTCACAATTTGGATTCTCGAGTCCTCAGACAGTTCTTTGGTCTTCTTTCTTTTCTCCATGCTTAATGTGGTCCACACAAGGACACAGGACAGAGGTTGAGTCAACTTTAATCCATGTCAACTGGCTGCAAGTGTGATTTAGTTATTGCCAACACCCGTTAGGTGCCACAGGTAAGTTACAGGTGCTGTTAATTACACAAATTAGAGAAGCATCACAGGAGTTTTCAAACAGTGCCAATACTTTTGTCCACCCCCTTTTTTATGTTTCGTGTGGAATTATATCCAATTTGGCTTTTTGACATTTTTTTTTTTTCATTGAAGACAAATTAAATGAAGATAATACCAAAGAATTTGTGATTGCAATCATTTTCAGGAAGAAACTGAGTATTCTCTGACAGAATTGCAGGGGTGCCAATACTTTTGGCCAGCACTATACCTCAGGGTTCTCTGACTGGCCCTAGTACCTAGTCCACTTCTTCTTACACTTGAACCCTATTCTAGACTGGCTTATCTTGAGACCTCCCAACTGACCTCTTTCCCACATCTGTCACTTCCCCTTTAACCCCATCTCTTCTAGCCAACCACCAGGTGGCGCCTCTGGTAAAAGTCCCGCTTTACTATATTTGGAACCTGCACCCATCTAGCAGCGCAACATAGCAACATACGCATTTAGCAATAGGCATAACACTTTGCACTCTTCATAACCATGTACTTTACAGTGTAGGACTCTACCTCCTACAAGATATCAAGGAGGAAGAAAATAATATCTAAAATAATAGATAACTAACCCCAAATCTCTCAGACACAATCAGTTGTTGGAAAACAAAAGCAGCACAGGCATGATTGCACCAATTAAAACGCTTACACAATTATGTGTCGCCAGGGGTTAAGGGGGTACCCAGAACCGGGCCAAGGGGTTGCTTCTGGAAAGGGGGTCACGGTGTCGTGACCCGGCCTGTGCTCCCTGGTTCCACAATAAAAAGGGGGGTTATGTTCGTGACGCCACCCGTGGAATGTGATCAGAGATGACCACCGCTGCTGCAGAACCTCCGGGGGTGATGGAAGGCAGCTTGAGATGGGACGGCTCCCCACGGGTAGAGCCTTTTCCCCGGGGCAGTGTGTTAGTCTATGGGGGGAGTGCAGGACACGAGCACAATAAACAGGCAGACTCACGGTTTTGCAGTTTCTTTGTCCTTTACTGATGATAATATTCAGCAGAGTACTGTCCACGGAGTCTGTGAGGGGTTCAGGGTTTCTCCCATCCAGCCGGGCCGTTTTGGCTTCCTTGCCTGCACTGTGTGTCTGTGGCCCTGCTGCTGTGTGAACTATGCAGCCGGCTCTGCTCTGCTCCTAGGTACCGACCTGACAGGCAGCTCGAGTCCTTCCTAGTATGTTCCTGAACTCTCCTATGTTGCTTGTGTCTGTGGTACAGGTGAAAGATCTGGAATCTTCACTTCTCTGGTGGTAACTGTGCAGTATGTAACCTGCAGTCTCGGATCCAGCATCCGTTCTGTGTGCTCCACTGGGTTGAGCTCAGCAATGCTCTGTCTCCCAGGAATGTTCCTCTGTGTGCTCTTTCTCCTTTCCTCAGGTCCTCAGCTAGGCCTGGAATTGGTCAGTGGATCCTGAGGTGAGCTAAAGCCAGCTTCCAATCTGCAGAGATCCTGTCTCCTCAGTTCTCTGCACTGAACCGAGCTGCAGCTCCACTGAACTGCACTCTCTGCACAAACAAACAAACTGAAACTACTGACCATTTCCTCCCCCCCACCAGAATATACAGGGAAGCAGCTTGGTCTCCCCCTTCTGGCCAGGAGATCTTGGTGTTGTGTGTGGGGAGTTAACCCTTTGTGTTGTTACTGTGGCAACCCTGGGGTGCCACATTCCCCCTTAGTGAAGAACAGTACTCCGGGACTGTGAAACAAACAAACAAGTTATCACAACAATTATATATATACAGAGTCTCAAAAGGAAAAAATACAAAAACCTTAAAGCTCAAAAAGAGTCCAAAATGTTCAAAAATATTTAAGTGTTCATACAGTATAGTCTCTGTAGGTACTGGGCTTTTGGTCTTAACGTTGCAATTATATAAACATTTAAACAACCAAACGCTTCTTAAAGGTGTCTCTACTCTGGTCGTAAGTGCAGTAGGCCTCACAGCCCTCGGGCCACCAACCATGTGATCAAGTTGTAACTCTCCGTGCTGCCACCTTACACCACTCTTCTCTCACCTTTTCTGTACACTAAACTGTTACGGTTTTTCATATAAACATTATAACATATGTACATTTTATATGCAATTTCACATTAGTCCTTATATCTTGCTGGTATCTGACCCTGAGTACTACGCTGTGACCTGCGTACTGCTGGTGTACTGGGTGTACTTAGCATAATGGTGTGGGTGGAAGTGTACCTATTTGGTGTTTCTGGTACTTGTGAGGATGGGGGGCTGACTGTAGGACTGGCAAGCTTACTGGGACCTGGAATCTGTTCTTCCTCTACGGTTTCGACTTCCAGTTCTTCTTGTCTTGAGACTTCTTGTGGTACGAGTTCTGATGGTGGTTCCACCACTTGAGGGAAGGCGATCATTGGGACTACTACTGCTCCATAGTAATTTGGCCATGTTTTTGGGAAATCTCTTAAGACTGTATGGAATACATCTTCTTCCTTCTGACAGGTTGTACCTGTACGGGTAAGGTGACTTCTGGTGTCTTCAGGGTTTCAGAACACGGTTTGAGTTGATCTCTTGACACGACAGCTGATGTCCTTCCTTCATCCTTACTGATGAGACACACTTTAGGATTATCCATACTTGATGGTAAGACTGTATATGGGGTGGTTTCCCACTGATTATCCAATTTGTTCGTGCGTCGCTTCCTCTTGAGAACTTGGTCACCAGGTTGCAATGGGGTTGCTAGAGCATGCTGGTTGAAGTTTCTCTCCTGTCTTCCCCTAGCTTGTTGGAGACTTTTCTCTGTACTTGGCGATACTGTTGCTGACGTAGGGTATCCCAATTGGATTCTTGAATTTCTGCATCTGGCTTCAGAATTCCCATATCTAAATCAATTGGCAGTTTACCGGGCCTTGCACGCATGAGGTAAGCGGGGGTGCAGTTTGTAGAACTCACCGGGACATGATTGTACAAGTCCACCAAGTCTGGCAATTTCTCTGGCCATTGATTTCTTTCTGACTCTGGTAAGGTCTTCAACAGGTCAATCACAATATGGTTCATCTTCTCACATAAGCCATTTGTTTGGGGATGGTATGCTGTTGTGCGGATCTTTTTACAGCCATACATGTTGCAGAATTCTTGGAAGATCTGTGATTCGAAAGCTGGACCTTGATCTGCAAGGACTTGTTCTGGGTAACCATGGGGTCTGCAAAAGTACGTCTGGAATGCTTTAGCTGCTGTTCTAGCTGTAAGGTCTTTCACGGGTACCACCACTAAGAAGCGTGAGTAATGGTCCACGATGGTTAAGGCATAGACATAGCCGGACCGGCTTGGTGACAACTTGACGTGGTCTAATGCGACTAGCTCGAGTGGTTGCTTGGTTACTATGGACTGGAGTGGAGCTCTCTGGTTCTGTTGATCCTTTCTTCTGAGGTTGCACGGTCCGCATTTTCTACACCAATCTTCAATTGATTTTCTCATGCCAACCCAGTAGAATCTTTCTCTTAAGAGCACTTCCAACTTTTTCCAACCAAAATGACCAGCACCGTTGTGGTAAGCTTCCAGAACCATCTTGACGTCTCTCTTGGGCACGATGATCTGCCAGACCAACTCATGTGTTTTTGGATTGGTGTGCCTTCTACAGAGCTTCCCTTGGTACAGGAACAATTTACCTCTCTCTTTCCAGAGATGTTGTGTCTCAGCTGGGGCATTCTGATTAGGGTATGCACCTTGTTGTGTAAGCAGTTCTTTCACTAGCTTCACAGCTGGATCGCTGTCTTGTGTGTCAGCCCATCCGTGGTGTGCTAATGGGTTGAAAGTTGCCTGCTGTTGTTTTTGGTAGACACTCGGTTGATACTGTCCCATCTTAGGATGGTGAAAGGCCGGCAGCTCAATTTCTTCCAGACCCTCCGGTTCCTCTTCCACGTCCCCCCGAGTGTGGCATCCGGGATAAGGCATCTGCATTCCCATTCTTGTGGCCTGCCCTGTACTTGATGACAAAGTTGTAGTTTGACAGTCGGGCTATCCATCGCTGTTCCAGCGCACCTAATTTTGCAGAGTCCAGATGGGTCAATGGATTGTTGTCAGTAAAGATGGTAAATTCTGCAGCTGCCAGGTAGTGTTTGAAACGCTCTGTTACAGCCCAAACTACTGCCAGTAGTTCTAACTTGAAGGAGCTGTAATTCTCTGAGTTTCTTTCTGTAGGCCGGAGCTTCCTGCTTGCAAAGGCAATAACTTTCTCCTTGCCTTCCTGCTTTTGAGACAATACTGCTCCCAGTCCTACGTTGCTGGCATCCGTGTACAAAATGAAGGGTTGATGGTAATCTGGATATGCCAGGATCTCTTCTCCTGTCAGTGCCCACTTCAACTTCTTAAAGGACTCTTCTCTCTCATCACTCCACTGGAAAGGAGGATTTCGGGCTGCAGACTTCTTTGACTGTCCTACCAGGATGTCTTGTAGGGGTGCTGCTAGCTTCGTGAACCCTTTTATAAATCTTCTATAGTAGCCCACCAGTCCCAGGAATTGCCTCACCTCTTTCACGCTGGTGGGTCTTGACCAATCTCTTATCACAGTAACTTTTTCAGGATCTGGTGCTACCCCTTCTGAGCTCACGACATGTCCCAGGTACTGTACCCTTGGCTTTAGAAGGTGACACTTGGATGGCTTGATTTTCATGCCGTATCCGGATAAGGCTTCAAACACTTCTGCCAGGTCTTGTAGATGCTGTTCATAGGTCTTGGAGTAGACTATGATGTCATCCAGGTACAGGAGGACAGTTTCGAAGTTTTATGTCCTAGGCAGCACTCCATCAGTCGCTGAAAGGTACCAGGCGCGTTGCAGAGTTCAAACGGCATACAATTGAACTCACAGAGGCCCATTGGTGTGGTGAACGCTGTCTTCTCCTTATCAGCCTCTGCCACAGGAACTTGCCAATACCCACTAGTCAGATCTAGGGTGGAAAAGTAAGTAGCGGATTTTAATGCAGCCAATGACTCTTCTATCCTAGGTAATGGGTATGCATCCTTGTGTGTAATGCGGTTGATCCGTCTGTAGTCTACGCACATCCTCATGGTCCCATCTTTTTTTCTAACTAGCACTAGTGGGGCTGCCCAGGGGCTACAACTGTCTCTTATTACCCCTACTTCTTTCATTTCCTTGAGCATGTCTTTGGCGCATTGGTAGTGAGCTGGTGGTACTGGTCTATACCTCTCCTTTATTGGTGGATGGTTACCTGGGGGTATAGTGTGCTCTACCCCTTTGATCTGCCCAAAGTCTAATGGGTGTTTGCTGAATATTTGTTCATATTCTTTCACTACTCGGTATACTCCATGCTTTTGATGGGAGGGTGTAGAATCGGTACCTACATGTAGCTTTTGGCACCAATCCTCCAGCTTTCCCTCTGAGCCATTGTCCTCCGCCTGACTTGACGGCTTCAAGGGCTCCACGGTGGTGATGGCGTTGTTATCAACCGTATATAGCTTAGCCATGGTAGCATACTTTGGTAGGGTGACCTCATCTTCCCCACAATTTAGAAGGCGTATTGGCACTCTTCCCCTGTGTACCTCAACTATTCCTCTGGCCGTCAGTACAGTGGGCCTACTGTCTGAGTACAGGGTTCTACCAGGGCCTGATAGTCTCGCCCTCTGATGCCTATTGTGACTCTACACCAGACCAGCATTTCTGTTTTGGGAGGAATTACAATAGGTATTGGGTCACTTACCCTTGCATTGCCAATTTCACCTCCTGACATTTCTACCTGCTGCTTCAGCATCAAGGCTTTAATTTCCTTCTGCAGGAGTCTCTGTTGCCCAGGTTTGGCAGTCTCGGCGATCTGCTGCAAGACAGTAATTACCTCTGCAAAACAATTTTCAATTACATTTATTCCTAGCAGCATAGTTGGTTCACGTTCTTGCCGGTCAACATCAACAATGATAATACCTTGGTTCTGCAATTCTACTCTCCCAATCTTAATGGTCATTTCTCTGAAACCAACCTGTGGTACTAATTCACCATTGCTAGCCCATATATTCAATGCAACATTAGATGGACCACTGCTAACGTCTGAATCAGCCCAGTACCTCTTATAAAGGACATACGGAATTGATGTTATTTGGGAACCAGTGTCCAGCAAGGCGTTGAGCGGAATGCCATCCAGCACGATGGGGATGACTGGACGTCCCCCCACATACTTATCGTGCCAGGGTGAGGGACCTTGAGAGTTCATTCCTGAGGAGCGGCCCACCTCCCCAGGGGATCCCCATTTAAAGCACATTCACGGGCAAAGTGACCTGGCTCCTTGCAACGGCGGCAAATGGGCTGGTAGCGGTCGCTGGGTCGTCCTCTCGTCGCTTGGTATCTCCTAGGCCTCATCCACGGGACATCCTCATTGCTGGTCGCCAGCTCAATCTTGGGTGCAGACTTGGATCCACGCAGCTCCTAGACGATTCTAGCCATGGAAGCAACAGTGTCTGTCAGGGCATCAAGCCTTTGATGGAGAGCCTCATTAGTGATCGGCTCCAGGTGGTTAGCAGCAGCAGCTGACATGGCCGATGTCACCAGCATTACTGGCTGCTGGGGTGCCACTGTAAGGTGTTGAACAGAGTCTATATCCTGCGGCTCCTCCACCTGCTGGAGGCGGATTGCTCTATCCTTTAGCTGGGCAAATGTTAGTCCTGGATCCTGGATCACCATCATGCTCAGTTGTCCCCGGTGGGAAGGGGATGAGAGTCCATCCAGGAATTGGTCTATCAGCAGCTTATCTGCTCCAGGGGCTAAGGCAGGTTCTGCTAATTTAAGTGCTCTGAGCGCCTCCTGCAAGTTTAAGGCAAAGTCTCTTGCGCTCTCTCTAGGTTTTTGCTTGCATCCAAAGAACCTCATTTTAGCCCGGCTGCCAGCAGTGGATTCAAAAGCTGCTTTTAGTCCAGCTATTATGTGCTCTACAGTGTCCTTTGCATCGTCCGGCCAGGATGTAGCCTCCCGCTGGGCATTGCCAGTTAACTGTCCCATAAGCATACCAACACGCTGGGCTTCTGTCAGGGGGTACATGCTGTAGTAGATTTTTATCTTTCCGATAAAGTCATTAAGTGTGTTGGGCTCACCTGAGTACTGCGGCAGCCACACTGCACCCGGGGTGTACGGCATCAGGAACGGCATGATAGGTGCCGCTGCACCGCCGGGTACAACAGCGTCTCCCTGCTGCGACATCTTTGCGCCCCCTTAGTTAATTTCACCAGTCTTCTTGACAGCAAGCCTGGGACACTTTTCTGCGTTTTCGTTCGGGTCGCAGCACCGAGCGCACCTCCTGTGCAAGCGGTGGGCGGAGTCTTAGTTTAGGCGCGATGTTTTCCCGCGCGTAGCAGCTAATGGCGCGATTAAAGATGGCACCTGGAAAATTTTACCAATGATGTTTTTGGATTTTCCAGGTATCTTTGCAAAGTTTAAAGCACGTTCTTGCAACAATTCACAGTGCAAGTCTTTTATGCTATGCAATAAGTCTTTACAGGCGCCCGTCACCCGGGTTGCAGCCGGGTCCAGTCCGCATCCTGTTCGTGACGCCAAAGTTGTGTCGCCAGGGGTTAAGGGGGTACCCAGAACCGGGCCAAGGGGTTGCTTCTGGAAAGGGGGTCACGGTGTCGTGACCCGGTCTGTGCTCCCTGGTTCCACAATAAAAAGGGGGGTTATGTTCGTGACGCCACCCGTGGAATGTGATCAGAGATGACCACCGCTGCTGCAGAACCTCCGGGGGTGATGGAAGGCAGCTTGAGATGGGACGTCCAAACAATAGAATGACTCCCATACATTATAATAGCCACCCACATAGTCCTGCAAATAGTATAATGTTCCCCACATAACCCTCTAAATATTATAATAGCCTTCATATAGCCCTGCAGACAGTATATTGGCCACCCATATAGTCCTACAAACAGTATAATGGCCCCCAAATAGCCCTCTAAATATTATAATAACCTCCTTAAAGCCCTCCAAATAGTATAATGGCCTCTGCGTAGCCCTTGAAATAATATAATGGCCCACGCATAGCCCTCCAAATATTATAATGGCCACCACATAGCACTTCAAACAGTATAATGGCCACTGAATAGCATTGCAAATGTGACGCCCCTGGACTATCAGGTCGTCACAGGGTATTGTACAATCTCCCCTCCCGTGTAATATCCACCTCCTTCTTGGTTATGGGTCCCCAACTACATGGTGTTGCCTACATCAGCTAATTAAAATCCTAGGTACACTCTGCACTACACCCACCAGACACACCAGTGGATGGCCTGAGTGGAATAGGGTCGCACACTTGGGGGGTTGGTTAGGGGGGGGTCAGTAGTGTCAGCAGTGAGGAGAAGTGTGTTGGAAGTGAAGGAGAGAGGAGGTCAGGGCTTCTAGGAAGGTATCTAGGTGGCAGACGGTGGTCTGGGCCTACAGGAGCTGGACCCCCGGTCGCTGGGGATTGTGGCAAGGGGCATGGAACTGTCGAGGAGGACAGCCGGCGGCCTTGCACCATCACTGGGCTGGGACCAGGGCACGACAGGGTATGTGGACCCTAGGTCAGGGAGTAGCTTCAAGCAACCTGACAATTTACCCGACGAGAATGGAGCCTTCAATATCCGCTCTCCTCCTGCTCCAAAATCGGGGTGCTAGCGCAACGAGGGGTATAGGACTTTCCACAAAAACGGTCGAGGAAATCCCAAGCGTGAACCCTGAGAGCAAGCTCCCACACTTAGCCATAGTGGGGAGCGGGACCCGACTAGTTCCATACTACCGGGACCAACAGAGAAGTAAACTTAGTGCCAGGAAGCAGGTCACGGATCACCAGGTAGCACCATTGGGGACGGCACCCGAACTAGCTCGCCTCAGCGGCAGCGGTATCCAGAACTTTGGTTTATCCAGTTGTCGGTGTCAGCTAATGGACTGAGTGAGTACGAAAGTGACCCCCTTCGCACCCAATAGCACTCCCCAAACACCATCACCGAGTCCCGGGGCATCCCCTTACCCGTGGAGGATTCTAACACCTGACTGCCCCATTCCATCATCCCCGGGTACTCCCAATTGCAGCGGTGGTACTCCAATTACCACATACCACGGGTGGCGGCACGAACTCTAAAGGGGGCTTTACACGCAACAACATCGCTAACGAGATGTCGTTGGGGGTCACGGAATTCGTGACCACATCCGTCCTCATTAGCGACGTTGTTGCGTGTGAAACGTACGAGCGACTGCTAACGATCAAAAATACTCACCTTATCGTTGATTGTTGACACGTCGGATAATCCCAAATATCGTTGATGGTGCTGGATGCAGGTTGTTCGTCGTTCCTGAGGCAGCACACATCACTACGTGTGACACCCCAGGAACGACGAACAACACCTTACCTGCGTCCAACGAGGTGGGCGTCACTTTCTTTTGATTGCTCTCTGCCCCTCCGCTTCTATTGGACGGCTGCCGTGTGACGTCGCTGTGACGCCGCACGAACCGCCCCTTTAGAAAGGAGGCGGTTAGCCGACCACAGCGACGTCGCTAGGGAGGTAAGTCTGTGTGACGGGGACTAACGATATTGTACGCCACGGGCAGCGATTTGCGTGACGGGGATGGGTGCTTTCATGAGCGACATCGCTAGCGATGTTGCTGCGTGTAAAGCCCCCTTAACACAATCCCCTGGAAATACCCCCTTGATTTGAGTGGCCGCACGACCCCCGGGTCCGGAGACCCCTCGAGCCACCGTGGATCCGGATCCCAGCAGCCTGGCTGCTGGCACGGGGGCAGCACACAAACAATATAATGGCCCCTACATAGCAGTTAAAACAGTGTAACACCACACACATCTCCAAACTGTATAATTGCCTGCTTACAGTATAATAGCCCCTTTGATTGCCCTCCAAACATTATAATAGACCCATATAGCCCTCCAAACAGTATATTCCTGCATAGCCCTCTAAATAGTATAATAGCCCTTACATATCCCTCCCAATAGTATAATGTCCCCTACTAGCCTTTTAAATAGTATCATAGCCCCCACATAGTCCTGCAAAAAGTATAATGGCCCTCACATAGCCCTTCATACAGTATAGTGGCCCCTACATTGCCCTACAAAGAGTATACTGACCTCCAGAATGTACTCATTGATTAAAAATTAAATACTCACCTCTCCTTGTTTCCCTGCTGTTCCGGTCTTTGCAGTTCATATTCTGCTGCTCTGTTTAGCAGATGCGATGTAGTGACCACTGCTCCTCTGACTGTTTGTTGTTGTTTAAACTTTCTATACGGTTCCAGAGATATACCAAGTGGGTATTACATGCTAATTATTCAGAACAACCTAAGGCTATGTGCACACGCTGCGTTTTTTTGACGCTGCGTTTTTACCGCATTTTGGTGCGTTTTTGGCTGCGTTTTTGATCTCTGCGTTTTGCTGCGTTTTTCCAATGCATTGCATAGGGGGAAAACGCAGGAAAGAATTGACATGTCTATTTTTTTTTAAGCTCAAAGACTCAGCTTAAAAAAAAAGTTGTGTGCGGACAGCAAAAATGAAAACTCATAGACTTTACTGGGGAAGCGTGTCATGCAGTTTTGAGGCCAAAAACGCACCCGAAAAACGTGCAAAAACGCCGCGAAAAACGCATTGTGTGAACTTACCCTTAAGATGTCTCCAGATAATCCTGTGAGCTGCATCACCTCAGTAAAGACCATAAAATTAGCACTGAATTGCTCATATCTTTGGAACGGTATGATGAATATAAATAATGAGTGGGAATAAAATAAAGGCCCCGTTACACACTACGATTTATCTGACGATATGCCGTCGGGGTCACGGTTTCCGTGACGCACTTCCGTCATCGTTAGCGACGTCGTTGCGTGTGACACCTACGTGCGACACCGAACGATCGCAAATAGGGTGAAAATCGTTGATCGTTGACACGTCGTTCAGTTTCAAAATATTGTTCGTCATTTGGAACGCAGCAGACATATTGCTACGTTTAACACCTGCCAACGACGAACAACATCCACACGACTGCCTTGGTCAAACAATATATCGCTGAACGATGTAGCGTCGTTTGTGAGATGTGTACGTGTGACCGCTACTAAACGACCTAAGTGCGATCTCGGCAAATCATAACTACGATCTGGGCGTGTCACATAGCTAACGAGATCGCAAGCGATGTCGCTGCGTGTAACAGGGCCTTTAGAGCAAAAAAAGTCCAATTTTGCACTTTTATCAAGTGCCCATTAAAGGGATTCTTTCAGCTTATGCTGACAATGTGAACTAAGTAAGTACATAGCCTTATAAAAATTGCACCTGAAAGGGTTTTTCCCAGGTAAAAGTTAATTTTAATCAATAGATCTTGGAATAATAATAATTTCAACATTTGGATGTATTTAAAAGAAAATGTTCTTATGTTAAGATAATTTTATAACCTGCTATGTTCTGTGTAATGGCTGTGTCTGACCGTGCAGGGACATGGTCTGATGATACCTCAGCTCCTGGGCAGGGGGGGGGAGTAAAAAATATACAGACATTACAGCATGGGTCGCAAATGATTCTTTTTTTTGAGGTAAAACATTTTTAATAACAGGCCGGAAAATGTTTTACCTCACAAAAAGAATCTGCTATATTCCCGTGCTGTAATGTCTGTATACTATCTTTTCCTTCCTCCCCAGCCCAGGAACTGTGCTATGATTAGACCATGTTCCTGTACGGTCAGACACAGCCATTACAAAGTACACAGCAAGGGCCCATATATAAAATTATCTCAACACAGGGACATTTTTTTTAAAAATACATTTGTGTCACCCAGGGCTATGGGGTACTCTGTCCCGGACCGTATATTTACGGGGATACTGTGTCACGGGTGAATGCTGGCCGTTGCCCAGTCCCATGCCCTGGGGGCTTTTTAAAGGGGAGTATTTACAGGGGAGATTAAAGTCATTGGTGTGACGCCACCTGCGGGTTGCGGTTAAGATGGTGGAACCGCCGCTGCTGAGTTGGTTATCCCTCGGGCTGGTGGTAATGGCAGCTGTGGTGGTAGGCCCTCCGCAGGTAGGGCTGAGCCCAGGGGGATATATGGTGGAGACTTTCGCCGAATAAGGGAGACCACACCGTGGGTTGTAAGATAACAGTCTTTACTCACAGTTGGACCCTTATACGACTGGTTCAGGTCCCTGTAGTTCCAGTGCCAGTTTGATGACTCGGTTGCTCTGTCCCCTGCACCCTTAGTGTGGTTGGGTCCCTGTAGCTTGGAGCTGGTTTGGGGCCCAACTGTCCTTTAGGCAGTCTCCACATCAGTATGGCGGGCAGTGTGAACATTGTAGGGCCGGTCCGTGTCCCGAACCCTAATCCTCTCGTTACTGCTGATGACCCGGATCTGTGGGTCAGTGAGGTCCGTGAAGGTCCCCTCACTGTGCAGGTAATTGCCAGGCCTCATGAAGCTGACGCCTGACATAGGGCCCTGTGCCCTGTCGGTGCTCTGGTCCCAGTGGTACTCTGGTGTACCTACCCTGGCGACCACTCTCCTGTGCCCCCGGGTCACCGTTACACGACCCAGCTCTAGGTACGTCTCTACTGCTTGACTCTCTACTCTTGACTGCTCACTGTCCCCTCCCACCAGGCTTTTTAGTCCCCTGGTCTGGCTCCACCCTCTAGGTGGTCATCCCTTTGGTGTCTGACTAGCCAATTACCCCAGGTGTGGAGTGGGAACTGGGATTTTGGTGTGTGCAGATGTCACTGGCACTGGTGTTCCAGGTCCCTGTGGGTAGGCCCTGCATCCTGGTGAGGATGCAGTACCTAGTAGTGCCATGAGTGGTTCAGGGGCGCTACACATTCAATTGTGGAAATTATTATTATTCCAAGATCTATTGATTAACATGAACTTTCAAATGAACTTTGTTTTTAGAAATCCCCTTTAAGTGACATAATTGCAGAAACCGAAGCATGCTAATTAGGCTGCTCTGTGCTCATTCCTCCCACTGGTTTTTCCCACCTCCTATCTTCCTCAGTGGTGACTGACAGCACTGGCTGCCTGAGCTTTCTCTGCAGACAGTCAGGGCTGCCACCAGGAGGGCACAAACAGGACTCTAGTCTGGGGCCCCAACAAAAGGGGGGGCCCTTCATGCTTCAATTATTGCCTTATGTGTGAGGTGTGGAGGTGGAACAGGGATGGAGACGGAGCTGGGGTGGAGTCTCAAGGGGGCCCCAAAATTATGCCAGTCAGGGGCCCTGAAATTTCTATTGGCAGACCTCATGGTAATCATTTTTCATTTAATAAATTATGTACTTTGATTGAAGCTTTGCTGCATAGTATCAGATTAGGACAGATATTTTGTGCTGATGATGATATTGTTTGGGCAGATTTTATACTCTCATCATAACAAACAAGAATGTTTATATTCACCGAAATGTAGATGGTGATCAAAAGTAGATTTACCTTTAGGCTGGTTTTACATACCACGTTGTACACTGGGATCCAGATGTTACTGTAAAGCCAATAGCAAATTGCTGAAGTCTACGTACACAGCGCTTTGGTTATTGGCAAGCACTGCTCACATTTGCTAAGCCCCGGTTACTTTTTTAAAAGGCAAAAAGTTGCACATTTTTGCTGAAATGCACCTTAAGCAGAAAAAGTTGTAGAAAAAAAAAGTTGCATGACTTTCCCAATGATCGGCCTATTGTAGTGCCAAATGTTATTTTGCGTAATATATATCAGTGGCACTCTCTTCTCAAGAAGGCAGGGGGATCTTGAGCAACAAGTTTTAGGCTCTGTGCGCACTAGACCTTTTTACCCGCGGATTTACCCGCGGATTTGCCGCGGAAATTTCTTGAGAAATGTCTGCAATCTTTGTGCAGACATTTCCCAGCAATTTCTATGAAAAAAAAAATAGCTGTGCGCACTTGTGCGGATTTTTCTCAAGAAATTTCCTTGAGAAGAATTTCTCGAGAAAATTTCTTGAGAAAATGAACATGTCCATTATTTCCGCAGGTACCCTGCGGATTTCGGCAGTACAGCCTGCAAAAATCCGCAGGGAACCACCCGCGGGAAAATCGCGTCTATTCCGCGGCAAATCCGCGGCAAATCCGCATGCGGATTTGGTGCGGATTTTTTCCGGAGGTCCGGAAATCTTTCACTCCCAGAAGTTTCTCAAGAAATTTTCTTGAGAAACTTCACATTTCAAGTGCGCACATAGCCTTAGACTATA
This sequence comes from Anomaloglossus baeobatrachus, assembly GCF_048569485.1. NCBI lineage: Eukaryota > Metazoa > Chordata > Amphibia > Anura > Aromobatidae > Anomaloglossus > Anomaloglossus baeobatrachus. The sequence goes on from NC_134354.1 coordinate 731,625,145, forward strand.
GATACTAATGGTATATGCATAAGACATGAAATAAATATTTTATTGGTGGGGACCCAAACTTACCGGGAGAGCAGGACCCATTGTCCCAAGCTATCCGTGTAACCAGACCACAGTGATATAGAAGGGCAGGAAAGAAAGGTCAGCCTTCCATGGTGCAAAACTGCATTATTTGAGCACTGTATAAAAGTTTAATGACAGCACGTGTACCGCCCCATGTCAGCAGCCGAGCCGCTCGGATCTGGAACCGCGGTGGCTCGAGGGGTCTCCGGACCCGGGGGGTCATGCGGACACTCGAATTTAAAAGGGGGGATATATACAGGGAGTTAGAAGTTTGTGACGCCACCCACGGTGCGTGGTAAGATGGAGTACCACTGCTGCTGTTGGGAGCGCCCGGTCGCGGTGGTATGGCAGCAAGGTGTTTAACCCCTCCGTGGGTAGGGGGGTTTGCCCTGGGGCCCGGTGATGGTAGTGAAGGGGTGCCGTTGGGGAAGAAAGAGTTTTCTGCGTACTCACTCAGTTCAAGAATACTGACACCGACAACTTGTAAACCAGAATTCTGAGCACCTCTGCAGCAGGGAGGGAGTACACGTGGATCTGTGCCCCTTGGTGTTGCTTGTTAGCCTGTGATCTTTTCCGTGGCACTTTCTTCACTATTTGGACCCTGTAGTGGGGAACTAGTCGGGTCCCACTCACTCGTATGGCTAACGGAGTGAGCTTGCTCTCAGGGTTCACGCTTGGGATTTTCTGGACCGTGCTTTGGGAAAGTGCAATCCCCTCGTTGCGCTAGTACCCCCAATTTTGGAGCAGGTGGAGGATGAATCTTGAAGACTTCACCCTCGTCGGGTAAATTACCAGGATGCGTGAAGCTACTTCCCGGACTAGTACCCCGTCGTGTCCTGGCCCCTGCCCGGAGATGGCTCAAGGCTGCCGGCTGCCCTCCTCGGCAGATTCGTGCCCCTTGACACGATCCCCTGTGACCGGGGTTCCAGCTCCTACCAGGCCAAGACCAACGTCTGCCACCTAGTATTCTACAGGAAATTCTACTCCTGACCTCCTCCAACACTCCACTTTGCGACCTCTCCTCTCGAGAGTCACCGCACACTCTCCTGCTCCTAACACCTCTGACTCTCCCCTACCAACCCCCCAAGTGGGTGGCCCTATTCCCTTCAGGCCCTCCAATGGTGTGTCTGGTGGGTGTGGTGCAAAGTGTTTCTAGGGTTTTGACTGGCTCTGCTCTTAGCAACACCGAAGGCCAGGGATCCGTAACCAAGGAGGGTGGATACTGTGCAGAAGGGCAGATTGCACAATACCCTGTGACGACCTGATAGGCCAGGGCATCACACACGCACTATACGGTGGTATGATTTAGGCACAGATGAAAATACGACCGATGCTGTGAAATGGTCTATAGGCTCTTCCAGGTGGATATTATTGCAAACCGTAGTTCTAAAACTCATGGTTTCAAACTTCTGCTCACAATTACATCTACGGCCACATTAGATGCACATGTAAAGTTGCGTGTGTACTTACTTCCTGGCTATTGCCTGATATAACCAATTATATGATGGACGGAAGAAATTAATCACGTCCATGCACTTATTTATGAACTGGTAGCAATGTAATGGCAGTGCACATCTGGCGGATTGCAATCACCATCCCTTTCATTTACATCCAATTACCAGTCCCCTGTAAATACTCCATCCAGTTATTTCCTGGAATCATCGAGTTTGCACCGAGTGTTTGTGCAGAACGTAATTCGGCCTCAACTTTAATGTTACATGTGTTATTCTCCCCTGTATAATGTCGCATGTGTTCAGCAGTGCAGGGTTTACATTGTATTTAATGGAAATTCATGTTCATTAAATTCTATGGAATAAATACATTCTATGGAATAAATACATTCTATGGGAGTTTATTCAAAGGTTTTCCCATTTGTCGAGGTCTGTCATACAGTAATATTTCCATTTTTTTATGCTTGGTTATTGACCCTTTTGACCCATTATTTGACACACGTTTCAACTGATGGCAAAAAATGGTCATTTTGCTTCAAATAATCTAACATGGTGCATGGAACAGTTAAAAAAAAATATAAAAAATAATAATGCTGTATGGTTTTCATTCCATATAGTGGAAGGGCAAAACATTTCCATCAAGTGTTTAATGTTTAATTGACATGGATCCCATAGGTCAGACTTCCACTGCTCAAACATTGATGGCTTAACGTAAGAAAAAGTCATGAGGCCGTGTTCCCATGTGGCGTTAATGCTGCATTTTTTTCCACTGTTTTTCTTCTGCAGAAAATCTGCTGCCTTTAATAATTCGAGCAAAGTGGATGTGTGGTACCCCTGAGCCTTTCGTCGCCACAGCGTACTGCACCGCAGCAGAGGTGCAGTATTCATCCCGGGTACAGAGGAGGTCACACCACAATCCACCAAAACACACAATTAGTCAGTCGCCCTCTCACCAGGACTGGGTTAGGGTAGGGTCATTAGGATAGTCACCACAAAGTAAAGGACCTCCGACCCACTAGTTCAGGATTCCGGGAGGGGGGTGGTGGTGCGAGACAACGGGGATCAAGACGACACACACACACAGACAGTCAGTCAGGGACGGTTAGTCAGGAACAAGGGAACAAGTGAGATGTGGGGAGAACACGGTTGCTGAGGAGAGAGCTGCGCTATAGCTCCCTCAGGACCGAGCGCAAAGAACAGGGTGCGGAGCCCTAGGCTATCCTGCCAGCAGAATGCACCGGGCAGAGGATTTCAAGTCTTCTGGCCCACACAAACCGCCCGGGGCACAGCAGCATATAGAGCCAGGAGTCGTGACAAAAGAGTGGCACCAATAACGGACTCACGCTGCCTGCCATACGGGATAGGAACGGAGCCCATCCAAGGACTCGAGTCCCAGCGTAGCTTCAAGTCGTAGGGACCCACACAACACAGCTCAAGTAGGAAGGACTCGCATAAAGAAACACCGGTTCTGAGTTCCGAATTATCCAGGATCGGCTGGAGCCTATGACAGCGGAGTCCACCAGTCCAAAGGCAGTGACATTGCAGTGAATAAATAACTTGAACTGCAACCCCTGTGTCATCCAATCCTTCCCGCGCCTTAGCTGCACGGCAGCAGGAGACTACTACTCCCAACATCCCTGGGGCCTGAGCTGTGCCTGTGGAGAGCTGCACCAACTCAGCTGCGCTACCATCTGCCCCAGAGGACATCTCCTGCAGCGGCGGCTCTTATGTTAGCCGCAAACCACAGGTGGCGTCACGAATACAAACTCTATCTTCCCCTGTAAATAGCCCCTCCATCTTTATTAACACCGTTGGGATCACGGAACCAGGCTTGGCCGGTGTGACATCCCAAACCCCATACACCGGCCCGGTGATGAGTCATCCCTCAGACCCCCGTGTGCACGTCAGATATGATTTTCCGAATACTCGTGCCCTCTGTGCATTTTTCTCTGTAGGTTTTTTTTATGGGGAGCCTGAGAAACCTTAAAGGGAACCTGTCACCAGATTTGTCCCCTATAAACTGCAGCCGCCAACAGTGACCCCTTATATAAAGCATTCTAGAATGTTGTAATTTAGTGCCCAGGCCGCTCTGTATAACGTAAAAAAGAACTTTTGTTATACTCATGTGCAGAGCGTTCCAGTCTGATGGGTTTCGCTGGTCTTCATTACAACTTTCTCCAAATATTGCTTTAGCCCCCAAATTTTGCATTTTCACAAGAGTAAAAGGAAAAAATGGACCAATTTCTTGTAGAATTTCTTCTAAGTATATCAATACACACTTGAAAGCGACACACCTCAAGGAATTTATCTAGAGGTATAATGAGCACCTTGAACCCACAGGTGCATCACAGAATTTTATAATGTTATAATTAGTGATGGGCGAATAGTAACTATTCGTATTTGGATTATTCATAACAAGTCCCAAAGTGCTATTTCAGTATTCGTCATGAATAACGCACCTAATGCAAGTCATTGGGGAACCCGAGCATTTTTCTTCAAGATTTCCCAAAAAAATGTTCAGGTCCCCCATTGACTTGCATTAGATTTGTTCTTCATGATGAATACCATAATAGTATTTTGGGATTCGTTAGGAATAATCTGAACACCAATAGTTACTATTCGCTCATCACTAATTATAATGTGAAAATGATAAAACATATTTCTGGCACAAAAATGTTGCTTTAGCCCCAAATTTTAGATTTTCAAAAGGGTATCAAGATAAAATGTAGTATACAATTTATTGCGCAATTTCTCCAGAGTACAGCGATATACCCTATGTGGTGGAAAACTACTGTTTTGGCACACGGCAGGGCTCAGAATGGAAAGAGCGCCATTTGAATTTTGGAATGTAAAATTGGCTGGTATAGAATGCGGACACCATGTTGCGTTTGCAGAGTACCTGATATGCCTAAACATCGGAAATCCCCCACAAGTGACCCCATTTTTTAATCTACACCATGCAAGGAATTTATCTAAAGGTGTGGTGAGCACATTGAACCCACAGGTGCTTCACAGACCTTTACAATGTTGAACTGTGAAAATGAAAAAAACATGAAGTTTTCCCACAAAAATGTAGCTTTAGCCCCAAATGTTTCATTTCTACAAGGGTACCTGGAGAAAATGGATCATAGAATTTGTTGTGCAATTTCTTTTGAGTACAACGATGCCCCATATGTGTGAGAAAGCTACTGGTAGGGCACATGGCAGGGCTCGTGAGGGAAGGAGCACTATTTGAATTTTGGAATAAATTGCGGACACCATGTCACATATGAAAAATCCCTGATAACCACAAAAACCCTCACACGTGACCTTATTTTGGAAACTACACCTGTTGCAGAATTCATTTAGTGGAGTAATTAGCTTTTTTTTCCAGAAACTTGTTTGTTTGTGGATGACCAGCACACAACAGGATAATAAAAAAAAGGTAAAACTGAAATTGAATAAGTACATACATAAAGGCACATTCAACTGTTTCCAAAATTGGATATACCATAGGATACTACACAATCGCATAAAAATTACCTCATGTTGGAATAAAAATGTAATACAATAACTTGTTCAGAAAAGTGTATTTCACTAAAACCTAAAAAGGGAGAAAACACTGTCCAAATAAAGAAAAGAGGAAATAAGAAATAGGGGAGGGAGAAGGTGGAAAAGACAAAAAAATATAGAAGGTTAGGAAGAAAAGGAAGTGAGAAATAGAAGGGATAGTAAGACCATTGGTGGGGAAGTGGTACTATAAATTAAAATTTCAGATCCACTCAAACCATGGAATTGCACATCTATATACTCATATATCAACCTCAGTTATCAAGGAATCAGTGCAAATAACTGTCGAGTACTCTGGAAAGTCTCTAAATATGATCCAACCCTGAAAAATTCAAAAGAAGTTATCAAAACTTGTTCTACTATGGGCTGAGAGCCTTTCCATTCTGCCCAAGGAATCCATTTCCATAGACCACTCATGTATTGACTTGACAGTTTTAGTGCGCCATCGCTTTGGGATAATAGATTGGATAGCCGATAAACGTCTCAGCAAATTTCTTGTAATGGACTTGAAAGAACCTGGAATCATAGAAAAAGTCCGATTTGAGGGGATCTGGGCAAAACCTCTTCTGAGATATGTTTGAATACATTAAAGACTTTATTGCAAAGTTGTCGAATTGAAGGGACATTCCCACCAGATATTAAGCATAGTGCCATCTGCTGTTTCACATCTCCAGCATTTACTGGAGACTGAGGAATGGATCCTGTGGAGGTCGATTGGGCAGCAATATTATCTGATGATGATTTTGTTGTTTATTTCTTGTACATTACAAGCCATAGATAGCCTTTGTGTGCAGAGGAAAGCTTTGTTCCATTGGTCTTTCGAAAAAACCAAACCAATCTTACTCTCCCGGTCCGTCACAAACCACAATGAATCTACACTAGACTGAGTAGAAAGAATTGAGTATGTTTGGCAGATACTGTGATCGGGCGCCGACTTAGCAATCAGCAATGAATAAAAAGGAGAAAGGTCAGATTTGAACACTGAGAATGGCAGGAAGGTTGAGAGGAATGATGGAACCTGAAGATATGAAAACCACAGTATATATTGATCAGGGTAGAGAGCTGTAATGTCATTTAAAGATGGTAGAGTAAAAGAGTTTGTGAGAACCTCTTGGAGTCTTGTTTTATGGCTGAAAGCCCTAACTAGGAATTTCATAACTTCATAAAATCTGGATTTTCAAAGATTGGAGTCAATAGACTAGGCACCTCAGAAATCCTGAACTTTTTGCTTATGGAGACCTGACAAACCAGTCTCGCTATCAGTGGTAAGGGGACTTATAGCTGCAATGCCCCTCTGGGAATTATTCAAATTGTCTCTCCAGGAAAAGAGACAAACTCTAGCGCCACCTAGAGGGGCATTGCAGCTTTAAGTCCCCTTACCACGGACAGCCAGACTGGTTTGTCAGGTCTCCATAAGGAGAATAGTCTTCCCCCGTGGTCCCCACATAGCTTCTAATACAGCCAGATCAGATACCCACACTTTGCACTGACGAGGGGCAATCACCCCGAAACACCGTGTCTGCAAATTGGGATTCTGTTCTGGCATATATCCTAGGTCATATGAAAATGCTTGTTAAAAGGCCAATTTTGACTTTTAGGATTGCTACTTCCAATAAGTGGCGCTAGTGTTTCTCTCCTTTCCTTGAGAGACAATTTGAATAATTCCCAGAGGGGCATTGCAGCTAGAAGTCCCCTTACCACTGACAGCCAGACTGGTTTGTCAGGTCTCCATAAGGAGAATAGTCTTCCCCTGTGGTCCCCACATAGCTTCTCATACAGCCAGATCAGAAACCCACACTTTGCACTGACGAGGGGCAATCACCCCGAAACAATGTGTCTGCAAATTGGGATTCTGATCTGGCATATTTCCTAGGTCATATGAAAAGGCTTGTTAAAAGGCCAATTTTGACTTTTAGGATTGCTACTTCCAATAGGTGGTGCTAGAGTTTGTCTCCTTTCCTGGAGAGACAATTTGAACTTTTTGATAACTTAATCCCAAATTCGAAGAAGGTCCCCTGTCATAGAGGAGAATGACCCCTTTGAGGGACAATAATTTTTATAGATCTATGACAAAGTTGGTAAACTCAGGGAGCACAATGAAGACTCTAAGGTGATCAAATGCGTCTGCTCAGCACTATAAAACTAGTCCACCAGACGTACCATCACAACTGAATCATAATAGAGCGGAAAATTCGACATATCAGCACCCCTCTGGTGTTTAGATCTAGACAAAAGACCACGGGCCAGGCGTGGATCTGTTCAATTTCGAAATAAACGTATTACAAACTGTGTTTAGTTCTTTGAAAAATGTGCAGGGGAGTGTGATTGGGACCAATTAAAATAGGTAAAGATATTTGGCGAAAATGTCCATTTTCAACAAGTTAATTGTACTGAACCATAACAATTTCACTTTATAATAAGATTCAAAATCATTTGGTATGCAGCTAAGTAAAGGCTTATGGAACAACTGGCATACATCTGATGACAGTTGTACTGTATACCAAGGTATTTCAGGGAGCTGTTGCACCACAATAAGAGACCTTTTTAGTGATTGTGTTTCATCATGTGAGAAATTGATATTTAGAATCTCTGCTTTGAAAAGATTAACCTTGAAGCTACTGAAAAAAACTATAAGTTTCAGACTTCTTCAGTATAGAAGGTAAGGTTATTTTAGGATTTGTGATATATAAAAAAAGATCATTCGAATACACTACCAGAGATTCCATGGATATTGCGTAAAGCAATTGGCAAGTGTGCCATTACAATATCGTAAAGTATTGGAGAACTTCAGGTCCCATTAGAAACCCTGAAGGATTCTGAGTATCATTACAATGAACTTTGGCTGAGGGCTCCTGGTACAAAGCCATTATTTTATTAAGTATGTTAGGACCAAGGTTAATTTGCTTAAGGGCACATTGTAGAAACGGTCAAATGCCTTCTCAGCATCAAGTGATAAAATACAAGATGGGATTTTTTAATTTTTGTCATGTGAGATAAGGAATAGCGTTTTCATCGTGTTGTCTCTCGCCTCCCTCAGAGGTACAAACCCCACCTGATTGCTATGTATGAGCTGGGGAAGAAAGGGTGATGCTCTTGTGGCAATGATCTTAGAGAAGATTTTAACATCAATATTTTTTAGGGTGATAGGTCGATAATTAGAACATATTGTCAGGGCCTCAAGAATTTGGGGAAAGATTTGTAGTTGAGGCTGAATTAAATACTTTGATTTAGAAGGGTGTTAAGGGGGTGTTACACGCAGCGATATCGCTTGTGAAAGCACCCGCCCTCGTCATTTGTGTGTCACGGGCAAATCACTGCCCGTGGCGCACAATATCGTTTGGAGCCGTCACACGGGACTTACATGCCTAAAGACTTCGCTGTTGCCAGCGAACCGTCTCCTTTCTAAGGGGGCAGTTCGTGCGGCGTCACTAAACGGCCGCCCAATAGAAGCGGAGGGGCGGAAATGAGTGGGACGTAACATCCCGCCCACCTCCTTCCTTCCGCATTGCCGGCGGTCGCAGGTAATCTGCACTTCGTCGTTCCCGAGGTGTCACACGTAGCGATGTGTGCTTCCTCGGTAACGACGAACAACCTGCGAGATCAACAATCAACGATTTTTTGAAAAGGAACGACGTGTCACGATGATAAGGTGAGTAATTTCCATCGTTAACGGTCGTTCCTTGCTGTCACACGCAACGACTTCGCTAACAATGCCGGATGTGCGTTATGGAATCCGTGACCCCGGCGATATATCATCAGATACGTTGTTGCGTGTAACGGGGCCTTTAGTTGTGGGGCAAATAGTTTGTACAATTTAGCAGAGTATCCAGACAGACCTGGACTCTTGGGGATGTCTTGATTAGGCTGGAAACACATCTATGCGAGTAAAATTGGTTCGACTGGGCTGAAAATTACTCGGCTGATTTTAGTTCACGTTAGGACCGATTTCAACGCAACTGCGATCCTTTTTGCTCGCGTGTACGACGCGTGTGTGTCGCGTTTGCGATGCTAGTTTCCTGCAACATCTTAACTAGATAAAAGCGATTACACATGTGTCATTTAATTTACCTTTGGGAACGTGATGTCACATTCATCTGTTCAATATTTAATGAGCATAGTTCCTGCCACACTCGCAAATGTGAACGCTGGTGCGCGTGTGTGATCCTTCTTTTAACCCGCTTCCATAGGGAATCATTGAGAAAAATGGTGTGAGAAACTCGCAAAAAAGCAGCATGCTGCGATTTTTTTCTCAGTCCGATTTGGACTGAGAAAAAAAATTGCAAATGCGAGCTGAATCATTCACTAACATGTGTCCGATTCCAATGCGAGATTTTCTCGCATTGCTCTACTGCGAGAAACTCGCAAGTGAGAAGCAGCCCTTACCTGAAGAATGTCTTCCTCATTAAATAGTTGCTCCAAAGAAGTATCTACTTTGTCAGATAGAGAGTACAAGGCAGTTTTCTCTACATTTTGCTGTATTTTTGTTTGAAGGTGTGTTGGTGAGATATCTGCATATTGGCCTTCAATGTTGTATAGGGATTTATACTCGTAGTCTTTGAACGCATCAGCAATTTGTCGTGATTTATTTACCTCAATAACAGGTGCATACTGGATAGAAGGTATATACGGAGTGGGTCTTTGGTTGAATGAACCTAGCCAATGGGCCTTCACATTTGTCAGCAAATTCATAAAAAAAACTTTTGTGCCCTCTTTCTTTGTAGAGTAATTTTGATCTACAGTGGCGCCAAAAGTATGATTACTTCCGTATGGTTGTTGTGATGCCATTCTCCTGGTAATGAAGTGAAAGTGTATGAAGTTGTCATCATACAAGACCTTAATTTTAGCCAAAATGCTTTTGAATGTAGGTCTGGTCATTTAATTAAAGAAAACTGACTGGAAAAGTTTTGCACATGCAATTTATTGATCACAACATAGAGAGTAATTCATTGTTTATAATGCCATAACTTAGTATTTTGTAGCATAACCTCTTGCTTTAATTACAAAAGCTTGCGTTGATTCTGAACACCACTTTGCCTACACAAACCTGATATGACGTCTGCCTGGAACCATAGACTCAGGATGGCTGTCCCAGGATCCCAAGAAACTCGAAATCCTTTAACCCCTGTACAGGGATCTGAAACTACTACAGAGTGCAAGAGATCATTGTCTATGGAAGGCTACAATCCAGGGAAGAATGGTCACCAGGCAGGATAAAAACCAAGAGGTACAAAAAAGGAACAAAATCGGCAGGCAAGAGAGTGGTCAGGAAATCAGGCTAAGGTCAAACCGGAGATGGCAGAGAAGTACAAAACACAGAAGGCAGGAGAGTCGTCAGGGAACAGGCAGAAGTCAAAACACGGGGATCAGAAGTTCAGGAGCAGGGTGTGAACCAGAGGAAAGCAGTATACTACAAGACTATATCTGGAGGCGTCCAGCAGACAGGAGGAGGAATAATAAGGGTGTTGTGCCTTCCCATTGGCCGTGGCTGAGAGGTGGTAACTTCAGCTGGAAGACACACGCCACCACAGTCAGCCAGTGGTACTGCAGGTTCCAGCAAAACCCAGCTTAGTGGATGGGTGGAGCATGCACGCACTAAAGCCACTGGTACTGACTCCTCCCCTCTCACCAGCACTACCCATGTTGGGAATACGATGGCACCTAGTGACCGAAGAAGAAGTCGCAGGAGCGGATACTGGAGACATGACACCTGTGTAAAGTATAACAGATCCACTACTTGCCTTGTAACAGCCTGTTGGCTAGAGACCTGAGAGACAACCAATGTACCCACCAATACAGGGTTAAGCGGGCTTTACACGCTACGAGATTGCTACAGCGATCTCGTTGGGGTTATGGATTTTGTGACGCACATCCGGCCGCTGTAGCGATCTCGTGTGTGACTCCTAGTTGCAATTTTGGATCGTTGCAAAAACGTCCAAAATCACTCCTCGTTGACATGGGGGTCCTCTCCCATTTATCGCTGCTGTCGCTGGGGCGAAGTTGTTCCTCGTCCCTGCGGCAGCACATATCGAACGAGTAACCTCTCCTTACCTGCCACACGCCTGCAATGACGAAGGAAGGAGGTGGGCGGGATGTTCATCCCGCTCATCTCCGCCCCTCCGCTTTGATTGGGCGGCCGCTTCGTGACGTCGCTGTGACGCCGAGCGAACCGCCCCCTTAGAAAGGAGGCGGTTCGCCGGTCACAGCGACGTCGCCGATCAGGTAAGTACGTGTGACACTGCCGTAGCGATAATGTTCGCTACGGCAGCAATCTTCACAATGCGGCATAGCGATAGGGGCGGGTGCTATCACGCTCGCCATCGCTAGCATCGGCTAGCGATGTCGCAGCGTGTAAAGCCACCCTTAGACAAATTAACTCTATCCCATAAGGAAGGGAAAGTATCTCATCACCTTTTGGAGGTAGATTCTCCAAGTCATTGTCCAAGCCCTCAATGAGCCTTACAACATGAAACATGACTAGGAATAGGAAAAGGAAACTCATCTTCAGGCAGCTGGTTTTTGATGATTGTAGTGATTAATGGGGAAGAGCAAAAACACAAGATTTAACAACATGGCGTAAGAGAAGAACTCAAGAACAAACACAGACTTATATTTTTTATATTTTCTTTCTTTTTTTCTATTTTTTTTTATTTGAAAATGCTCCTAAAGTTGAATCTTTAACAAAAAAAATAATCTGATAAATATTGCCTTAATTTATTTTATTTTTTTAAAATCAACAGTATAATCTGAAAGCCTTATTTTTCAATTCGGAAGACAAGCCCCAAGCTATCACTGTGCCTGCTGAACGTCTGACAGTACAGAGCGTGGTGACTCCATTGACTTTGCTACCAAAAAAAGACGCGTGCTCCTTCATACTACGCTAGCAGCAATACGCAGCCAAGACCATCCTCGTAACAAAAATTGCTTACAGACAAGCAATCCAAATAAGATCTTAAAGTACAGCGTGAACATTAGCCCTGCAATCTACCCACCAGACACGAAATCTGTATTCCCTGGGGCTGTGAATCTCTTAAATACAAGCCATTGCACAATTTCCAAAGCAATAAATTGTAAAACCATGAAACTTTCCCAAAAGCTGCTGTGTTGCAGGTCAAATGTCCAACACATCTTTTCTTCATTTATTCGCTCGCTGTTGTGGTTAATAACAATTGGCGCTACATTCTGGACATCTTTAAGTATTTACAGATGTACCGAAAAAGCCTCTGCTCCCATCAGGTTCGCCTCAAGACTTGTGACCTTTCCATAAATAGACAGCTCCTTGTCGGGATCTTTCGCTGAAGTCAGCTTTGGTCATACTGTGCAGAAATGCCAGGGTTATGGGAGCAGCTAGGCAGACTTTTTTCTTTTATTCCTATATAAAAAATATTCAATTTTCTTTGTAAATATTTTTAATCATGTCACTTGTAATGGTAACTTCCAGTCTGCAGCCTTAATTTCTTAATCATTTTATGACCCCCCTGATATGGAGTTTGCAGCCTGATCCAAGTCTTAAGCTGGTGTCACACTAAACGACAGCGACAACGACGTCGCTGTTACGTCACCATTTTCGGTGACGTAACAGCGACCTTGTAAGTCGCTGTTATGATCGCTGCTTAGCTGTCAAACACAGCAGAAGCAGCGATCATAACGTCGCTGTGCTACATGTTCAGAGAGCAGGGAGCCGCGCTTAGCGCTGGCTCCTTGCTCTCCTGCAGCACACATCGGGTTAATTAACCCGATGTGTGCTGCAGCTACATGTCACAGTTCAGAGAGCAGGGAGCCGCGCTTAGCGCTGGCTCCTTGCTCTCCTGCAGCACACATCGGGTTAATTAACCCGATATGTGCTGCAGCTACATGTCACAGTGCAGAGAGCAGGGAGCCGCGCGCACTGCTTAGCGCTGGCTCCTTGCTCTCCTTGCTACAGTATACATCGGGTTAATTACCCGATGCGTACTGCAGCCACATGTCACAGTGCAGGAGCCGGCGCTGGCAGCAAGAGCGGAGGCTGGTAACCAGCGTAAACATCGGGTAACCAGGGAAAGGTCTTCCCTTGGTTACCCGATGTTTACGCTGGTTACAGCTTACCGCAGCTGCCAGTGCCGGCTCCTGATCGCTTCATTTCGTCGCTCTCTCGCTGTCACACACAGCGATGTGTGTGTCACAGCGGGAGAGTGACGACCAAAAAATGAAGCTGGACATTCAGCAACGACCGGCGACCTCACAGCAGGGGCCAGGTCGTTGCTGGATGTCACACACAGCGACAGCGACGGGATGTCGCTGCAACGTCACAGAAAATGGTGACGTAGCAGCGACGTCGTTGTCGTCGTCGTTATGTGTGACACCAGCTTTAGATTTTTATTTTCTGGTAGTGTCACTCTCAGTATTATGTTCTTTCTTATTAGTTTATCAGGGGTTTTTTCTGCCCTCTCTGACATACTTTATCCCCTCTCACCTGCTGTACAACCCTCTTCCTGTTGCTATCGCTAAAGGCCGCTTTACACGCAACGACATCGCTAACGAGATATCGCTGGGGTCACTGAATTCGTGACGCACATCTGGCCTAGTTAGCGACGTCGTTGCGTGTGACACCTACGAGCGACCGCGAACGATCCGAAAAACTACAAAAATCGTTGATTGTTGACACGTCGTTCCTTTCGCAAATATCGTTGCTCATTATGGATGAAGGTTGTTCGTCGTTCCTGAGGCAGCACACATCGCTACGTGTGACACCCCAGGAACGACGAACAACAGAGTTAGAGGTTAGAGTGACGTTAATGCGGCTGCTCTCCGCCCCTCCGCTTCTATTGGCAGGCCGCTGTGTGACGTCACTGTGACGCCGCACGAACCTCCCCCTTAAAAAAGAGTTTGTTTGCCGGCCACAGCGACATCAATAGGAAGGTATGTGCATGTGACGCGTACTAGCGATATTGTTCGCCACGGGCAGCGATTTGCCCGTGACGCACGCACAACGGGGGCGGGTGCGATCGCTAGTGATATCGCTAGCGATGTCGCAGCGTGTAAAGCGGCCTTTACACAGAGCAGAGGGAGAGAAAGGTCAGAATAGGAACAGAGTCAACAGTAAAATGGAACAACATTTGTAATGAAAACTATCTGGAAAGTTGCTCATCTTTGTATTTAGGATGCTTTTTGGGCATATGATAAAGCATTTTTTTTCTAATGATTTTTAGAGCAGAAACACTGGAATGCTGAAAAGATGCAGTATTTACAAATGAACACGACCAAAGTGCATGGCCACTTAAGGTCCAGGATATGAGATGCCCCACTGTCGAAAGAAAAAGTAACTCCCTGTTATCATACAATTCCAGGAGAAATTACAGAACACACTTACTGAAATGTATTTAATATTTCATACAAAAGCCTTTGTTGGCGATGACCGCTTCAAGAGCTCATGTATGGGGAAATTATTCTCATGCATTGCTCAGGTGTGATTTTGGTCCATTCTTCCACACATACACTCTTCCCATCTTGAAGGTTCTTTGGCTCCTTGTATGAACTCTGAGCTTTTATTCCTTTCATAAATTTTCTATTGGATTCAGGTCAGGTGATCGGCTCGGCCATTCCAGCAGCTTTATATTCTTTCTCTGAAACTATTGAGCGTCTCCTTGTCTGTGTGTTTGGGATAATTGTTAGGCTGAAATGTCAACTCTCATTTCATCTTCATCATCCTGGTAGATGACAGCAGATTTTTTTTTATCAAGAATGTTTCTGAACATTTGTTCATTCATCAATCCTTCAGTTATATGAAGTTTTCCTGTGCCTTATGCTGAAAAACAGCCCCACACCATGATGTTCCCATCTCCAAACTTCACTGACGGTATGGTGTTTTTAAGGTGATATGCAGTGCTTTTTGGCCTCCGAGCATGGTGTGTATTATGGCACCCAAAAAGTAAAATTTTGATCTCATCTGACCAGACTATATTCTCCCAGTATTTCATAGGCTTGTCTAAATATTGTTGAGCAAACTTTAAACGCGCTTGAGCATGCTTTTTGTTCAGCAATTGAGTCTTGCATGGTTAGCGTGCATACAGGCAATGGAGGTTTAGTGCATAGCATATTATTTTCTTTGAAACAATTGTTCCTGCTGATTCCAGGACTTGCTGTAATTCCGCACAGGTGATTTTTGCCTCTTGGACAACTCTTCTGATAATTCTTTTCACTCCTTTGTCAGAGGTCTTGCAGGGAACACCTGGTCGTGTCCGGTTTATGGTGAAATAATCTTTCCACTTCCAGATTATGGCCCCAACAGTGCTCAATGGAACCTTAAGTAGTTTAGAAATTTTTCGGTTACCAATGTCATCAGTATGTTTTGCAACAATAAAGTTGGAAAGGTCTTGAGACAGCTCACTGGTTTTACCCATCATGACATGTTTCTTGTGTGGCACCTTGGTAATGAGACACTTTTTTATAGGCCATCAGTTGAACCATCTGATATTATTTTTTAGTAAGTAGCAAGATTGATTCTAATTACTGATAGATGTTAGCTGGTGTCATGACTTTTCATGGCTTTTTGCACCTCTCTTTCTTTTTAGGTAGAAAAAATAGCGAAAGGCAAAAAAGTCAGCTCACCACTCTCCACAGCGAGGGACGTCATGGAGGAACTTGTGTAAATCCACGATAAATAAGGATAAAGTTAAGGAAATCCAACGTCCAACGATATAAAAATTCATGCAAATGTTATTCCAAAAAAGTTAATTAAAACCATAGGAAAATGACATGGTAAAAAATGTGCAGAGATATCTCAAAATAAGGCAAACATGTTTCGGACGATGGCGTCCTTAATCATCGCATTGTGGATTCGAATTTATTCGAATTTTCAGTGAAAATGTAGCAAAATTCGTGAGTCCTAAAAGATTAGCTTATCTCTACTTAATAACCTTTGTGCTAGAAAATACCTGTGCAAAAAATATTTAGCAGTATTCAGATATTTCAAGGCCGCATTCCAATGAAGTGCAAACTTTTAATTTTTCTTTGCTACTTTTTGGGGGCAGAAAATATGCTCCCACAATCACAACGAGAGCTGAGAATGCACATGCACCACCCTTGCATTGCGCATCCATCAGGCTAATGAAGGAAGACATAGTCTTTACAAAGATGGCACCGGAGATAGCGCTATGTGCAAGCACCGACTCCGGCGCCATTTTAGTAAAAGTGTGCTGCAATACTCATAAATGCTAATGAGCAGGTGCCAGTGACGGCCACAGGGGGAGGAAGGACAGGCAGCAAACAGGGTCGGTAATAGATGGGAAAACTTGACCCTCATATTCCCACCCCTGTTGCACCTGTCAATCAAATAACTGTATATTTCTCTAAATTTACTTGCAAATATTACTGTAATAAAACATCCAGTCTCTTAACTGAAGATATGCCTGCATTCAGCATCCTAGTGCCTAGCGGGAAAGCACCATGTAGAGTTCTGAGAAACAAAATGCTCTAGAATTTTTGTTTTATGAGGTACACACATATTTTAACAAATTTATTATGTATGACAGGTTTTCTGTAGAACAATTGGGCAGGACATTTGAAATTCAACATATCCGATCCTTCTCTTGACATCATCTGGCAGGAGCAAGGGTCTATACACATTAGATGGTCACTATGTTCTGCCAATATTAGCATTTTTGACGAACCTTTTTTTTTTATATGTATGGGGGCCTATAAGAAATATGGATAATGACATAGCCTAGATAAGGTGCCGCTGTCCTTACCAGGATCTCTTCATTGCTTATCTCTCCCTTCTTCACGTCTCTACTTTTAAACCATTTGGGGTTTAAGAGTATAACAAGGTTACAAATGACAGACCTTGAAGCTGTCTTCTCTCCTCCTGTCACTTGTGTGGTGAATGGAAACAGGTCTCTTCTAGGAGGCAGCATGGGGTCTCCAGACACCTTTTTGTTAAGGGTGTAATGTTCTGTATGTGACAGGTCTTAACAATGAGCGCTTTGATTCCTTTGTGTCATGGTGTAGAGACCTTGAGGCCATAGCAGATAAGAAATGTATCTATGTATAGCTACAAATGTGAACACATCACCTTGTATCTTCACTCCTCTACACTGAAATTGCAACACGAAGAAGGAAAAGTTTTGGAATTATAGAACTCGCGGGATGCATAGACATGTTACTGATATACAAATAATGAAAAAATGGAATAAAAATTTAAAAATTTTCTCGATTTATTCAGTATCAAGTCTGAGCGCCATGCACAGAAATCCCTGCACTACACACTTTGGCTGCTAATTATGGGGTTATTGTTACGTCACCGCCGGAGTCTGCTCCAGCGACTTCTGCTCCGATCGCCAGGCGACGCCGTGTTCCTGCCATGGATGGTGCTGGTGATGGGAGAGGAGTCGATGCCAGCGGTGGGCGCAGGCTCCGATCATCCACTGGGCTGGGTTAGCTTGGGATCTGCAGTACCGCTGGCTGACTGTGGGTGGCATGTGTCTTCCAGCTGAAGTTGCCAGCGTTCAGCTACAGCCAATGGGAAGACACCACACCCTTCTTATTTCCCCTCCTGTCACATGACCACTGCCAGAGATAGTTCTGATTTTCCTGGCTCCTGTTACGTTCTTTTCTGTTTGGTTATTACTATGTGCTGACTTCTGCGTGTTTTCTGACTACCCTTCTGCCTGCTGTTTATGTACCTTGCTGCCCGATCCGGATTTGACCTCTGCTATGTTTGCTGACTACGTCATTGCCTGCCGATTCTGTCCCTGTTTCGCAATTCCTGGTTTGACCCTGCCTGACTACTACTCTCATCGGACTGCAGCCTCCCACAGGTAGTGATCTCCAGTTCCCTGTGTAATTCCAAATCCCTGTAGAGGGGTTAAAGGGTTTCAGGGTTCTGGGGGTCCTGCTTGGTGAGTGGCTTCCCTCTAGCCTCCCCTTTACAGCCCATCTGAGTCTGTGGATCCAGGCAGGCGTTACAGTTATTAACTGCCGACCAATAATGTCCCAGATATGCTCAATGGGAGAAAGGTTTAGATACACTGTAGACCATGGTAGTACGATTAGACCACACAGACTGTTCAGTGTAGCATGATCAGCATGTCTGACTTTATATTATTAAAAAAATGACTCATGAGACTTTTTGGAGAAATAGCCGTACGATCATTCATGGTAATGCCGAGCTGCTAGTGCACTCGAAATGAATACTAGAAGGAACTGGCTACCAAACATTATGAGTCTTCATTTTCAGGATCAGTGGGGGTTCTAATGGTCAGACACAGAGTTAGGGGTACTTTGCATGTTGCGACATCGCTACTACTACTGGGGTCAAATCGAAAGTGACGCACATCCGGCGCCGGTAACGACATCACAACGTGTAAAGCCTAGGAGAGAAGATGAACGAGCGTGAAACAGTCAAAAATCGCTGATCTGTGTCACGTCGGTCATTTTCATAATGTCGGTGCGTCCACAGGTACGATGTTGTTTGTCGTTCCTGCAGCTCCACACATCGCTGTGTGTGAAGCCGCAGGACCGACAAACATCTCCTTACCTGCGCCCTCCGTCCACCGGCAATGTGGAAGGGAGAAGGTGGGCGGGATGTTTACATCCCACTCATCTCCGCCCCTCCGCTTCTATTGGCCGCCTGCCGTGTGACGTCACTGTGACGCCACACGACCCGTCCCCTTAGGAAGGAGGCGGGTCGCCGGCCAGAGCGACGTCGCAGGGCAGGTAAGTGCATGTAAAGCTGCCGTAGCAATAATGTTCGCTACGGCAGCTATCACAAGATATCGCATGTGCGACGGGGTCGGGTACTATCGCGCTCGGCATCGCTATCATCGGCTAGCGATGTCGCAGCGTGCAAAGTACCCCTCACTGTCACAATGACTTTGGGATAGCAGGGAAGCAGGGCTCCTAAGCTGTCCTCAAGCTAGGGGACCCAATGCTATCCCTATCCTCAAGGATACTCCTGATAGTGGAGAGGCCTTAGTCTCCTTCCAGGCCCTGCTCCTTACCAGTCCTGATGCAATTCCCACCCCGTGACTTGCAATCCAACAGTTCAGCAGCACTTTCACTGAGGGCTGCGGGGGAGCCCGGGTGTGAACTCCACTGAACTGAGTAATGACACCTGCTCACAGCCAGGTTCCCCTGTCGTTGTTTCCCAGAGCCTGCAGAGAGTGGACATGTTTCTCTCTCTGCAGGCTCTAGATGTAGCAGAATTGGGATCGTTGTGGGACTTCGTATGGATTATGTCAGATCTGCAGAGGTGTTTTTGGGGTTAATAAAGGGGTGAAAGAGGGGGTGTGTATTTTATTTCAAATAAAGACTGTTTTCAGTGTTTGATTTATTTCTTTTCACTTACAGGATTAGTAATGGGGTGTCTCATAGACTCCTCCCATTACTAATCTAGGCCTTGATGGCAGCTGTCAGTTGTTGACAAATCACAGCTGTGATTAAGCCTTTATATTACCCTGATTGCCACTGCACCAGTGCAATCAGAATGAGCAGGGTAAAGCACCACGATTAACACATCTAATGTGATGTGTCAATTCTGGCAGCTGTGGGCTGGTATTTTTAGGCTGGGGTGGCCAATATCCATTGCTCCTCACATCCTAATAATACCAGTCCCCACCTGTGTGCTTTACCGTGGCTGGTTATAAAATATGGGGGACCCTACGTCTTTTATTCCCTCTGTTTTGATATCCAGCCACGATATAGCTCACAGGTAGGGGCTGCAGCCTACAGCTGTTGTTTTACTCACACTGGCTATCAAAATATGGTGGGAGCCTACATAATTTTTTTTTAATTATTTATTTCTTTTTACACTACTATACCGAAAACTGACTGCAACAAGTCACAAGTAGATGTAGAAACTTGGCACTTAAGATCAATGTGAATAGTGTTTTTTTATTGTGAAGAACTTGTAGGACCAGGACAAGCACAGACGTTTTGGTCAAAGAGCTTCATCAGTGTGTGCTGATGGTACTCAGAAAGTATAGCAACTTGGCAAATGGTGTACCTGCGTATGGCACGGTGTCCACCGCTGTCTATGTGGCAATGTATCAACTCACTGCAACAAGTCACAGACGCAGACACAGGGTGGGAGGCGGGTATAGCAGTCTGCAACCAATCACAGACACTGGCACCGAAGCAGTGAATATTGATGAACCTTAATAAGCAGGCTCAGAAGAATGTCTGACTGCAGTGTGATCAGTCAGGAAACACGGTACTGTATGTAAACCATCCTGCTCTTCCTACTATTTAACTTACATTTGTAGCCTAGATCATTTTTTATTTTGTTTTTACAGTGATTTCCCTGGCCACTCACAGCCATGTCAATACTTGTCATGGTGCGATGGCTCCAGAAATGTCCACAGCCAGCTTGCTGCTCTACAACCTTTGAACAAGCTTTATTTTGGTGGCAAACCTGAACAGAAACCGGACGTACAGTTGGAAGTCTGTGTTCAGGGTTCAGCACCAAACACAAGGTGTTCGGTACAGACCCTTTTACAGTTCGAGTTCTCTCATCCCTAGTAACGATATTAGGAAACATGAAAATTCAAAAAATGGACAAATATGTTAGCGATAGATATGTAATCTATTAAGATATCTAACTATCAAGTACACTGGGCTAAAACGTTAGATGGATAGATAGAGGGATAGATAGAGGGATAGATAGAGGGATAGATAGAGGGATAGATAGTTAGATAGAGGGACAGATAGATAGATAGAGGGATAGATAGATAGAGGGATAGATAGAGGGATAGATAGAGGGATAGATAGAGGGATAGAGGGATAGATAGATAGATAGATAGATAGATAGAGGGATAGATAGATAGATAGAGGGATAGATAGATAGATAGATAGAGGGATAGATAGAGGGATAGATAGATAGAGGGATAAATAGAGGGATAGATAGAGGGATAGATAGATAGATCGTGGGATAGATAGAGGGATAGATAGATAGATGGATAGATAGAGGGATAGATAGATGGATAGATGGATGGATGGATAGGTAGAGGGATAGATAGAGGGATAGATAGAGGGATAGATGGATGGATGGATGGATGCATAGATGGATAGATAGATAGAGGGATGGATAGATAGATAGATAGAGGGATAGATAGATAGAGGGATAGATAGAGGGATAGATAGATAGAGGGATAGATAGATAGATAGATAGATAGAGGGATAGATAGATAGATAGATAGAGGGATAGATAGATAGATAGATAGAGGGATGGATAGATAGATAGATAGAGGGATAGATAGATAGATAGAGAGATAGATTGATAGATAGATAGAGGGATAGATAGATAAATAGAGGGATAGATAGGTAGATAGAGGGATAGATAGGTAGATAGATAGATATACACCAACAAAGAAACTCTTCTCAGCTGTTGGTCGTCACTCGAGACAACACATTCCAGACATGTCTTTGGCATTAGCTGAATGACGACTTGACACTTGGTATAGATGACTTATTGTTGAACTCGGGAATATTCCATGGAAACATCTTTTATGCCAAGCACAGCTGAGAGGCCGTAGTCATTGCTGTAACTTGATTAGGACATGAATACAAAGGAGGAAATGCCCCATAATTGAATGTTTCCTTGGCACCGACATAGCATTTCAGTGTCAGCAATGTACCAAACCAAGATTTCATGTAAGTTCTTGTAGTAAGGATCTTCTGTCCCTACTGCCAACAATGACTGACAGCTGTCAAAAGGGCAACAAAGACTGTATGAAGATTGTTGTGTTGTAAAGATACAGCTGCTGTCCTGACAGCGTATAAATCTGTGCATCTGCTGGGGCGAAGGTATTCATTGCTGCCTGAAGGGAGCCAGGCCTTTTAACTAGTAATTCATTATAAGAAAGAGATTTGTTGAGATTTGCTAAATATAGGTGTTCACATAAAACTCATCTTAAGTGAGTCAGTTATGTAGCCATAAAACCAAAGTAACAGACAATGGGGCAGATTTATTAAAACTGTCTATTTTTTGGCAGTGTAAAAACCTGTGCAGCCACCCAAGAGCAGGGGCCTATTTCTACAAAGCAGGTAGAATTGTTCATTCTGTTGAGTTATTGGACCGAAAAGAGCCCATACTCTCTTTTTGCACAGGGGCCCTTTTTTGTCTGTGTCCGCTTGTGTTTTGTTGTATGGTAAATCTGACACATTTTTAGGGGTGTTTTACACGTTGCGACATCGCTAGCGACTGCTAGCGATGTCGCGTGTGATAGCACCCGCCCCCGTCGGTGGCACGATATGTGGTGATCGCTGCCGTAGCGAACATTATCGCTATGGCAGCGTCACACGCACATACCTGCTCTGCAACGTCGCTGTGACCGGCGAACCGCCTCCTTTCTAAGGGGGCGGTTCGTTCAGCGTCACAGTAGTGTCACTGAACCGTCGCCCAATAGAAAAGGAGTGGCGGAGATGAGCGGCCGGAACATGCCGCCCACCTCCTTCCTTCCTCCTTTTCCAGTGGATGCAGGTAAGGAGATGTTTGTCGTTCCAGCGGTGTCACACATAGCGATGTATGCTGCCGCAGGAACGACAAACAACATTGTACCTGCAGCAGCACCGATATTGTGGAAATGAACGAGCAACGATTTTGCACGTTTTTTGCGCTCGTTGATCGTCGCTCATTTGTTTTACACGCTGCGATGTTGCTACCAGTGCGGGATGTGCGTCACTAACGACGTGACCCCGACGATATATCGGCAGCGATGTCGCAGCGTGTAAAGTACCCCTTAGACCAGGGGTCTCAAACACGCGGGCCGCGGGCCGCATGCGGCCCGTCAGGCTGCTTTGTGCGGCCCCCAGGCCCGTGCCCCTGGTCACTATCGCGGCCGGTGCAGGGGCCGCAGCCACTGTCTGTACTTTGTTAGATGAGTGTTTTGCCGGCGCTGCGTTCTCAGAAGCAAGGACTGTGCGTGTGCAGCGCCGGCAAAACAACCATCTGATCTGACATAAATCGCTGCCAGGGGCTGCGGCTCCTGCACCGGCCGCGATAGTCACCGGGGCACGGCCTGCAGACAGCGAGAAGCAGAGGTGAGGAGCCGAGGGAACGCGGGACAGGTGAGAAGAATGTTGGTTTTTTATTTTTTGTGTATATGAAGGACGGCACATTAACCCCTTAGCGACCTATGACGTACGGGGTACGTCATGACTCCCTGGTACTTAAGGATCCATGACATACCCAGTATGTCATGGCGAGATCGTGGCCCCTGTGGCTGCGATCGCTGTTTGCATTGCAAATAGCAAATACCTTAGATTCGGGGAGGAGGGGACCTCAGGAGGGGTGGTGTCTCCTCCCCGGACCTACGGAGGCTGTGATTGGCTGTGCGGCGTTCGTCAGCCAATCACAGCCACTGTAATGTTCCAGCCATTGAAAATGGCTGTAACATTGAAATCCAGACCTGATCAGTGCAGCTGTAGCACCGATCATTGGCTGGAGCTGGGTGACTTCAGTTTCACCTGCCCCCAGCTCTGATTGGAGAGACCGGTCTTGTGACCGATCTGTCCAATCACTGTGGATCTGGGGCCAGAGACCGCCCCCCTCAGCTTCACTCAAGCGTCTGTGGGTGGAAGGAAGCCGAGAGCGATCGGTAAAGTATAGCGCCCCCTTTCACCCGCCGCCGCCACTGCCCCCCCCCCATTACTACAGGATGGGGACATGACTATAGGATGGGGACAAGGTGGGCACATGACTATAGGATGGGGACAAGGTGGGCACATGACTATAGGATGGGGACAAGGTGGGCACATGACTATAGGATGGGGACAAGGTGGGCACATGACTATAGGATGGGGACAAGGTGGGCACATGACTATGGGATGGGGACAAGGTGGGCACATGACTATAGCATTGAGACAAGGTGGGCACATTACTATAGGATGGGAACAAGGTGGGCACATGACTATAGAATAGGGACAAGGTGGGCACATGTCTATAAGATGGGGACAAGGTGGGCACATTACTACAGGATGGGGACAAGGTGGGCACATGTCTATAGAAAAGGGACAAGGTGGGCACATGTCTATAGGATGGGGACAAGGTGGGCACATTACTACAGGATGGGGACAAGGTGGGCACATGTCTATAGAAAAGGGACAAGGTGGGCACATGTCTATAGGATGGGGACAAGGTGGGCACATGTCTATAGGATGGGGACAAGGTGGGCACATGACTATAGCATGGGGACAAGGTGGGCACATGACTATAGGATGGGGACAAGGTGGGCACATGTCTATAGGATGGGGACATTACAAGGATGGGCATAATACTATTGGATGGGGACATTACTATAGAATAGGGACAAGGCTGGGGTCATTACTATAGAATAGGGACAAGGTGGGCACATTACTATAGGATAGGGAACATTACTAAAAGATGTTGGCCAAAATTTCTATATAGTGATAATTGTAACACAGTTACAAGAAAGGGATAAAATGTAAAAAAAAAAACAAAATAAGGCATGACTTTTTTTTAACATCAAATTTTGTTTTGTTAGATTTAACCAAAGAATGTGCACATTTGTTATAATAAACAAGTGAAAAATGTTGAAAATCAGTGATCCAAAGGTGTGTAAAAAAATATATATGGTACCAATGAAAATGTCACTTTGTCCTGCAAAGAATGCGGCCCCCCAAATTATTTTTTTCCTCGGTGCGGCCCATACACCCTGCCGAGTTTGAGACCCCTGCCTTAGACTGTCTAGTCTCTCCCTATGAAGGAAGACATGGACGCTATGCTGTATGGGCACTGCACTCCTTCCCCATGAGAATCTGTGTATGGGTGTGACTTCGGGTGGGGTGCACAACACTTACTGGTTCTTCAGGCTGATGCCCGCTCCAGTACTCGTAGTAGACAAAATTGTAAGCCATGCAACGACAGAGTTCACTTGGTAACCAAACTTGTTCAGTTTATTCTTCACACTGTTATGCCAGACATGGCTTCTCTCTTCACGGTTCTGCTTCTGCTGTTTCTGTGGTACTCTTTCTCAACCTGTCCCCCGCTATCTTGGAACTCGTTCTCAAGTTGCCAGGTCTGCATCTTCGTTCCCCCTTTCCTTACACTTTCATCTACTTCTGGGCCCCGCCGGCTGTCTAATCATAGTTACATATTTACACTAAATCATAGTTGCACGACTTCCCCGAGCCCGCCAGGGTGAGCCATAGGCTCCAGACCTCAGGTTATCTCAGAGTTTCCTGACTGGCCCTGACACTGTAGCCACGTCTAATCTTACTCGAAACCAACCACAACTGGTGCCCAACAAGGTCCGCTTCACTAGCCAATCCATTTGCCATCTGTCACTCCTCCTCTGCCTCGACTTAACCCTATCTTGTCTAACATCTAGTCTACCACCCACTAGGTGGCACCCGCTGGCAAATGACCTTGGCTACGCTGCATCGGGAACTTACACTGCACTAGCAGCCTTTACATGTTAACAAACATTTATTATAATAAACACCATATAATACATTTAGCATAAAACATCTTTTGCAATACAAGTAAATAACATAGCATAAAACAGCATAGGGACTCGACCACCTCTACACATACATAGCCTATTTGTTGGCTAACCTTGCACCAGAGATGTGTGCAAAATTGTGGCACATTTTCTTTGTACACAGTGTCATCCATTAGCTCATGCCACTTTCCATGAAGCACATGTACAAATTTATCTCAGCACAGGAAGATTATTTTTTAACCCAGTCAATTGTGGAACTTATTATTATTCCAAGATCTAATGATTAAAATGCACTTTGTTCATGGGGGAACTCCTGTAAGAAATGTTGTTGCTAGCAGTAATGATCAGGGATAGTGCACATACTATGCGCTTTTGGCCATGCGCCCAGATTTTCAAGCGAGCACCATTTTGAACTGTATTGGCATAAACATGATGACTATGTGTACCGCCCCTGCAGCAGTCGGACTGCTCGGATCCGGGGTTGCTGTGGCTCGAGTGTCTCCGGACCCGGGGGCTTGCGGCTACTCGAAAATAAAAGGGGACTATTTACAGGGGATTAGTGTTCGTGACGCCACCTGTTTGTTCGCGGTAAGGGGAGTACCGCCGCTACCAATGGGAGTTCCCGGGGGAGATGGAGTGGGGCGGCCAGATGACGTTCCCTCCACGAGTAGGGGAAGCCCGGGACTCGAGATGGTGGAAGTGTAGGAAGCATGGTGCAGACTATGCGGCAGGTAGGACGCAGGGATGGAGCAGCGTACTCACTCAGGCCGTGTGGATATTGGTGCGACCATTAAGTAGACTCTGACACAGGAGTAGACCAAGTCTCTAGGTGCCGCTGCCACTCTGGGGAGCTCGTCCGGGAATCCGTCCCTGTTGGTATTGCTGATGGTTCTGGACCCGCCTCCATGCACTTGTGTTTAGACGTTTCTGAGTGACCCCTCGGCCTGAAGCTGTCGGGGTCCCGCTCCCTATAGTGAAATAGAGGAGCTGTGCTCTCGATGGCTGAGACTTGGGATTTCTGTGGGCCGCATAAGCTGGAAAGCCCTATCCCCCTCGTTGTGTTGGTGCCTTCGATCTCTGAGCTCTTGGGAAAGTTCATAAAGAGACTATCCTCTACAGGTTAATTATCAGGTTGCGTGAAGCTACTCCCTGATCAAGGGTCCAGTACCCAGCCGTACTCGGTACCGGTCCGGTTACTAGATTTTCCGGTGCCGATCATTCTCCAAAACGAAGTCTAGGCACCTTTCTCCAATACCCTGCGACCGGGTCTCCAACTCCTCCGGTCCCAGACCACCGTCTGAGACCTAACCAAAGTCTCCCGGGGAGCTACCACCACCCCCAGCTCCTCGCTCTCTGAGGGCTACTACTCGACTGACTATGCCCCTCCCACCAGTCTGCCTTACCCCTAGACGGGTGGCCCTTTTCCAGCTAGACCACCCACTGGTGTGCCTGACAGAGTGTGGTGTGAGGTGTGGCTAGGATTTGAATGCTGATGGTAGCAATACCAATAGTTAGGATCCCAGAAGCATGGAGGATGAGTTCTGCACCATAAGAAAAGGAGTGCAGTTTCCTGTGACACCCTGATAAGATCAGGGGCGTCACATATACAGTTGGATCAAGTGATAGAGCAAGGAACCATAGGCATTCTGCCACACTACACTCCATCCTAGAGCCCTTGAGCTCCAGATTAGGAGGTGCAATAACATTACTGTCTTGCACCACCTATGACAACCCACTTTGTGTGAAGGGGAGAAGAGGACTCAGAAGTCTCTCGGATTAGGTCAGTAAAAATTACATTTTTTTGCAAAGGCATTTTGTCTATTACAGGGGGCATCATTACTTTATTACCCCTTCACCTTCCGGCAAAATTCCATTTTTTGTTTTTGTTTGTTTATTTTGCTTCCATTTCTTCCAAAAGCTATAACTATTTTTCCCCCCCGTCAGTATAGCTCTATTGTTTTTGTTGTACTTTTGAATGACACCACTCATTCTGCCACATACTATACTGGAAAATGGGAAAAAAAATTCCAAGTGCAATTCCACAGTGGGTTTTTTTTTTTTTTTTTTTCTTCAATAAATGGTAAAAATGACCTGGCAATATGATTTCCCAGGTCAGTAGAGTACGCCGATACCAACATGTGTAGTTTTATTTTTTTTTATTTAAGCAGTTAAAAAATTTGTAAGTTTGTCCAAAATGTTTTTCACTTTTGTCACCATTTTCTGAGACCCATAATTTTCTTATTTTTCGGGATCTGGGGCTGGGTGAGGGCTTATTTTTTTGTGCTCTGTGCTCACATTTTTACTGATAAAAGTTTTGGGTAGACACAATGTCTTTTATTGCAATGTTGTGGTGACTGAAAAAAAAAAAGTAATTCTGGCAATTTGATTATATTTTCTCATTGTGCCAATTACCGATAAGATTAATTTATTTTCTATTTTGAAAAATTGAACATATACCCAATATGCGATACATAAATTCCATCGGTAATAGTGGTTCAATATTTAACAGATGGGAAAAGTATGAGAAAATCCTAGTATTGTAACAGAGCATACATCCACATATACATAATGTGAAAATAGGTGGAACACATGGACATACAGTAGAAAAGTTTTATTAAACACATATAAAATTGATTTTAAACAGGATAGACAGAACAACTAGTAACTAGTAGTGTGAAATTTCGGGTATAAATCCACAAATGCATCAAAAATATGTGAGCGCAACATATTAAGAAGAGTTACAAAAGAGAACAGTCAGTAAATTATATAGTAAACATATACCAGGGAAAACTTCCTGTGCCACAAAGTAAACATGAAAAATCCAGTATAGCAAGTGTGCCGCCCCCGTGCCAGCAGCCGGGCTGCTCGGATACGGATCCGCAGTGTGGCTCGAGGGATCTTCCGGACCCGGGGGTCGCGCGGACACTTCGAATAAAAGGGGATGTATTTTTACGGGATTTACCTTAATCACTCTGTGATGCCACGCATGGTGTGTGATGAGATGTGGCACCACCGCTGCTGTTATGGGGTATCCGGGGGCAATGGGATGCCAGCTGGCTATTAACCCCTCCGTGGGTATGGATGGATGCCCCGGCGCCCAGTGTCTCTGTGCTGAGGATGGTGATTGCAGGGGCCGGCGCGCCCGGTCAGACTGGGGGATATTGGTGTACTTACAGTCAATGAATCACACAAGTCCAATCGGTAAACCACGGTGTCGGTGGTCGGCCGCCGCAGCCGGGTGTATTCTGGTCCCTCACCCGGGGCGATGGTCTGTGTTACTTTCCTCTGCACTGTTTTGGTGTTTGTGGACTTCCCGGTATGGAACACGGGAGTCCGCTCCCAGTACTTTTGTTGGGAGCCTTGCCCGCTGATGCTGGGCCTTGGGATCTACCGGGCCTTGGCGGATTGCCTATCCCCCGCGGTGGGCTGTTGTCTGCTTTTGGGACTTTGGTTGGGACAGGACCTATAATCCTGCCCTCAATTGGTTAATTAGCAAGGCCGTTGGTTCCGGTCCTGGCTTCAGGGTCCAAGTACCCCCTCTGTGCACGTTTTTTGGGTCGGTTCTCCGGTGTCGGTACCGGCGGGCTCCTACTCTGTTCCGGTCCACCTCGGATCTCTGGCAGCCATCTTCCCGTCTCCTGTCAGACACTGACCACCGTCTGCCACCTACCAGAATGCCGGGGCTCCAACCCCGACGCCTTTGCTCTCTGACTTTGCACTAGAGCTTCACTTTCTTCTCTCCTCCTGCTCCACTCCACTCAACTCTCTCCTCCTCTCTCTCAAACTGAACTCCCTCCTCCTCACTCTCAAACTGAACTGAACTCTTTTCCCACCCCGGGTTCTCCAGACCCCTAGGTGGGCGTTCTCCATCTGCCTGGTCCCGCCCACTGGTGTTCCTTTCCTTCCCTGGGGGGGGTGACTAGGGTTTTTGTTGGCATGATGTAACCTGGTGAGGGATGGTGTAATGTGGGGGCCTATTCTAGGTGTGACCACCTGGCGGTGCCAGGGCGTCACACAAGTATCAGGTAGTCCCAGTATATACACAAGTAGCCAGATCCTTCAGTTACCTGTATATTGGTGTAATAGAGTGTTGGTGGCGCAGGGGGCTGTAATATCGGGAATCTCCCTGTGCCACCTATACACTATTACAGCCATTGCAGCCAACGGGCAGGGTTCAATGATGCACCTCGTATTTGCTTGTGTTAATTGTCAGTGATGGACAGCGGAATTTCATTGTTTAACAGCTGTTAGAGGCACTGATTTATTTAGCCCTCAAGTGCCAGGAAAGATGCGGGCTCAGCATGTGAGCCTGCATCAAAGGTGGGCACACAGCCGATGACGAAGTTATACCTCATCGATCATGAAGCGGTTAAGACGGCAATCCAGTAATGCGCACTATGAAGCCGGGTGTATGTGTCTTGGCTTCAGAGAGGTCTAGTGCGCATGACTGGAAGTGCCTGAACTTTTGATCATGCGCATGGAGCCTAAACCTGGCGTCTGAGGCGGTTACAACGGACACAAGTATACGCGTCTATGCCTATGATGCTGGGCTATGAAGTTGGGTGTATGTGTCCTGGGTTCAGAGAGGTCTAGTGCCAGGACTTCTGATCATGCACACTGAGCCAAACCTGGCGTCTGAGGCGGTGACAACGCACACATGTATGCGCATTTATGCCGATGATGCTGGGCATTGAATAGTATGTTGGCACATCCCTTTGGGCATGCTAACATGCTAAGAAGGTGGACTAGTCAGGGGAAGTAACGCCCTTGTGACTAGTCCCTGCGCTCATTAGCATATCATAAAGGATTTATAGAAATACTTTCTGTACAGATCCCTTTATCTATGCTACTATATACAGGAATGATTAGGCAGGGATTAGTAATATGCATCCAAAACTGCTCGTGGTTCTGGGTCCATATTGGACCTGACAGGTTCACTTTAATATAACACACACAGTAAATCAGGAAGTCAGATAAAATATCAGGAAGAAAGCGCAGCCGGGGTCAGAATACAAGCCGAGGTCGGTAGCCCAGAGGACAAGTCAGGTACATGAGAGAGAGCAGAGCCAGGGGTCAGGAACAAGGTCAAGAAAGGGAGTCAAGACTGAGTAGGGGAGGAGACGGGACGAGGTACGAGAAACTAGGAAGCGGGACAAGATCAGGTCAGTCAGTTATGGGAACCAGAGACGTGCACTGCAAAACAGGAACTATCACTGGTGGCATTCCGGGTGGACTGGCTCCCAGATAAAGCAAAGCCATACCCCGGAGTACATGACAGGACAAGCCCGTCTTCTACACAGTCCTGAGGCATACCTCCCAACCGTCCCGGATACAGCGGGACAGTCCCTCTTCTGAGCCTTTGATCCCGGGTCCCGCCCGTGAGGCTGTTTATCCCGGGCTCCACCCACCCACTGTAGCCCCGCCTCGCTGTTTCTCCCTTCTATTCATTACAGAGCCGACCGCGCACCTACTCCTGTGACTGCTGCTGAGGTATGAATCACCCCCTGCAGCAGAGCGACCCCTCCCTGCAGCAGAGCGATCCCCCCTCCCCCAGAGCCGACCCCCCCAGTCCTGGAGCCTGCGTTTCTCTGCAGCTGTTCTCTGACTCCCCCTGTGCGGCTTCTCACTGCTGCAGATACACGGGGAGTCAGGACGCTGAGGAGACCGTGCAATCAGCACTTCTCTCTCCTGCAGATAGCACTGGCCAGTAATAACCTATGCAGAGTGACATCTGCAGGCTTCTATTACCGATCAGTGGTCTCCTGCCTGTGGAGCAGAGCTGCTGGGTCCTAGCTTCCCAACAACTTCAGCTCTGCTTTATCCTGGCTCCCCTACCAGTTAAAGGGAACATGTCAGCAGAAATTTCACAATAAAAGTAATAGATTCCCCTCTGCAGCTCCTGGGCTGCTTCTAGAAAGGTTCCTGTTGCTATTGTGCCCCCTTTGAGACCTACAAAAATACTTTATGAAGTCTTACCTTTTTGTATGCAAATGTGTTTTTATGGTCACGGGGGCGGGCTGTCTGGCGTCCGTTATTCCCCCTCCTGCCGCTTTACGCAGTCCCCCATTGCTCATTTACATACACAAGAACGCCTTCCTCATGTAACTGTCCTCCCGAAGATTTGCGCATGTGAACGCTTTTTCAGGTGATTGCGCAGGCACGAGATTATGGGCGGCGCTGTGATTGTCATCAACAGCGTTAACCAAGTACCCGCCCATAATCTCGTGCCCGCACTTTTCCCTCTGACTCCACCGTTATGCGCAAGTGCTGGCCATATGAACCATGTTACCTATTACCGCTTGCACGAGATTATGGGCGGGTACTTGGATGACTTTGCTGATGACAATCACAGCGCCGCCCATAATCTCGCGCCCACGGTAATAGGTAACATGGTTCATATGGACAGTGCTTGCGCATAACGGTGGAGGCAGAGTGAGAAGCGCGGGCACGAGATTATGGGCAGGTACTTGGATGACGCTGCTGATGACAATCACAGCGCCGCCCATAATCTCGCGCCCATGGTAATAGGTAACGTGGTTCATATGGCCAGTGCTTGCGCATAACGGTGGAGGCAGAGTGAGAAGCGCGGGCACGAGATTATGGGCGGGTACTTGGATGACGCTGCTGATGACAATCACAGCGCCGCCCATAATCTCGCGCCTGCGCAATCACCTCAAAAGCGTTCACACTTTGCACAGTGCTCACTCCCGCGAGAGTGGCACTGGGCATGCACAAAACTTCAGGAGGACAGTTACATGAGGAAGGCGTCCTCATGTATGGAAATGAGCAATGGGGGACGGCGTACAGCGGCAGGAGGGGGAATAACGGACGCCAGGCAGCCCGCCCCCGTGACCATAAAAACAGATTTGCATACAAAAAGGTAAGACTTCATAAAGTATTTTTTTAGGTCTCAAAGTGGGCACAATAACAACAGGAACCTTTCCAGAATGCAGCCCAGGAGCTGCAGAGGGGAATCTTTTATTTTTTTTGCTAAATTTCTGGTGACAGTTTCCCTTTAAAGGGAACCTATCAGGTGCAATCTGCACTCAGAGCCAGGAGCAGTTCTGGGTGTATATTGCTAATCCCTGCCTAACCGTCCCTGTATACACTAGCATAGATAAAGGCATCTATAGAAAAAGTATTTTTAAAGAGCTTATATCTTATGCTAATTAGCGCGGGGACTAGTCCCAAGGGCGTTACTTCACTTGGCTAGTCGGCTCACATAGCGTATTAGTACTCACACAGGGGCGTAATAACATGCTAACATGCTATGCGAGCCGACTAACCAAGTGAAGTAACGCCCTTCGGACTAGTCCCCGCGCTCATTAGCATAAGATATAAGATCTTTAAAAATATTTGTTCTTGATCTCTTTATCTATGCTAGTGTATACAGGGACGGTTAGGCAGGGATTAGCAATATGTACCCAGAACTGCTCCTGGCTCTGAGTGCATATTGCACCTGACAGGTTCACTTTAAAGGGAACCTGTCACCAGATTTGGGGCCTATAAGCTGCGGCCACCACCAGCGGGATCTTATGTACACATTCTAACATGCTGCATACCTCCCAACCGTCCCGGATACAGCGGGACTTTCACGCTTTACGTTGTTTGTCCCGTTGCCACGGGCGGGACGGCCGGCTCCCGGGCTCCGCCCACCCACTCTCTCTCCGCCTCCCTGCTTTTCCCTCCTACCATCCTAGTAGACGTGGCATAGAGAGGAGCGCTGCCTGTGCTGCTGCTGGTACAGTAAACTAATCTCCCCAGCGCTGATTTCCCTCCCTCCCCCCTCACCCCCGGCCGGAGCCTGTCTGTGCGGTCGGCCGGCCGCCTGTCTGTGCGGTCGGCCGGCCGCCTGTCTGTGCGGTCGGCCCGCCACCTGTCTGTGCGGGCGCCCCCCTGCCGCCTGTCTGTGCGGGCGCCACCCGCCGCCTGTCTGTGCGGGCGCCCCCCGCCGCCTGTCTGTGCGGGCGCCCCCCTGCCGCCTGTCTGTGCGGGCGCCCCCCTGCCGCCTGTCTGTGCGGGCGCCCCCCCTGCCGCCTGTCTGTGCGGGCGCCCCCCTGCCGCCTGTCTGTGCGGGCGCCCCCCTGCCGCCTGTCTGTGCGGGCGCCCCCCTGCCGCCTGTCTGTGCGGGCGCCCCCCGCCGCCTGTCTGTGCGGGCGGCCCGCCGCCTCATTGTGCGGGCAGCCGGCCGCCTCTCTGTGCGGGCGGCTGGCCGCCTCTCTGTGCGGGCGGCCCGCCGCCTGTCTGTGAAGGCGGCCGGCCGCCTGTCTGTGAAGGCGACCGGCCGCCTCACTGTGCGGGCGACCGGCCGCCTCACTGTGGCTGCCTGCGTGTCCGTGCTGGAGGCCCGCCGGCTGCCTGCGTGTCCGTGCTGGAGGCCCGCCGGCTGCCTGCGTGTCCGTGCTGGAGGCCCGCCGGCTGCCTTCGTGTCCGTGCTGGAGGCCCGCCGGCTGCCTGCGTGTCCGTGCTGGAGGCCCGCCGGCTGCCTGCGTGTCCGTGCTGGAGGCCCGCCGGCTGCCTGCGTGTCCGTGCTGGAGGCCCGCCGGCTGCCTGCGTGTCCGTGCTGGAGGCCCGCCGGCTGCCTGCGTGTCCGTGCTGGAGGCCCGCCGGCTGCCTGCGTGTCCGTGCTGGAGGCCCGCCGGCTGCCTGCGTGTCCGTGCTGGAGGCCCGCCGGCTGCCTGCGTGTCCGTGCTGGAGGCCCGCCGGCTGCCTGCGTGTCCGTGCTGGAGGCCCGCCGGCTGCCTGCGTGTCCGTGCTGGAGGCCCGCCGGCTGCCTGCGTGTCCGTGCTGGAGGCCCGCCGGCTGCCTGCGTGTCCGTGCTGGAGGCCCGCCGGCTGCCTGCGTGTCCGTGCTGGAGGCCCGCCGGCTGCCTGCGTGTCCGTGCTGGAGGCCCGCCGGCTGCCTGCGTGTCCGTGCTGGAGGCCCGCCGGCTGCCTGCGTGTCCGTGCTGGAGGCCCGCCGGCTGCCTGCGTGTCCGTGCTGGAGGCCCGCCGGCTGCCTGCGTGTCCGTGCTGGAGGCCCGCCGGCTGCCTGCGTGTCCGTGCTGGAGGCCCGCCGGCTGCCTGCGTGTCCGTGCTGGAGGCCCGCCGGCTGCCTGCGTGTCCGTGCTGGAGGCCCGCCGGCTGCCTGCGTGTTTGTGCTGAATGGGTGTGGATGGGGAGTGGATATGGGCGTGACTGTGAAATGGGTGTGGTTAGGGGGCGTGGCCTAAAAATTTGCCGCGGCGCGCTACGCGCGCCGCAACCTTTGTCCCTCTTTTCCTTCTTTAAAAGTTGGGAGGTATGCCTGAGGTTCTCTTGACTAATTGTACGTTTTTATATAAGTTTATTTTCCAGGAGATTAGACTGGGCAATACAAATCCATTCTTAAGTTGCCGCTAAGTGCTCTGTTATTGTGAAAACGATGTAAAGTTCATTACATTTCATACTTGGTTGAATGGATTTCCCCCCAGGTCTTACAAGGTTACAGTGATACAGTCAGATTTGGAGCGGCTCCTAGATCTCCTATGTGATACCTTCACAGGATATTATGTGACACAGCAGGAGATATAGAAATGAAGAGAAAGTGATATATGACTGAAATGCATTCTAACATTTATTTAATTTTTTCCTTTGTATTGTACATAATGATGTGTATTCTGGCTTCAGTTTGACATCTTGGAGCACAGATGTATTTACATGCAGTATGTAGGTCTGTATATATAACTGTAATTAATTATGGACCCTTCTTTTTTTAGGAGTTTTTAAAATGAACATTGCTTTGTTTGCTATTGCTCTAAAAATATGGATTCAAAACCCCCCTGTAATTATATCTCTCACCCCCACCCCCCTTTCTTTTAGGGCTCATTGAGGACTTTGCATAGTGCAGAGGTCAATCGTGTGCCTTGTCACCCCATACAGAGGAATCAAAGGGTGATAATGGTCTCCTCTTTTATACCCTTTTAAAAAATTGTGCACTATTTTTATATCGCTCACCTGAACAGAGCCCAATACTAAACAAATAACCAAAAACATCCATATGAGACTGTCAGATAGAAGGAACGAGTTTGTTACCCATAGCAACCAATCACAGCGCAGCTTTCATTGTGTTTTCTATGCTTGAAAAATGAAAGCTGCTCTGTGATTGGTTGCTATGGGCAGATTCACTTCTAGACAGTTTCATCAATCTTCTCCATAGACTTAAATGTGACCATCATCATTTTCTTTTTATAAATGTGTTGCGGGCAGGGGCCGCCGCCGCTTCTCTCTCAGGGGCCTGCTCGGATCCGGGTACGCTGCTGCGGCTCGAGTGGTGACCGGACCCGGGCTCTTATGGCCGCCCGTCCTCACAACCGTCAGAAAGGGAGTATTTACAGGAGAGTTGTGTCTGTGACACCATCCGTGGGTTGCTGTGAGGGATGGTGGCACCGCCGCTGCCTGGTGATGGGGCGCCCGGGGCTGATGGAGTGGGGCAGCGAGATGGGATCCCCTCCATAGTTTATGTAAGAGT
This sequence comes from Anomaloglossus baeobatrachus, assembly GCF_048569485.1. Lineage (NCBI taxonomy): Eukaryota > Metazoa > Chordata > Amphibia > Anura > Aromobatidae > Anomaloglossus > Anomaloglossus baeobatrachus. The sequence goes on from NC_134354.1 coordinate 731,661,128, forward strand.
CGCCTCAAAGTGGGCATTTTAGGAGCCAACCTGGGCAGCTTTTGGCAGGGGTGGGATGTTCCTGGGCTAAGCAACTGTGTAGGAAGATTAAGTACAACATTTTTTGGCTGAGGGAAGACAGACAGATTGTGACAGAGGGAAGAATGATCGAAAGGTGCCCAAAAACCTTAATCAGAGCAATGTTCAATGAATAGACAAATTACAATACAATAGACAAAATGTGGGTCACTCACCCATAATGGGTGATGATAAGTGAAAATTAAGTGTTACCATAGTAACTTGTTTTTTAGAATACATAAAATCAATAATTTCTGGAGCTTTATTAGTTAAATGGTTATTCTGTTGGCCAAGATCCTATCTCAATATGTAGTAGGTATAATAATAATATTATTAGCAAATACGTCCAATTAGAAATGTAGTATAGTTCTTCTGACATAGCGATGTTTCTTACCTCGTGTGCAGGGCATTGATGCTTAGGTATCCATAGCTACGGCCACAAACATCTAACTAACTGTCACGATGATTCTGAGTTAGCAGGCAACCAGGGCCTGTAAGCTGTCCCTTAAGCTAGGAGGCCCTCTGCTATCCTTATTCTCAGGGATACTTCTAATGGTGGGGATGCCTGAGTCTCCTTCCTGGTTCTGATCCTGACAAGTCCTGTACCTGTATAAATTCTGGCTGATGCCGGGTTCATGAAGCTGATTTTGAATACCCTAATCGATGGCTGGACCATATATAACAAGCTTTTCTCCCCCCATTCACCTTTTGTGTCTCCCCTATTTCCTCATAGACTGTAAGCTTACGAGCAGGGCCCTCACTCCTCCTGGTATCTTAAATTTGTTATTTTCTATTGTCTCATATTGTCTGTACATGTCCTCTCTGAATTGTAAAGCGCTGCGGAATATGTTGGTGCTATAGAAATAAAACTTATTATTATTATTATTCTGTTTCCCCCTCCCCCCAGGGAGGGACGGGACGGGACGGGAGTGTAATGAAAGTCAGAGATATAGACATAAAATGGAGAAACCAAAACTCTGTCACACAATGTGCACACATAGGTAAAGATATGAGCAGGAAGGAAGGTCAAAACAACAGGGGAATACTCCACAACTGCCACAAATAAGTAGCACAATTTTCACCAGAGAAACTGGGACACCGCACCTCACAGACCAACATAGAATGTATATATAGCTGGCATGGGTAGAAGATTTCATCCAGCTTAAATAGAAGGGGAGTAGATGTGATTGGCCTCCCCACAACATGTGATCAAAGAGACCTAACAAGCAGATTAGCAAAGGCTAACTCTTGCTAGCCTGCCTATGAATCAGCACACAGCAGATGGACGCCCGAGTCTGTCTGTGTTGATCCCAGACACCAGGCAAACCATCGGGCGGAGTGTCAGAATCTGCAATCTGACACCGCCATGACAGTCGGCAAAGTTTGTACAAAACTCTGTGTGATACTAACTGTTGCTATATGAGTGGACGTAAGTATGGATACCTAAGCTGCAATGCCCTGCACATAAGGTAAGAGAATTGGCTATATCCGGAGAACTATACTACATTTCTAATTGGAGAGATTTGCTAATATTAATATTATTATTATTATAATTATTATGCCTACTACATTTCTAATTGGAGATATTTGCTAATATTATTATTATTATTATAATTATTATGCCTACTACATATTGGGATAGGATCTTGGAGGTAGGAATAACTCTTTAACCCTTTAAGCGTCTGTAATTCTTGATAGGAAAATGGATTTTTACAGTTGAAATACATATTACCCAGTTTCACATAGATTATTACATTTTTCAAACTTGAGTTCGCAGACAAATTGCCTAACTAATGTAACCCCATGTTGTAACACAGCCCGAAACCAAATGGTAGCCCTGATGGGCGTATGGATCATAATGCAATAAAGCCTCAACATAAAATATGGGGCACTGTGCAGGTATCTTCCCTATCTCCATAGATGCGTAGTTAGTATATTCATAATTCTTGCCAACCATCCTTAAACCTCAGGAAATGGAGAGACTTCCTAGTGTTGATAAGTGTCCAAGGCACCACACAGTCCACCCGCAAGGCATCATTCCCCCAAAGTTACTTTTATTGTAACACACCAGTCTAGGACTTTCTACATCATCAGACACACATACAGGGGGTGATACCAGTGCATGTATGCGGCATGGCCTTTTAAATAGGAGGCATGTGTATGCAGATAAGTATCCGGCAGCATTACTTTGCACACCACAATTTCAAAGGGAAGTCATTTGTAAAAGTTGTCAAAAATTATTTATGTTTTTGTATCTATACACAAGCCTTTTCTATACCTGTGGTCTTTGTTACAATCATGAAACTTTTTTTAAGGTGAAACCTGTTTTAACTAAATAATCATAAATAATAATATTCAGAACAAAACACATAAAACAAATTTTCTCTAAAGTTTTGAAAATTTGAGAGGATTATGATAAATCCATTCAAGCGAAGCAGAAATATAACTTCTGTTAGTCTGTATCACGTAGAAATTTTGAGAAACATGAGATAAAGTTTTATTGATTATGAAGCATTTAAATGTTAGTTGAACTGGAACAATAGTGTTTTGCTGCCGATTTTCCATTGTACTCAACATGCGTTGCATTTCGTATTAGTGCCCAGCAATAGTCAGCTAGCATTGATGGATTCCAGTAGCCTTGATAACACTTTTCCATCATGGCAATATCTTGGTGAAACCGTTCACCATGCTCGTCATTGACTGCACCAAAGTTTTCAGTAAAGAATTCCGAATGTGAATGCAGAAAATGAATTTTCAATGACATGTTGTTTGTCATCACTTCATAAGCTTCAAGAAGGTTGTCAACCAATTTGATTTTGTTTGGTGCTCAATAGTTGCCAAGGAAATTCTCAGAAACGTCCTTCAATGACTTCCAAGAAATGTTCTCAGGCCCCACCAGCATCACTTCGAAGTGTTCGTCACTCATGGTGTGTTGTATTTGTGGACCAACAAAAATGCCTTCCTTAATCTTGGTGTGACGCTTATCAGGTCGTCACAAGGTATTTGTTACGGTTGCTGTGGCACTGGAGACTATGTTCGGATTTCTTGCTACTGCACGTGTGCAAGCGCTGGAGACTTAGTCCTATCTTGGAGCCATTGCACATGTGCGGGTGACATCATCGCTAACACGAGGTCACATGTCTCTGACACCTTCTAAGCTGATTGGCCGCTGGTCATGTGCTTGTGACACGTGGTCACATGTCTCTGACACCTTCTATGCCGATTGGTCGCAGGTCATGCGCTTGTGACGCTTTGCTCGGTGATAGGCCAGCGTGACGTCATTGCTGTCATTCTGGCAGCGGATTGGCTCTGGTGTCCTCCATCTTGGATGAGGCACAGAGTCTATATAAGACCCTGACGCACACCGCCCGGCGCTCAGTCCTCTTGGTTCCTGCATAGGAGTAGACGCTCTGTGCATGTCCCTTGCGGCACCTATTCTATCTAGGTGAGCGTTATCGGTAGGGTAACGCTCTTGTACCTTGCAGCTTATGCTGTGATCCGTATCCTCGCACCTTAGTGGAGCGGACATAGGCAGGTGCTTGCTGCACATGGTCTGACTGGGCCTTGTGGTTCTACTCTGAGGTGAGCGCTATTGGTAGGGTAGCGCTCCTGTACCTTTCAGCCGTACTGTTGTCCGTGTCCTCGCACCTTAGTGGAGCGGACATAGGTAGGTTAGGTGGTCGTTGCCTTCTAGGGTAACGCTCCACTACGCTGCCTCCTGCAGCAGTCCGTATCCTCGCACACTAGGGGAGCGGTCATAGGCAGGAGTTTCAAGCTAGCAGCCTTGCTGCTGTCCGTATCCTTGCACCACAAGTGGAGCAGATATAGGTAGGTGCCATATTGCACACACTACACCTAGTCTCTGTGACTGTTAACTGAGATAGGTGCTTTCACGCTCACAGACTGTGAGACTTCTATGCACTTTTATGTTGTATTCCTCACTCTTTTGCATTTCCACTCCTATGTTATTCTACTAAGGTAGTCGCTGTGACTTAAACAGTATACGCCGCTATTGGTCTTGGTGACACTGTGACGCAACAGTGTCAGTACCGCTTTGGTGGTACAGGTTTCCCCTATCCTCTGCCATACTCTGCAGCAGAGCTCTGCACGGTGGACCCTGACTGTCGGATAGCCTTCCATTCCCTTATTATCCGACAGCCCCCGTAACAGTATTGTGCAACCTGCCCTTCTGCACAGTATCCATCTTGTGCATTGCTTTCACCAAATTTTTCATCAGCCCGAGCTTTATCTGGAATAAAGGCAGAAATGTCATTGCTGGGTCTAAAGTGCTTTATGTGCAACATTTTTTTACCCAGGAATCAACTGGTTATGGATTGGTCACTTCCTTCTATTGTAATGACAGCTTAGCACGCCGTCCCATTCCCAGATGACACAGCAGTTCTTGGTATATCCGAACTGCAGTCCAAACAGCAGGGCCACCACTTTTAAATCTCCACAAATGTTCCAGTTGTATGTACTTGATGTGTTTCTACAACAGTTCCAAGTTCTCATATGTTTCTTTCATGTGCGCAGCTTAACCAACAGGTATTGAAGGATGAACATTACCATTCTTTTAAAAGTCAGCCTTGAGGCTTAATACTGATCAGACTATAAAGAGACACCACTGTTTGGGCTCATACTCACAACCCAAAGCTACAAACATCCCATCAATGCTGGTGCAGAAGCACAGGTTATTTGGCTTTCAAAGTTAGAAACTTTTGTAACAGATGACAGCAAATACCATCCTTGAAGTCTTTCAGCCAGTAACTCTGCGTTTGTTTTTGACAAATGTAAGTCCCAGACCAAGTTACTCAGTCCTGTCTGTGTTATAAGAAGAAGCTCACTAGACATACACGGCTCAAAGTCTAAATCAGCGTCATTGTCCATCTCTGACCCATGAACTGCAGCATCTTCATCGGCAGTCTTCTCCAGGCTATGTGTCTGTGGTGGCTTTGGCACTGGAAGAGTGTCCTATTGTGCCACTCGTCTCATAGCTGAAAGCAGACTGGGATATTCAGTAGATATCTTATTCTCAGTAGAGAAATCAGAGAAATTAGTTGGTCACATGATTCTTCTGTTCCCACCATATCATTACGGCAGCAAACGGCATTGACTTGCGAAAACCTCTCAGCCAACCTCTAAAGCTGGGTTTACACACTGCAACATCTCAAACGACATCGCTGTAACGTCACCGGTTTTGTGATGCAATAGCGATGTTGTTTGCGATGTTGCAGTGTGTGAAACCTATCAGCGACCTGGCCCCTGCTGTGAAGTTGTAATCGTTACAAATCGCTCAGGACCAAGCCTAGGTCCTTTGTTTCCCGCTGTGCAGCATGAAGTTTCAGTGTGTGAAGACTTTGCAGCGACTTTGTTAGCAACTTCCCTTTCAAAAGGCTGCTTATCAACGTCCCCAACAACCAGCTAGGTCGCTCTGCAGGTCCGGATCGCTGTTGAGTTGTTGGCCAGGTTTGCCTGTTTGAACGCTCACCAGAGACTTAGCAGAGACTTAGGGAGGTCGCTATTGCGTCACCAAACCGGTGACGTTACAGCGATGTCCTTTGCGATGTTGCAGTGTGTAAACCCAGCTTAAGATCAACAGCACATCTTGCACAACAGATGTGAGGAGCCCAGGATTTGTCTTGATCACCAGTCTTTCATCCAAAGTATAACTCATAGACTTCCCATGATGAGACCTGTCATGGTGCATCTTTGAGGCTTAAGCGAGTCTTCTCCACAAATCTAACAGAAGATATCATGACTGTTCTGACATTGACGAGACATTTTAGATACATCAGATTGTACTGTAGTAGTTTATAGCTGCTGACATTTGATATAGCTTGCAGAACCTTTGCAAGCAGATTTTAGAGCCTCTGCAGGCAGCGTCTAGACATGTCTAGGTGTTCCTAGTCGGTAACAATTCCACTGAAGTTTTGCAACTTCAATTAAATGGAAGAAATTCATGCCTTTACTTGCCTATACATTACATAACAGCACATATATTGTGGACAGTACATGAACAGCCTGAAAATATGAAGAAAAAAATATTTCAAGGTGATTTTCCTGATGAGCAGCTCAAAATACATATAAGGCTACTTTCACACATCAGGTTTTTGCTCTGCGGCACAATACGGCGCTCTGCAGAAAAACCGCAACCGTTTTTTTTGCCGCCGGTTGCGTTTTTTTTGCATAGACTTACATTAGTGCCGTATTGTGCCGCATGGGCTTGCGATCGGTCCGGTTTTTGCCGCATGCGGCAGATTTAGCCAATGCTGCGGCCGGATGGAACGTTGCCTGCAACGTTTTTTCCTCCGGCAAAAAAAACCGCATCGCGCCGCATCTGGCCGCTACGGCGCATTTTTCAATGCATGCCTATGGACGCCGGATGCGGCGCGATGCGGAAAAAACCGCATCCGGCCGCCGCATGCAGTTTCTTCCACTGCGCATGCTCAGTAGCGTGCCGCAACCGGAAAAAACCGGACCGGCCGCATGTAAAAACTTATGCAAAGGATGCGGTGTTTTCGCCGCATCCGTTGCATAGGTTTCACAGCCGGATTGAGCCGCAATGCTCAAACCGGATGTGTGAAAGTAGCCTAACACACCCAAAAGTGGTCAGGAGGCAAAACGTGTGGCATCCACTGTAATTAATAATGTGTTTCCCATTAATGTGGGCAATGGCCACACTTGCATTGACACAAAATGTTAAGTTCACTAATGAACCTTACGATATACCTTATTTTTTGTTTTATCAGACACACCGGATTATAAGATACATGCCAAATTTAGAGATAAAAAATGTAACAAAAGAAAATGGGGTCTGTCTTATACTCCGGTGGTCTTTTACCGGAGGGGGGCAGCAGCGGTGTTGGAGCGTGGTCCTTAGAAGGCAGGGGCGGTGCTGGAGTAAGGCTGGTTTCACACTACGTCTTTTTAACATCCGTTGAAAACGTTATTTTAGCGGACAAGCGGATCCAGTGCAAATGCGTTTTCATTTCAATGCATTTGCAATGGACTCGCGTTAACATCCGTTCACCTGCGTTTGCCTGCGTTATAGTGAGGATCCAGTGACTTGCAGTTTTTTAACATGTTTCAAAAACGCTACTTGTAGCGTTTTTGAGCTCCGTCCAAATACTGCAAATTGCTGGATCCTGACTATAACGCACGCAAACGCAGGTGAACGCTGGCGTGCTGATAGACAGGATCCTGCTTTTGTACTGAGCATGCCCAGAAAGTACTGAGCATGCCCAGAACCAGTCTCGCGTGATCTGTCTCTCTCCTCCTCCCTCCCTCACCCTCTCTCTCTCTATCTGTCTTTCCCCCTTCCTCCCTCCCTCTCTCTCCCCCACCTGAGAGCTGCGGACACTCGTAACCAAGGTAAATATCGCGTAACCACTTATCTTAGTTACCCGATGTTTACGTTGGTTACGCGTGCAGGCAGCCCTGCTCCTAGCAGCTGCAGACACTCGTAACCAAGATAAATATCGGGTATCCAAGGCCGATGTTTACCTTGGTTACCAGCGTCTGCAGCTGTCAGAAGCCTCCTCCCAGTCTAGTTCCCCTCACTCCCGATCACATGACTCCAATGCCCGCCCCTAAACATCCAGTGCAGGATCCTGCAAAATAACATATGCGTTTGCATACGTTATTTGCTGTAAAAGCAGGATCCGTACTTCCGCTAAAAAAACGTTTTCAGCGGATGTTAAAAAGACGTAGTGTGAAACCAGCCTAAGGCGATGCTGCAGGTGCTGTGGTGGGGGCTGTGCTGGCAGTGGTGGGGGCTTTGCTGCCTGCAGACGCTGTGCTTGCTGTGTGAAGGAGGGCGGGCAGTGCAGCGGGTGTTCCAGATGCTCTGTCGGCGGTGCGGGCTTCAAAGAAATGGCGCCCAGAGTCAGCGCATGCGCAGATTGCCGAGATCTCATCTGCGCATGCACCACTTCCGGGTGCCATTTTCTTTAAGTCCGATGCTGGGAGATCAATGGGCTGGAGGTGGTGCGTGCAGAGATGACATCTTGAGCTGAGAGCTCCATCAGCGTATGCGCCAACTCCAGGCGCCATTATTTGAAGGCAGATCATCTGGGACACCCGCCACTCCACCCTGCTCCACTCAGCCACCACAGCCCGCACAGCAGCCTGCACAGCCGTCCGCACAGCTGCTGCACAACCCCCACCGCAGCCAGCATCGCACCCAGCATAGTGCTCATTCTCCACCTCCCGGTAAGCTATATTCGGATTTTAAGACACACCTCTTATTTTCCTCCCAAATTTTTGGGAGTAAAAGTTCATCTTATAATCCGAAAAATACGGTACCTACTATAGATAACTAATCTATAATGCAGCATCCATTGAATTTATGTGCAACCTTCTTCTGCCCTTTTCTTATAGAAAGGTCTAATTTATTACATATTGTAAAATATATATATATATATATATATATATATATTTATTTATAAAAAAAAACATCATATTGCATGACAACTTATTTTATCCATTTCTGTAATGCCAGCTCCCACGATCGGCTTTTCACAAAGCTTTTTAATTACCTCTACAGGGTCATAGAAACCCAAGCTGTTTGCTTCATTAAATCCTGAAGACATGCTCCCCAAACACCGCACTGTCACAGTTGTATCTAAATTAGCATCTGACTGACCCTCTTTATACTGGGTTTAAATCCCATCTGACAGGCATTGGCGAATGAAACTAATTGGCAAGGTCTGTCGGGGAATAATGGGCTTTGCTTTCGTGACAAAAGAAATGTTGCTTTCAATAGGCCCCCTGAGTCACACAAGTACCTATTTTTTTAATGATCTCAGGTTATTGGCAAATCCAGTCAATAGAGTAAGTGACCCTGAACTTCAGACATGTAAATGGTAATTGACTATGGCAAAGGCCAAGTTGGAGGAGCAGGTACCGAGGTGTGATCTCTGGGCATCTGCTCAGCGGGGGCCCGTACTAATTTGAAAAATGGTAAGACTGTATGTTGCGCTTATCCACGAGATGAAAGACTGGCACATAAAAGAGTTTGAGACGGTTCATTGACACTTTTTGTAATTAACTTAATGTGACACGATCATTAAGACAGGTATTACTACAGTTACCGGTGGTGATCACAAAGTAAATTTATTACTATGAAATTACTATTATTGAAATGTGTATTTAAAGGGAGCCTGTCAACTGATACATACGGCACACATAGGCAGAGACCTGCCACTCACTGTCATAATCCTGATCTCACAAAAATAATTTCCATAGACCTTGGAAAGTCTTATTTTCTCTCTATTTCTGGTACACTTGTGTACAAAAATATGTGAAGCCCCGTAGCTAAGATTAAAATTGCTTCTTCATCATAGTGATAGGTTTTGCAATGCTGGACAGAGGGGCTTGGCACTTTTTTCCCCCCTTTCTATTCTCAATTACCCATCTCCTCTCACATTAATGGACCTCGATGGGCCTATCTAATATATAAAGCTGAGTGTATGTGTGTGTATGTGTTTGTGTGTGTGTGTCTATGTGTGTGTGTCCGCTAAAGGAATTCGCACCGTCGCATGTACAATCACAAAATCTTGCACAGACACTCCATTTGACTAAGGGAGCGTCATAGACTACGTTTTGAGGGGAAATTATAACCCTGCGCTTTACAGTTATTCGCCAAAAAACCTGCCTCCATTGAAGTCAATAGAGCTGGGAGCCGCAATGCAGCCAGAACTTCAGAAGAATGCGCAGCCACACCCTTGAATGGAATGTTGGTGTGTCATAATGCAGCCAGGGAAAGAGACAGACAGGAAAAGAGACGGCAGATAGAGACAGACAAGGAAAGAGACAGACAGACAAAGAGACAGGGAAAGAGACAGAGAGACAGAGACAGGGAAAGAGAGACAGAGACAGGGAAACAGACAGACAAAGAAACAGACAAAGAGACAGACAGGGAAAGAGACAGACAGGGAAAGAGACAGACAGGGAAAGAGATAGACAGACAGAGAGGGAGCTGACAGACTGGGAGAGAAACAGAGAGACAGTTACTATCCCGGGCAATGCCGGGTGCTAGTATAATTATATTTGTCCAACTCTGGGTCACCAAACAGATTGGACTTGGCAAAATCCACCAATATACCAGCTGATGAGGGGAGAGAAGGATCTGTCATGTTGACCTTCAGCGGCATATCCTTTTATTCTCCCTGGTGATGAGCTTCTGCCAAACGAGTCTGTCAGCGACTTTCATGGAGCAATGGCCGAGCCAAGGTTTTTTGTGTTGTGGGAGGTTGGATGAAATAATTGGTTAATGTGAATAAGTGGTTTTAAAACTATAGTCATAGTTCCTGCATTTTTTTTTGGGGGGGGGGGGTCTGTTTTGTAAACAGAAATGGAAATAAAATGATCCAGTACAGGATCTGTACATTTAAATGGGGACAGAAATATTCTTAGATGCCTTCCATTTGCCTCTATTCCAGCTGTAATCCACTTTTAGCTCGGTCAAAAAAACATAGTGCCTGATTTATCAAAATTTTGACATCAGTATTCTTATGTAAAAAGCTTTGAGAAGTCAGAACATTTTGGCGCAACTTGAGGGTGCATTAAAATGTGGCAGCTTTTGGCATTCCCACAGCATTTTCCTCCGGCTCAAACAAAGTGGGTGGATCTGAGAGGGACATGGGGCGTGGTGACCGCTGATCATCAAATTCATGACAAGCAGTGGCATTCATTACAGCACAAATTGTCCCCTAGCAAAGACTGGAGTAAGATTTTTGGCAAGGCGTACATAGCAGCGCGCGCCACTTATCCAACGCTCCTGATTCATTAAGGGTTGTACGCCTCTTAATGAATCAGGAGTGTATGTGCCCAGCTGCATGATTAGCACAGCATAAATAGGCAACCAGAACTTCTCAGTGGGGTTGGGTAGTTGGGCGAGAAAGCTGAAGCAGTCTTGTGGGAAAACCTTATCTGAATGGACTGACACGTCTGGGACCTTGGTTAAGCTGTTTGTCACGGTGGACTTTTCTACTGCATTCCTGTCTGGCCTGAAGTAAGACACTGCATTTATATTTGTTATCAGTGTGAATAAAACACTGACTTTTGGGACTGACTTTTTTGCCGTTGCCTACCAGGGCTGATTCCCTACACCTCCTCTCCTCACAGCTATGCAGCGACAAGCTCCTTCCGCATAGTCAGCTTAAGTATGAGCTATAGCCGGCATAGAGAAGAGTGAGGAGTGGATATTTATAGCAGAAGGGAGTGGCTGTAGCTGAGGTTACAACTACCTGTTAGATCACTACAGGATACAAATGAACCTTTTCAGTACCTGATGGAGTTAAATACGCTCTAACTCAGGGTAAATGCCGAGCAGATCTGTGATCCACAATATGCTGTGACCTTCTGATCCCAGATTCCCCCAAGATCTCATCAGACAGTGATGCACTTGTGACACCTACACTTTAAAAACATCTCGAGATCTTTTTTTACCTTTTAAACTGCACAAGCTCTTACTCTCACTCTTATTCATTCTTGTCTGGACTACTGAAACTTTCTACTTATCTGTTTCCCTCTTACTAACACACTTTCAACTCTCGAATCCATCCTGTATATGGCAGCCAGGGTCATATTTCTGTTCAGCCACTACACCGATGCCTCTACCTCGTGCAGTCATTGCACTGGTTACCCATCTTCTGCAAAGTTTAATATAAACTTATCTTTCTCACCCACAATGCTTTCGATAGTTCTGCACCACCCTATGGTTCCTCCATCATCTCTGTCTATCACCCTATCCATGCTCTCCATTCTTCAACTGATCTAACACTAACATCCTCCATAATTCAAACCTACCACTTCCGTCTTCAAGATTTCTCTTGTGCTGCGCCAGCCTTCTGGAATTCACTACCTTGGATAATCCAATAATACCTAGCCCCCCACATTTTTAAGCATGCTCCAAAAACACTTCTCTAAACTAATTTATTACTGTCATTCATCTGTGTCCACATCCTCTGAACCCAACAACACGTGGTAACTGCACTTAAGCCCGCTTTACACGCTACAAGATATCTTACGATGTGTCGGCGGGGTCACGTCGTAAGTGACGCACATCCGGCATCGTAAGGTATGTTGTAGCGTGTGACAGCGACGTGCAATTGCGATTGAATGAAAAACCGTTCATCGCATGCATGTCGTTCATTCCTGACGAATTGAACGTCAGGTTGTTCATCGTACCCGGGGTAGCGCACATCGCAGTGTGTGACACCCCGGGAACGATGAGCAGATCTCACCTGCCTCCTGCGGCTCCCGGCCCACAATGCGGAAGGAAGGAGGTGGGCGGGATGTTTACGTCCTGCTCAGCTCCGCCCCTCCGCTTCTATTGGCCGGCTGCCGCGTAACGTCGATGTGACGCCAAACGTCCCTCCCACTCCAGGAAGTGGACGTTCGTTGCCCACATCGAGGTCGTATGGAAGGTAAGTACGTGTCACGGGGTTTAATCGTTTGTGCGACACGTTCAACAAATTGAACGTGCTGCACATACGATGGGGGCGTTGCAAATCGCATACGATATCGTATGCGAAATTGTAACGTGTAAAGCAGGCTTTAGATACTGGTTGATGACCGGATCATGTAGCTTGATATGAAAACCCCAATTTAGTATAATGAAGGCTGAACAATACATGACAAGAGGTTTTTACCTATTCTGTCTCCACTATTTTGTTATAGATAGTAATCTGGTGAGCAGGCCCCTCACTCCTCCTATAACCTTTACGTTACATGTTACTCTGTAATGTCTTTATTGTAGATGTCCCAGCTTAAGTGTAAAGTGCAGCGGGATATGTTGGGGCTGGATTGTTAAAATTATTATAGGTAAAAGTTAAAGTTTTGGCAAGTTTTCAGTCTAGTCTTACTTAATATTTGAGGTTCACAGCTTCCAAGTAGCAGGTCGGAGAATTCACTCAACACGGGGAAGACATAAAAGACACTCTCGTGAGCACTCTATTATCCATTAATTGGATTTTGTTTATATTCCACAATCACGGATGTCACAATCGTTAAAGTGCACACACACTCTTCTGAAAAGGCTTTTAAACAACCAGCAGATGTTCTTATTAGTGGGATTAGTTCCATAAGGAAAGACAGACTGAAAGAAAACTTCTTATCAGTTGACTGCACTGTCTGAGAGTCTGTTCTCATCTCATCAGCCGGACATATGACTTTTTTGGGTCTCTGCATTAATATAACATTCTGAAATATAAAAGCACCCCAGGATACCACTGTCACTAGAGAACAGGAATAGGACATAATTTTCCCTGGGAATATATAGCAATAATGTTACTAGCTAAAAGAAACTCATATACAGTATGTCCACAGGCAAGAAAGAATTCCAAAAGAGGGAGCCAGGAGAAGATTCCCAAGCCTTCCTTTTGGAAGTATCTTCCTTTGTTCCTCATTGTGGGATCTGCTCCTAGTTTGGTTACAAGATACCGAATGCAAAGTGCACATATCTTGTGTAAACAAGACCTAAGTGCAAAAAAATGAATATTCCAGCCCATGTCTCATCACCATCTGCCTTCATCAATCCTAAACATAGCGGCCATCATAATGGACCTGGTTTACTTCTTTAATAATTGATTACCGTTTTACCGTGGGAGCGAGGCACTGTTATCGTTACATACCGGCTCAATAATTATTCTTTCATGTACATGGGTTTTGTATAGCGAGTCATGAGAACGGCCAAAATTTGGCAAAAATTTAATTTCTGGGAAATAGCCTCTATAGATATAGGGAAATGTGATGCTGAATGTATTAGTTGTTAAAGGGAGTCTTCCATGTTGAGCAGCAATCCGATCTACAGGCATCATGTTGTAGAACAGATATCTAATATATAAAGCTGAGTGTATGTATGTGTGTGTGTGAGTGTATGTATCTCTGCTAAAGGAATTCGTACTGTCGCATGTACAATCACAAAATTTTGCAAAGACTCCATTTGACCCAGGGAATGTCATAGACTATGTTTTGAGAGGGAATTTTAACCCTGCGCTTTACAGTTATTCGCCAAAAAACCTGCCTCCATTAAAGTCAATGGAGCTGGGAGCCACAATGCAGCCAGAACTTCAGGAGAATGCACAGGTATGCCCTTGAATGGAATGTTGGCATGTCACAATGCAGCCAGGGTAAGAAACAGACAGGGAAAGAAACAGACAGAGAAAGAGACAGACAGGGAAAGAGACAGACAGGGAAAGAGACAGACAGGGAAAGAGACAGACAGGGAAAGAGACAGACAGGGAAAGAGACAGACAGGGAAAGAGAGACAGAGACAGGGAAAGAGACAGACAGACAAAGAAACAGACAAAGAGACAGAGACAGACACAGACAAAGAGACAGACACAGACAAAGAGACAGACACAGACAAAGAGACAGACACAGACAGGGAAAGAGAGACAGACAGAAACTGGGAGAGAAACAGAGAGACAGTTACTATCCCGGGCAACGCCGGATACTACAGCTAGTATCAATACAACTTGTATTTTATTTATGCTTTTTTCATCATTAGGAGTCCAGTAAGTAGTCCTCCTTAGTGATTGACAGGTATCTTTCTATCCATAGTTACACAGGAAGTTAGTCATTCACTATAGAAGACTGCCCACTGGACTCCTAATAATAGAGCAGATATTTAAATAAATAAAATACAAGTTACACTGACTCTTTTCCCACAGATATGTATATAAATCCTTGCAGCTCCTTCTGCTCTATATCTTGCTCCCTGGCAGGTCAGACACCATATTTAACATGACAGGTGTCCATCAGTGATGACTATATAATAAAAAATAAATAAATATATATATATATATATACATATATATATATATATATATATATATATACAGTACAGAGCAAAAGTTTGGGCACACCTTCTCATCTCTAGAACAACTGTTAAGAGGAGGCTTTGTGCAGCAGGCCTTCATGGTAAAATAGCTTCTAGGAAACCACTACTAAGGACAGGCAACAAGCAGAAGAGACTTGTTTGGGCTAAAGAACACAAGGAATGGACATTAGACCAGTGGAAATCTTTGCTTTGGTCTGATGAGTCCAAATTTGAGATCTTTGGATCCAACCACCGTGTCTTTGTAGAAAAGGTGAACGGATGGACTCTACATGGCTGGTTCCCACCGTGAAGCATGGAGGAGGAGGTGTGATGGTGTTGGCGTGCTTTGCTGGTGGCACTGTTGGGGATTTATTCAAAATTGAAGGCATACAGAACCAGCATGCCTACCACAGCATCTTGCAGCGGTATGCTATTCCATCCGATTTGCGTTTAGTTGGACCATCATTTATTTTTCAACAGGACAATGACCCCAAACACAACTCCAGGCTGTGTAAGGGCTATTTGACGAAGAAGGAGAGTGATGGTGTGCTACGCCAGATGACCTGGCCTCCACAGTCACCAGACCTGAACCCAATCGAGATGTTTTGGGGTGAGCTGGACCACAGAGTGAAGGCAAAAGGGCCAACAAGTGCTAAGCATCTCTGGGAACTCCTTCAAGAATGTTGGAAAACCATTTCTGGTGACTACCTCTTGAAGCTCAGCAAGAGAATGGCAAGAGTGGTAATGAACGCAAAAGTTGGCTACTTTGAAGAACCTAGAATATAACACATATTATCAGTTGTTTCACACTTTTTTAAGTATTTCATTCCACATGTTTTAATTCATGGTTTTGATGCCTTCAATGTGAATCTACAATTTTCAGAGTCCTGAAAATAAAGAAAACTCTTTGAATGAGAAGGTGTGTCCAAACTTTTGGTCTGTACTGTATATATATATATATATATATATATATATATATACAGTTAGGTCCAGAAATATTTGGACAGTGACACAATTTTGGCGAGTTGGGCTCTGCATGCCACCACATTGGATTTGAAATGAAACCTCTACAACAGAATTCAAGTGCAGATTGTAACGTTTAATTTGAAGGTTTGAACAAAAATATCTGATAGAAATTGTAGGAATTGTACACATTTCTTTACAAACACTCCACATTTTAGGAGGTCAAAAGTAATTGGACAAATAAATCAAACCCAAAAAAAATATTTTTATTTTCAATATTTTGTTGCGAATCCTTTGGAGGCAATCACTGCCTTAAGTCTGGAACCCATGGACATCACCAAACGCTGGGTTTCCTCCTTCTTAATGCTTTGCCAGGCCTTTACAGCCGCAGCCTTCAGGTCTTGCTTGTTTGTGGGTCTTTCCATCTTAAGTCTGGATTTGAGCAAGTGAAATGCATGCTCAATTGGGTTAAGATCTGGTGATTGACTTGGCCATTGCAGAATGTTCCACTTTTTTGCACTCATGAACTCCTGGGTAGCTTTGGCTGTATGCTTGGGGTCATTGTCCATCTGTACTATGAAGCGCCGTCCGATCAACTTTGCGGCATTTGGCTGAATCTGGGCTGAAATTATATCCCGGTACACTTCAGAATTCATCCGGCTACTCTTGTCTGCTGTTATGTCATCAATAAACACAAGTGACCCAGTGCCATTGAAAGCCATGCATGCCCATGCCATCACGTTGCCTCCACCATGTTTTACAGAGGATGTGGTGTGCCTTGGATCATGTGCCGTTCCCTTTCTTCTCCAAACTTTTTTCTTCCCATCATTCTGGTACAGGTTGATCTTGGTCTCATCTGTCCATAGAATACTTTTCCAGAACTGAGCTGGCTTCATGAGGTGTTTTTCAGCAAATTTAACTCTGGCCTGTCTATTTTTGGAATTGATGAATGGTTTGCATCTAGATGTGAACCCTTTGTATTTACTTTCATGGAGTCTTCTCTTTACAGTTGACTTAGAGACAGATACACCTACTTTACTGAGAGTGTTCTGGACTTCAGTTGATGTTGTGAACGGGTTCTTCTTCACCAAAGAAAGTATGCGGCGATCATCCACCACTGTTGTCATCTGTGGACGCCCAGGCCTTTTTGAGTTCCCAAGCTCACCAGTCAATTCCTTTTTTCTCAGAATGTACCCGACTGTTGATTTTGCTACTCCAAGCATGTCTGCTATCTCTCTGATGGATTTTTTCCTTTTTTTCAGCCTCAGGATGTTCTGCTTCACCTCAATTGAGAGTTCCTTAGACCGCATGTTGTCTGGTCAAAGCAACAGCTTCCAAATGCAAAACCACACACCTGTAATCAACCCCAGACCTTTTAACTACTTCATTGATTACAGGTTAACGAGGGAGACGCCTTCAGAGTTAATTGCAGCCTTTAGAGTCCCTTGTCCAATTACTTTTGGTCCCTTGAAAAAGAGGAGGCTATGCATTACAGAGCTAAGATTCCTAAACCCTTTCTCCGATTTGGATGTGAAAACTCTCATATTGCAGCTGGGAGTGTGCACTTTCAGCCCATATTATATATATATAATTGTATTTCTGAACATGTTTTTGTAAACAGCTAAAATAACAAAACTTGTGTCACTGTCCAAATATTTCTGGACCTAACTGTATATACAGTACATATATACAGTATCTTCTGGGGGGTGGCAGCCTAAAAATACTATCCAGTCAAAGGGATTTCTCATGTCATAACGAAGTCATGTGGCAAGGTTTGTTAAAGAGTCGATATTGACTGTTAGGATTGCTACTTCCAATAGATGCCACTAGGGTTCTAGTCCTTTTCCTTTCTGAACAGACAATTTGCATACTTAGGAGCATTGCATGAACTAAAAAACAGCTCACACCGGGATGTCACTCTCCACTCAGAAGCCTCTCATCTATCCAAATCTCACTTCTTGCTTTGCACTAATGAGTGGCAAACACCTTGGAACACTTGTCTGCCAATAGTGTCTGATTTGACTTTTACCCTAAGTCATGTGGCAAGGTTTGATAAACGGTCCATTTTGACTTTTTAGGATTCCTACTTCCAGTAGTTAGCGCTAGGGCTCTAGTTCGCTTCCTCTCTGAACAATTTGTATTCTTAATTTTCCTGAGGAGCATTGCATGATCTAAAAACACCTCACATCAGGATGCAACTCTGCACAAGAATCCACTCAGAGGTCTCATGTATCCAATTCTGACTTCTTGCTTTGCACTAATGATTGGCAAACACCCTGAAACACTTGTATGCTAATAGTGTCAGGTTTGGCTTTTACTCTAAGTCATGTGGCAAGGCTCGTTAAACGATCCATTTTGACTTTTTGGATTGCTACTTCAAGTAGGTAGCTCTAGGGTTCTAGTCCTCTTCCTCTCTGAACACACAACTGAAAAACAACTGACATTGGGATGTCACTCTGCACGAGGATACACTCGGAGGCTTCCCATGTATCCAAATCTGACTTCTTGCTTTGCACTAACGAGTGGCAAACACCCCGGAACACTTGTCTGCCAATAGTGTCTGATTTGGCTTTTACTGCGGCAAGGCTTGTTAAATGATCCATTTTGAGTTTTAGGATTGTTACTTCCATTAGGTAGCACTAGAGTTCAATTCTTCTTCTCTTAACAGGCCATTTGCATTTTTGAACCAACCATACATCTTCAACCTACATTTCCAAGAAATAGTGGAGTAGATGCCATTCAATTTTACATCATATTATGTCTTTATGATAGAAGCACTTTAAGAATTTAGACATTCTGAAAAGAACTTAGCGTGTTTCATTTTTAGACAAGCTGTTCAGCGGACAATTACTACATGAATATATGAGTTTTGAATAACGCAGTGTGTTGATTTTGCCTTCGTAGCATAGTGAGGAAAGGCCGACAGATGGAAACAGAGATGGTTTGTAAGTTTCTTTATTGTCATGCAAGTCCAATATTAGTAAAATATACTCATATTACCGGGTGACTCAATTTCCTTCTGTTCTGTTTTTTTTTTCTGATTTGGGCAAAGGGCACATGGCCATAATGAGAGGAACTGAGCCTCCATATTTTAGTCATTTGAGAAGTCTGTCAAGAGCTGTCCAGGCAGCCAACAAAATATGTACCGGGCGAATATCCATAGTTTTGGTAGAACATGTTGAAAACCTCAACGGCCAAATTGCATGCCTACTACTCCAATATCAACATTAGCATTAAATTGGCTTTCTGAAAAAACAAATGTTTGATTGCGAAGTGTTCTGATTGAGTATGTGTTACACAGGACGGGCTTGAGCTGTTTTTGCAGTGTTTAGTGTATGTGTCAGGAAATACACTTCATATAATGTTTTTGCGCTTTCTCAAAGAGTAGACATCAAATTGAGTTGGGTTGGAGGATCGAAGTACTTTGCTGAATAGTCAAAATCTCTTGCATGGGAAAGTGTTTGTGGGTCTATTTCGAGTTACTGCCATACTTTCTGTAGTGCTAACATTTCCTTATAGAAAGTATAAATGTATACTTTGGTTGGTAAACCAGTGGAATATTCCAAGTTACTATGGGGGGGATACTAGCAGAGATATTATGGCACTACTTTTATGTAACGCCAAAACATTTTTAGCATGTTTTTCAGATTTATTGGGGCGATCAGAGTATTCCCAATGGGTCAGCACACACAGCGAGTAATACGGAGTGAGTAGAATGCGATAAAAAATCCATAGTTCAAAATAGCTGGTGGTCAAAGCTCACCTCCTCCTCCTTTTACAATGAGCTTTGCACAGTTCAGTCCAAGAGCAGAAAATGCTTCTAGTAAAACAAATAGTGTCTGTTTCAGTCTATCGATGGTAATGTCCATGTGTAAAAGAGCCTAATATTAGGCCTACTGGCAGTGTGAAGTTGTCTGAAAGACACCTCTGAGGTGGCTTATCTCTCATCATCTACCAACATTTGCCATAGGGAGAAAGTACATATTATATGGTCCTACTGAAATTGATGGATTGGACCAATATTCACCTAATGTGTATGGCCACGTTTAGGTTTTTCCATTGAAGTCTACCTTGCATCAAACATGGTGCAGAAGAGTATTTTCAAATTCCAGACAAAAACTTTCCATAAAAGTATCCAAAGAAGCAAAATATATCTAAACCATTCCTACCATAAGAGTTTATTGGCCAGTACATAGCTTTATTACCTCAATTATAGTAATTCATGGTCATCCACTGATTGGTGCATCTGGTGAGGATATTCGAGAGACAATTGTCTATTAGCACAAATTGTACTAGCTTCGGGTTTCATTAGTTATTGGAGTTCATGGTATTATGTACTAATGGCTATTCCAGCAGTACAGCCCTGTTTGTAGATTTTAGCTTTAGTATGGGTTAGTATTGCTCCAGCTGCAGAGGTCATTGTTGGTGGGAAACAGAGAAGATGCACGTGCAGATAATTTGCCATTCTTATTTCTCCCACTAGTTGTGTCGAATGTAAGATCATCTGATACCTAGGAAATAAAGTCTAAATATGCATTTTTCATAATCTCAAATATCTGGGACACATGCTTTGTTAACCAGGGCAGGAGATCGGATATAGGATCCCCAGTTTGGACCATGAACCACAATAGTGAATGTTGTGGATTTACAATTAATGTTACAACACTTATGGATGAAGATGGAAAAAACTAAATAATGAAAAAATCTGTCCAGAACGTAGTACATCAATTTGTTCAATGGCCACCGAGTCCAACACCCTGCGAGTGCAGGTTTTCCTAACTTATCCCAGCTACATGTTTATCCAGGTTCTGCTTGGAGATTTCCATTGCTGGAGAGCTCACTACCTACCGCGGTCGCCTGTTCCACTCTCTGACTGCCCTCACTGTCAGAAGGTTTTTCCTAGTGTCTAATGTGAATCTCCTTCCTTATAGTTTCATCCCATTGTTTCTTGTTACATCATAGAGCTGTATGAAAAGTTTGGTTTGTAGATCTGCATGGACTTTCCTCCATAATATGATTACACAATTGGCCAGTTATATGCTTGTTTGAAACTGGCGTTGATGTCGAATGTGGAAAACTAGGCAACAG
This sequence comes from Anomaloglossus baeobatrachus, assembly GCF_048569485.1. Lineage (NCBI taxonomy): Eukaryota > Metazoa > Chordata > Amphibia > Anura > Aromobatidae > Anomaloglossus > Anomaloglossus baeobatrachus. The sequence goes on from NC_134354.1 coordinate 731,682,063, forward strand.
AACAAGGGGGTCTCAAGGACAGGATTTTAAGGAGCAAGCAGGTTGGGGTGGTCTTCGTAATGAAGAAGGTGTGGATACTACCTCATAGTTATACACACGTACTGTCTCCTGAGACTTCACCATTCATTGATCTGATCCACCTGGGAACTTACAATGTACATGTTCAATACCCTAGACAACCAGGGAACTTACCATTCATCATATTTAATGTGAACATACAGTCCCTTGCGAAAGTATTCGGCCCCCTTGAATTTTTCAACTTTTTCCCACATTTCAGCCTTCAAACATAAAGATAAAATATGTAATGTTATAGTGAAGAATCAACAACAAGTGGGGCACAATTGTGAAGTTGAAAAAAATTTTTTGCTTATTTTAAACTTATTTAAAAAATAAATAACTGAAAATTGGGGCGTTCAATATTATTCGTCCCCTTTAAGTTAATACTTTGTAGCGCCACCTTTTGCTGCGATTACAGCTGCAAGTCGCTTGGGGTATGTGTCTATCAGTTTTGCACATCAAGAGACTGAAATTCTTGCCCATTCGTCCTTTGCAAACAGCTGGAGCTGAGTGAGGTTGGATGGAGAGCGTTTGTGAACAGCAGTTTTTTGTAGATTTTGCTTTATGTTTGGAAACATTGTCTTGTTGGAAGACAAATCTCCGTCCCAGTCTCAGGTCTTTTACAGACTCCAACAAGTTTTCTTCAAGAATGGTCCTGTATTTGTCTCCATCCGTCTTCCCATCAATTGTAACCATCTTTCCTGTCCCTGCTGAAGAAAAGCAGGCCAAACCATGATGCTGCCACCACCATGTTTGACAATGGGGATGGTGTGTTCAGGGTGATGAGCTGTGTTGCTTTTACGCCAAACATATCGTTTGTCATTGTGCCCAAATAGTTCGATTTTGGTTTCATCTGACCAGAGCACCTTCTTCCACATGTTTGGTGTCTCCCAGGTGGCATTGTGGCAAACTTTAAACAACACTTTTTATAGATATCTTTGAGAAATGTCTTTCTACTTGCCACTCTTCCATAAAGGCCAGATTTGTGCAGTGTACGACTGATTGTTGTCCTATGGAAAGACTCTCCCAATTCAGCTGTAGATCTCTGCAGTTCATCCAGAGTGATCATGAGCCTCTTGTTTGATATGAAAGTTTGGATGGGCGGCCAGGTCTTGGTAGATTTGCAGTGGTAGGATACTCCTTCCATTTCAATATGATCACTTGCACAGTGCTCCTTGGGATGTTTAAAGTTTTGGAAATCTTTTTGAAACCAAATCCGGCTTTAAACTTCTCCACAACAGTATCACGGACCTGCCTGTTGTGTTCCTTGGTCTTCATGATGCTATCTGTGCATTAAACAGAACACTGAGACTATCACAGGGCAGGTGCATTTATACGGAGACTAGATTACACACAGGGGGATTATATTTATCATCATCAGTCATTTAGGACAACATTGGATCATTCAGAGATCCTCAATGAACTTCTGGAGTGAGTTTGCTGCACTGAAAGTAAAGGGGATGAATAATATTGCATGCACCAATTTTCAGTTATTTATTTTTTATAAAAATTTAAAATAAGCAATACATTTCGTTCAACTTCACAATTGTGTCCACTTGTTGTTGATTCTTCACCATAACATTAAATTTTTTATCTTTATGTTTGAAGCCTGAAATGTGGGAAAAGGATGAAAAATTCAAAGGGGCCGAAAACTTTCGCAAGGCACTGTATGTCCCAATGTAGCGGCATTGTAGCTTTTTTCGTAATATAAATAATTATTTTTGACTGACCTCTTTGGTTGAGATAAGGAATCCTTCCTTCAAATTCCCTCAAGGACCTTATCCTGCTGCACTCCTGAGTGATTTCCCTTTCCGTTAGCTGGGCCTTCCTGGCCTGGCCTAAGGACCTCGTCCTAATGCTTACTCCCAGGCGACTTTCCATACCATTATTTAGACCTCCTGGCTCATATTAGGACCCTTATCCTGCTACTTTGTATTTTTGCTTTACTTTAGATCATTCTATCAGGCATCTGGTAGTCTTCCTTCTTTACACACATCACCGTATAATGCGGGGTCTGCATGTGGTTAAACCATAGGTCTTTCACTCCTCACTGCTAAACCCTGTCTGACTACTAACAGGAAGCTACTTCGTAAATTCCCATGTAATGCCTCCCATCCTGCGCTGATCCCAAACTATTAACCTCATCTGTACCAACTAAGTGCATAGAAATCATCACATAGGCAAAACCACATTTAAAATATAGCAATGCATTAAATAACCTAATTTTTTTCAAGGGGCAGAGTGGGCAGCTTTTCCACTCCTTTACATTATCACCACACAACACCACGAGGGAACATGGAATTAACCAATCACTGTTTTGAATTGCCTTAGGACAGCCCTAGATCTCTAGGCAATATACTGTTTCCTACTTTACTATCGTAGGCCACAAGGGAATTTACAGTTGACTCTTTCTCTGCACTAGATCATGAAAAAGTTACTATAAATCTATCAATTGCACTAAACCTCCATCTTCATATTAGCATATTAGTTTGATATTATCTGGACGTTTCTTCTTGAGCCAAATAAGTTATTGAGGACATTAAATAAGTTTATTAGGACTTTATTATGTTCTAATTGTGAGTTAGCAAGAGGTTTATGAGGTTAAAGGAAATGATTTTCACCAGAACCAATGCCACTGTGAAATGACTGAGGTAGCAGCTCTCACCCATTGATTTGAGTGGGGAAGATCTCAAATATATTACAGGTATCTGCAGACCTATATGGACAATACTATTGTGCTCCTTACACATTACATCTATACAGAGTCCCCCCCCCCCCTCTTCAAACCCCCCTCCTTTTGCAGCTATAGCAGCTTCCACTCTCCTGGGAAGGTTTCTATGAGGGCGGCACGGTGGCTCAGTGGTTAGCACTGCAGCCTTGCAGCGCTGGGGTCCTGGGTTCAAATCCCACCAAGGACACCATCTGCAAGGAGTTTGTATGTTCTCCCCGTGTTTGCGTGGGTTTCCTCCGGGTACTCCGGTTTCCTCCCACACTCCAAAGACATACAGTTAGGGACTCTAGATTGTGAGCCCCAATGGGGACAGTGTTGCAAATGTATGTAAAGCGCTGTGGAATTAATAGCGCTATATAAATGAATAAAATTATTATTATTATTATTATTATTTTGGAAGTGTTTTGGGGAAATTTTGCTCATTCATCTAGGATACATTCATGAGATTAGACACTGATGTTGGAGGAGCGGTCCGTTTTTACTATCTTTTCTATTCATCATAGAAATGTACTGAGGTCAGGGCTCTTTGTGGCCGGTCATGTCCTTCCACGCCAAACTCCACCAACCATGCCTTTATATCTCTCGCTTTGTGCACTGGGTACAGTCATCCTGGAATAGAAAAGGGCCTTCCCCAAACGTTGGAAGCTACTATTGTCCACAATGTCTTAGGCCCTGTGCGCACTAGAAAATGGAATTTCTTAAGAAAATTCTGCAGGCTCTGAAAGATTTCTGCACCTGCGGAAAAAAAGCGCAAAACAACGCACCGAAATCTGCATGCATCTTCTTGCGTTTTGGTGCGGATTTGGTACAGATTTAGTACGGTTTTGGTGCGATTTTTCCACAGGTTGTTCCCTGCGGAATTTCACAATAACATAAGTGAAATCCCGCAGCTACCTGCGGAAAAGAAGTGACTTGCAATTCTTTTTGCTGCGGGAATCCCGCAGCAAAACCTGTAGCTGTCAAAATCCGCCTAGTGCGCACAGCATTTTTTTTTTTCCATAGGTTTTGCTGGTGAATCACTGCAGAAAGGTTATGAACATTTTCTGCAGCGAAACATGCAGCAAAACCGCAGGAAATCCACGCCAAAATCCTCCTAGTGCACACAGAACCTTAGTAGGCTGATATTCAAATAGCCTCTCCAGAAAGAAAATACAGGTTCTCTGTTGCCACCTATTGGATGTAGAAATCCTAGAAGTCAATATCGATCCTTCAACAAGCCTTGCCACGTGACTTAGGATAAGAAGCCAAATCAGAAACTTCATTTGCAGTGTTTTGAAGCATTTACCTCTCATGAAAAAAAAAGAGATTTGTTTTAAATGAAGAATTAAATTTGTTAGTCGCCTTTGGGGACAAATCTTTTTTACTTAAATGCTTGTCTTTTTCCTGAGCTCCTGAGCTCTTCACAGTTAACTTATAGACACCAACCACATTATAGTTCAATGTGCAGGAAAGAAAGGGCCTGTAAAAAACAAACAATGCAAAATTTTTAATGGAGACCAATTGAAAAAATCATTTATTTTTTGAGCCCAAAATTTTTAAGAAAGAAAACTACCTAGACGAACCCTGAAAACTCCACATAGGTTTTTCCATCCTCCACCAAACTGTTAAGCTGGCACAATGCAGTCAGGCAGGTCACTTTCTCCTGGCATTAGTCATAACCAGGCTCGTCCATCAGATGCCACATAGAAAAATGTTAGCCGTCGCTCCACAGAACACGTTTATACTGATCCAGAGACCAGTGGTGGCGACTTTATGCCAGTACGTCCAACACTTGGCATTGTACTTGATGATTGTAGACTACCGTGCAACTGATCACCCATGAGCCCCAGTTTGTGCGGTCTTTCTGAAGACAGCCAGGTGACCACTTACTGACCCTTGTGTCTCCACACTACTCACAGGTGATTGTGGAATATTTAGGAAAGAAGAAATGTCATGACCTGATTTGTTACACTGGTGATGTCCTATTACAGGACTGCACTGGTATCAGGGAGCTTTTTACCACCAGCCATTGTCACATGTTAGTAAACAGCATGGTGAAGGTCCAGATGTTATACATCTATATTAATTTGACAGCATGACAAACCTTAAAGGGATGGTTCACTGCTCTGTAATAGTGGCCACATACCTGTAAAACGGATAGGGAAGGCTTTTTTCTAAATACCTAGTTCAGTCAGTTCTGCCTTTGAGCTGCGCTATTGTAGTCCGCTCATCCCCATGAAGTTACCCCACTCGGGCTCCATGACCTCTGAGATTTGGTGATGTCACGTCAACTTCCAGTTGACCCGACATCACCAAGCCTAGCTCCAGTCTCCGTCAGTGACTGGGCTGTGGGCAGTGGTTCATCGCTCATAACAGCCCAGGATCTTGCACGCTCTCTCCTTCACTGCAGAGCGCCACAAGCAGGAGCGATGCTGGACTGCGATGCTGTGCTGTGAAACACCTCCCGCCCACAGCCCAGTCACTCAGGAAGACTGGGGCCGGGCTAGGTGATGTCCGGTCAACTGGACATTAACGGGACATCACCGGATCTCAGAGATCACGGAGCCCGAGGAGGTCACTTCATAGGTTTGAGAGGACCACAAAAGCTCCGCTCTGAGGCACAATTGGCTGAACAAGGTATTTAGAAAAAGCCTTCAGAATAAGGTGTCCATTATTGCAAAGTAGTGAACCACTCCTTTAATTCAATGAGTAAAGGGTACTTTACACACTGCGATATCGGTACCGATATCGCTAGCAAGCGTACCCACCCCCATCGGTTGTGCGACACGGGCAAATTGCTGCCTGTGGAGCACAACCTCGCTTACCCCTGTCACACGGACTTACCTGCCCTGCGATGTCGCTCTGGCCGGCAATCCGCCTCCTTTCTAAGGGGGCGGTTCGTGCGGCGTCACAGCGACGTCACACGGCAGGCGTCTAATAGAAGCGGAGGGGCGGAGATGATCGGGACGTAACATCCCGCACACCTTCTTTCTTCCGCATTGCCAGTGGACGCAGGTAAGGAGATGTTCGTCGCTCCTGCAGTGTCACACATAGCAATGTTTGATGCCGCAGGAACGACGAACAACATCGCGGTCTTCAGCAGCAACGATATTAAGGAAATGAGCAACGTGTCAACGAGCAACGATTTTTCACATTTTTGTGCTCATTGATCGTCGCTCATTGGTGTCACACGCTGCGATGTCGGTAACGGCGCCGGATGTGCGTCACTACCGACATGACCCCGACGATATATCGTTACCAATATCGCAGCGTGTAAAGTACCCTTCAGACGTGTCCACAAATAATTTTATATAGCAAAAGTGGTACTGTTTCTGGAAAAAACGGACTCATATTTCTAGTCTTTTATCATTTTAATAGGGTTACCTACAGTGAGTGTTGAACCATACGTATCACAAAGTAATATCAAGTTGTGCTGAATTGTCAAACCTACTACATCTATATGTCCTAGAATAGGAGAAAGAAAGAATTTCAGAGCTTCAAAAAGCCAGTGAAAGATATTAAAACACTAGATTTTTTTGTTTAAATACCGTATTAAACAAAATTGCATGGCATGTGCATTTATTTTAGTCCGATTATATACATTCTAGAGTTTAAAAGGAATTCTTGGTGTCTTCGGGATTCTAATGAGACAGGCAGCTGTCTCGCACTGTTGAAAGATATGTTGAAAGTGTCCAATCAAAGTCTCCATTCACATGCAATAAAGCAGCCTTCCAGCCCGGCACCAGCGATATGTCACAGACTTGTAGGATTCTAATAAGAGAGCGACTTCTATGGATGTGACACCATGGAGAAAATAATAGACCTAGCGCCAGCTGTCATATAAAGCCGAATAAATCTTGTCCTACACACCAGAAATATTTTTATGTTTTTCTTTGAAACCCATGAAAGAGGTTTGTATTGGCTGCTTGTAATAATTGCTCATTCTTCTCTCCATGCTATCTGTTTGCCTTCGCGACGTATCAAAAATATGTGTGAGGTTGTTAAATAGGACTCCTTCACCCCATGCATCCGAGATTGAAATCTCGACATCTGCATTCCTGTGGATTATACTAATGGAAGCTGAACTAAGTACCAGAAAATTCACTCATTGTATATATTGGATGTTCTCCTGGGTAGGAACTTTATAGCAGCAATGTTGGGAAGCATTTATAATGTCCAACCTTGAACAACATTTTATTTTTTTAGCCTAAAAAGGTCCGAAATTCTGTACAGATTAATTTTTAAATATATTTGTATTGGCGTATAAGCATAGTATTTCTAATACTGAGTTTCAAATGCCCTGCATAGACATTGTTATTAGTAAAATCTAATGGCCACCACAAGAGGGAGCTGAAGAGCATACTGCTTACTCACTTATGCATGCATTAAGCTCCTAAGCGCCCTCTAGTGGTGATTGCTGGCAGCCAGGATGTCATCATTTATGATGGATATTTAGAGCCATAGTAGACAAATGAAACTTAGGCCCATATTAAGTTATAATGACCCTTTAGTGATGGTTGCAGCACATGTATCGCATCTGTGAGCTATTAATTCATGGGGCGAATTCATGCGTTGAACACACTCTATGCAGTATGGGTGTTAAATTGCATTAGATATCCAACACCAAACTGTAACTGAACCCATCAGAGGTAATGCCAAATGCATAGTTTTAAAGAAAGTCAGTAGGATCAACCTTTCTAAGCTTCTACCTTGATATCTGCAATTTGATGTCTTATTCCTAAGGTGGGCTTTACACGTTGCGACATCGCTAGTAATTGCTAGCGACGTCCAGCGCGATAGCACCCGCCCCCGTCGCACATGCGATATGTGGTGATTGCTGCCTTAGCGAACATTATCGCTACGGCAGCTTCACACACACATACGTACTCGGTGACGTCGCTGTGACTGACGAACAATCCCTCCTTCAAGGGAGAGGTGCGTTTGGGGTCACTGCGACATCACTAATTGGCCGGCCAATAGAAACGAAGACACGGAGATGAGCGGTATATATCATCCTGCCCACCTTCTCCCTTTCGCATTGCCGTCGGGACGCAGGTAACGAGATGTTTGTCGTTCCTGCGGATTTACACACAGCAATGTGTGGAGCTGCAGGAACGACAAACAACATCTATCTGCGGTCGACGCGACATTATGGAAATGAACGACATTACACAGATCAGCGATATTGTACGCTTCTGTGCTCGTTCATCGTCGCACCTAGGATTTACACATTGCGATGTCGCTACCGGCGCCGGATGTGCGTCACTAACGACGTGATCCCGAAGATATATCGGTAGCAATGTCGCAACGTGTAAATCCTAGGTGCGACGATGAACGAGCACAGAAGCGTACAATATAGCCCCCCTAAGATATCAGCATTTTTCTTAATATGTGAATTAGCTGTTAAGATGTATGGGCCAGGCTCAGATCTCCCTGAGAATCGACCTCCAGAGCTTGTTTTTTGTCAATTAAGCTTTATCAGTGTGAGACATGTAATGACTGACAGTCTGCTTTCCTGAACTACATGTCTCACACTGGTAATGCCCCCTTTCATTTACAATAAGCTTTGGGGGCAGATTCTCATGGAAATCAGTGTCCGTCCCATAGCCTGGAACAGCTCACTTACCAATAAGAAAATCGTGGATTTCTCTGGAATAAGACATCGGATCACAGATATCACGGTGTCATTTGAGTCAGCTTCCTATGACCTCCATACCCATATAGATGGCTTAGGAGGGCTGATCTTACTGACAGATTCCCTTTAACCTCTTAAATGCCACAATCAAGCATGATAGTGGAGTTTAACAAACTTCAGCATGGCAACCGATGCTTGAAGTGATCATATACCAGATGCTATCGCAGCCAGTGGCCTACTGAAGAGCCCCATTTCCACCATGTGGCTAGGTTTCAAAGGAGATCATCAATTTTACAATGCACTACAATAGATGATCAAGCAATCACAGGTTCAAGTTCCCACAATATAGACTATAGAAGACTATACAAGACTATAAATTTTTTTTAAAACATTTTAAATAATTTTTTTACTTCACCCCTCCCTCCTCCCCACATAAATAGTGAAATGAAAAAACTAAACACATATTTTGTATTGCTAAATTTTTAATTGCCTTAACTAATAAATTATGCAAATATTGGTCAATGCTGAAACAAAAAAAAAAACTCCTAATATGTTCTTTCCATTTACCTCAATTCCTCAAAAAATGTAACTAAGGGCGGCTTTGCACGTTGCGACATTGCACGTGCGATGTCGATGGGGTCAAATCGAAAGTGACGCACATCCGGCGTCGCAGTCGATATCACAACGTGTAAAACCTTTTTGATATGATGAACGAGCGCAAAAGCATCGTTATCGTATCATCGCTGCAGCCTCCGACATTTCCATAATGCCGGTGCAGCGACAGGTGCGATGTTGTTCCTCGCTCCTGCGGCAGCACACATCGCTGTGTGTGAAGCCGCAGGAGTGAGGAAATTCACCTTACCTGCCGCCGGCTGCAATGAGAAGGACGGAGGTGGGCGGGATGTTTATATCCTGCTCATCTCCGCCCCTCCACTTCAATTGGCCGCCTGCCGTGTGACGTTGCTGTGACGCCGCACGACCCGCCCCCTTAGGAAGGAGGCGGGTCGCCGGCCAGAGGGACGTCGCACGGCAGGTGAGTGCGTGTGAAACTGCCGTAGCGATAATAATCGCTACGGCAGCTTTCACTAGATATTGCACGTGCGACGGGGGCGGGACTATCGCTGCAGCATCGGTAACACATTGTTACCGATGTCGCAGCGTGCAAAGCCCGCCTAAGTGTGGTCAGAGCATCATATGTTCTCCAGGTAAAACGTCTCTTCATTGAACAAAAAACAAGCCCCCGTTTTGGTTGATTCGCAGAAAAATGAAACAATAAATTTGAGGCTCATTAAATAGTGACGCAAACCAATTTTTTTTTGTGTGCAAAGTTCTGATTGTCTACTAACCAATCAAATACAAAACGTTAAACCTTATGTTTGGTAAGACCGTAATCATTTTAAGGCCTCGGTTCCACTTGAGTTTTGCACGGATGAGTGCGATCTGATAAAACATCAGATTGCACTCACACCAGTGTAAAACTATGGGGCAGTGTCGATCTGCAATTGATTTCTCATGCCATAGCGGCCTGCGGAATGAATCGCAGCATGCTGCGTTTGGCAGCAAGTCTTTGCTCACGCACCCCCATACAAGTCTATGGGAGCGTATGAAACATCGCACTGCACTCGCATGTCATCCGAGTGCAGTGTGATATACGCAGAGACAGTCATCAGAGGAGATGGGGAGAAAGTGTTTCCTCCCTCTTCTGCGAGGCTGTGATACGATCACAAGATCACATCACAGTCACATGACCCTCGGCTGACGCTAGTAGCAGAGGGTCATTAGCATATCGCTTCCGACATTCTTACAGTGGAACCAAGTCCTTACCTGAAGAATCATGTTTCCAGGTCATTTTTACTTTACAATGAACTCCATAAAATCAAAACACAAAATGCCAAAATACCATGTTGAAATAACCCCATCCCTTAATTTTACAGCACTTGGAATTTTCTTATTTTTTTCATAATTATCTGATTAGAAGGATGGTATTATTCAAAACGACAGCTTGTCCAGCAGAATACAAGCTCTCTTATGGCTACAGTATGTCTTAAGAAAGGGAAAAAAATTAAAAGGGCAAAAGTAAAAAAAAAACAACAACCCTGCTCTTTATGGGGTTAAAATTTTAAACCTTAAAGGGGTTTTCCAACGAACAAAGTTAATTATAAAGTTAATTTTAAGTAATAGATCTTTCAATAATAATAAGTTCCACAATTGGATGTGTTTAACATTTTTTTTCCTGTGCTGAGATAATCTTATATATGTGTCCCTGATATATACTGTGTAATGGCCGTGTCTGACTGTACAGTGACATGGTCTGATCATACCACATCTCCTGGTATACAGACATTACAGCACAGGATCACAAGCAGGGAAATGTTTTACCTCACAAGAAGAATCAGCTATGATCACTGCTTTCATGTCTGTATTTTCTCTTTTCCGTCCTCCTCTGCCCAGGAGCTGTGATATGATCACACCATGTCCCTGTACGGTCAGACACGACCATTACACAGTACACAGCAGGGACACATATATAAGATTATCTCAGCACAGGAACATTTTTTATTTATTTATTTTTTAAACATCCAATTCTGGAAATTATTATTATTCCAGGAGCTATTGTTTAAAATGAACTTTAACAATAACTTTGTTCATGGGAAAACCCCTTTAACTAAATCCCTTACTAATAAAAAATACCTCTTCCCCTGGCACATCTGCCTTGACCATTTTTCTCTGAATACCCATTCCTCAGATACAATTTTTCCATGCGATGCCCTACTCACAACAGGTTGATATTTCAGATATGTTGACGAGAAAACCAAGCACCGTAATAACCCAGCCCCATTGTACCTACTATTTAGTAATGAAAGCAACGTGAGGGTGAAATGCTATCTTCATTGTAATTAAATATAATGGTCCCGTAGACTCTGGTTTCTCCGCCCTGCATATAATCAGCAGGACACTTCGCCATTTGCTCAGACCCAGCAGAGATCTTGTTCAAATACCATATTCAGTCTCTGCACAAGGCAACAGCTAAGGTCAACCCTGCGGATTCTCGTCCTGTCTAGGCTGATACATTATACAAGGGTTTAAGACCTAAGCAGCCAACACCTGTTATCACCCAAGACTAGGAGGGCAGTGCCGCAGCTGTTCTCCTCTGCTAACATGTGTTATTGAAGTTAGTGGAGCGCTTACTGGCAATGATTTCAGTGTCTAATTTCTCCATGCCCCGGGTATGTAGACTAGTAGCACGGGATTCACGCAAACACCATTAAAAAAAGACTAGTGAAGAAATTGTAGCAAACCACAAGCTCATATGGCAAGATTCTTCTTCTTCTTCTTCGTCTTCGTCTTCTTCTTCGTCTTCTTCTTCTTCGTCTTCTTTTTCTTTTTTGTCTTCGTCTTCTTTTTCGTCTTCGTCTTCTTTTTCGTCTTCGTCTTCTTTTTCGTCTTCGTCTTCTTTTTCGTCTTCTTTTTCTTCCTATTATTATTATTGTTATTCTTACAATGGTTGACAATGATATGTGTTACAAGTTATTACTGTTTATTTAAAGTGATTTTCCCAAAATTGCATATTCCGAGAACAGAAACCCAGGCCACAAAAAGGAGTTCATGATTAAGGGTGATTGTTTCACCTGAAACGTGTAGTGCTGTGCTGGTCATGTCATCCGTTGTCTGCATGCTAAAATAAAGACCATGGCTTTCCTCGCCTGAAGAGCTGGATGTTCTTTCTTTTTTCCACAAAAAGGAGGCTGTGTAGAGCCCTGTCTTAAATGGAGTGGAGGGAAGCAGGCCATCACTCCATATCTCTGAAGAAAGCGGAATACAATTCTCAGCTATTTCTCTCAGTTCCATTGACAATGAATTGAGCGGAGACCTATCATCTCTGTTCCATTCAAGATGGGGCTCTAAAGAGCCTCGTTTTAATGGTTCTGGAGCCCTGTCATCAAAATCATTGGGGAGCTGACAGAACCTCCACCTATCAGCAAGGTATCCCTCAACCTGTAGATAGGGAATAACTTTTGGAAAATACCTCTTTAGGCCTCATTCAGATGTCCGTGTGGTATCCGTTCTTTCACAAATACAACACCCACCTGTCATCTATGGTGTAATTCACATGTCCATTTTTTCATGAACCTTGTGTGCATGCAAAACTTACGGAGACATGTCTGTTTTTTTCCCGGTATCCTAGATGACAAGGTCCAATACAAGTCTACGGGTCTAAGAAAAATACCACATACACTATTTTTTGACAGGCATATGAATGAGACCTTAAAGACAACCTGTAACAATGGAGAGCATCTGATCGGCAGGCAGCATCCTATAGAGCAGGAGGCACTGATCAGACTGATACATATTTTTATGGGAAAAGATTCAGTAAAACTTGTGTTATATTCATTTAAATCTCCATCTGCGCTATTTTGTGAGTCCAGTGGCCGGTCATATTCAGTCAATGACAGAAGGCTGTCATAGGCATGCCCCGATCGGGGGAGCCCTCTGGCGAGTCTGGGACCAGAAGGTCACAATGCCTTATTATGCGCAGGTCTGCTGCTTGTGTTTAAATATAACTGCTTTCTTTTGGTGCTGTAGGGGTTAAAGACTCTTTCTTGTTTGGCTATCCTTTTTAGCTTTGATCTCAGGCGCAGCTCCTTGTGATCACTCCCCTTCACTATTAAAGGTCACATGTCTCACCATCTGATGCCGGTTATAGAATCTTATTTTCTAAGCTGTCCACTTTGGAAGGAGCCAGTTTCTGGAAGAAGCTGGGGTATCGTGATGATTTCAGCCATGGTGTTTAGCTGCATTGGAAGAGTTTGGAGTGTTTTCCTTATGTGTCTGTTTTTTTCCTGTCTGTCTTACTTCCCTTGTGTTGTATTATTGTAGTGTTCAGACTAGTGTTCTTACCAGCCTTCTCACTAGCCAGGGTGAGTTCAAGGCAAGCCAGGGCCTTGGCATGTGATCAGCGACAGTGTGACGCCCCTAGACTATCAGGTCGTCACAGGGTATTCCACAATTTGCCCTCCCAGGCAATATCCACCTCCTTCTTGGTTATGGGTCCCCAACTATATGGTGTTGCTTACATCAGCTAATCAAATCCTAGGTACACTCTTCACCACACCCACCAAACAAACCAGTGGACGGCCTGAGTGGAATAGGCTCACCCACCTGGGGGGGTTGGTTAGGGGAGGTCAGGAGTGTCAGGAGTAGAGAGAGTGTTGAGTGTTGGAAGTGAAGGAGAGAGGAGGTCAGGAGCAGGGCTCCTAGGAAGATATCTAGGTGGCAGACGGTAATCTGGGCCTAGAGGAGCTAAACCCCCGGTCGCCGGGGATCGTGGCAAGGGGCACGGATCTGTCGAGGAGGACAGCCGGCGACCTTGCACCATCACCGGGCTGGGACCAGGGCACGACTGGGTACGTGGACCCTAGATCAGGAAGTAGCTTCAGGCAACCCGACAATTTACCTGACGAAAATGGAGCCTTCAAGATCCGCTCTCCACCCTCTCCAAAATCGAGGCACTAGGGCAACGAGGGGAATAGGACTTTCCACTCAAACGGTCTAGAAAATCACAAGCTCCCACACTTAGCCATAGTGGGGAGCGGGACCCGGCAAGTTCCATACTACCGGGACCAACAGAGAAGTAAACTTAGTGCCAGGAGGCAGGTCACGGATCACCAGGCAGCACCATTGGGGACGGGACCCGAACTAGCTCCCCTCAGCGGCAGCGGTATACAGAACTTTGGTTTATCCAGTAGTCTGTGTCAGTTTAATGGACTGAGTACGAAAGTGACCCCTTCACATCCAACAGCACTCCCCTCACACCATCACTGAGTCCCGGGGTATTCCCCCTACCTGTGGATGGTCACAACACCTGGCTGCCTCATTCCATCACCCCGGCTACTCCTAACTGCAGCGGTGGTACTTCAAATTACCACATACCACGGGTGGCATCACAAACTCTAACACAATCCCCTGTAAATACCCCTTTCATTTGAGTGGCCGAACGACCCCCAGGTCCGGAGACACCCCGAGCTACCGCGGATCCGGATCCGAGCAGCCCGGCTGCTGATACGGGGGCTGCAAAACAGCATGAAAGAAACCATATAGGGACATTAGAGAGTTCAGGGAACAGCCTCAAGTGAGTGCAGGAGGTGACCTCGCTCCCCTCTCCCTAACACCGTGGCAAACGGTTGTATTGTGTTCCCAGTGTACCCCGTGTGTTGTAGTGCTCACCAGAGGGTTCCTCTGTACCTTGCAGAGCCCTGGTAGTCACTGTATGACTCCTTCCTTGCACCACTGTGCATAATGAGATAGCTTCCAAATACAAGGGGCAACCTACTAGACTCTTAAGCATGGAGAGATTAGAGATTTAATGATTAAAACAAAAGTTTTATGGCATCTTTTCCCACAGAAATTCATTGTAATCTGCTCAGCTCCACATACCCTATGCCGTGGTGCCGATAGATATGACTACGAATATAATATGACCACATTGGACAATACTTTTTTTTGCAAAAGAATTCTGAGATTGGAGATTTAATATTTTCATGTATTAGTGTAGAGCAGAAAAGATCCACAAAGAACTCAGTATATTCATATGTTCCATATGATACTCATTGATTAAAATCAGTGTTGTGTAGTACTACATTTCACCTCTGGTGGCGCTGCAGGGAACATGAATACTCAATGATTCATTCCGCAAAAGAGCACAGCTAATGCATAGCCAGCTCAAGTCCACAACAGATTTACTTGTTAGAACTGTCAGCTGCTGCTCAAAAAGTCACAAATAAGGAATCCGCTATATAATGTCCATATATTCTTCATTATACCACTCCTTTAAATACAGTGCATCTGTCAGCAGATGCGTAACTTGCACATGGAGGGTCCCAATACAAAATTCCTACTGTGCTCTAAATTTTCAATGGAGTTTTTGGACCCCGAGCCTCCAGACCCGGGTGCGTCTTCAACCCCTGCACCCACTGTAGTTACACCCTAGACGAGAACATCACATTCTGTTGCTACCTCGGTCGCGGCAGCTGGCAATCATTTTTGAGTTAGTGGCACTTAGTTAGCTGAGGAACAGGTGCTGGATTTGGAAAATTTGGGAATCTCAACTTTTTGTCTCCAGATTTCAGCTGAAATCACATGAGGTCTGACAGGCAACTTGTTTATTCATCTGTGCCAACACAGACAACAGTTGTCCTGGTTTCTGGTGAAACAGGTGCCAGCTGGACTGCACATATCTCAAGCAGGGCTGTCACTTTTGGCATATATGGGGCTACCTTTTGCTCAAATGCAGGACCTGATTTTTGTATGTTGAGGATTTATGGTGTTTTTCTAAAAAAAAAAAAAAAATAAACCATGTGCCCTACTCTTAAAAATGTGTTGTCTCCTCTAAGGAGGCCTTGTAACATTTTCTTGTCTGAGCTCACTATCTCTACAGGACAAAACAAGCAGCTGGTAGTAAAGAATGGGAAATGCAATGAATGTCATATGTCAATGTCACAAAGTGGTCGTAAGTCAAAGTGCTTAAAAATATGCCTTATTCTCCGAGGAGCCTAATGTTAAATCAATAGATCCTACTCCGAGTGCCGACACTCTGTTGGTGTGCCTTCTCATGTTTGAAGGGTTTTCAATATCAAATGGGCATCGAATTTTAAGAACATTCTGACATCTTTTTGAGATCGGCCAGATGTGGACATTAGATGAGGTCCAAGAGCTGGACGACCCCCAATTATTAGATCAGTGATGCTTTGTCTTGGCGGCAAGACCCTTCTTTTGCGTATGGATAACCAAATCTGTTGGGACCACGTCTGTAGACTTCAGTGGTATCGTGACACACATTAGAGGTTTGTTGATTCCTACAGGACAGACAGTAATCTGGGGATCTAATATCTGTAAGATATGTCATTATATCAGTAAAGAAAAATCATACTGCATTCATCGAACGTTGACATTTCAATGGCTAAAGATTTTACAAGTCTCTCTACACATCAAGGAATGGTCATTAGAGTCTTCTCTCTTCTTCTGATTGGACAAAAGGGCTTCGACCAACAAATTGACCAAATAATTTCAGATGGTCATTTTTTGGATCGTATTCTCATTGTTGGGTGGTCTGTGCAGGTTGGTGTTTTTGTAACAAAATGCCACAAGTTAAAACGACAAATCACTGATCAAGGTCTGCTATGATCTGTGAGCTAAACTGGGCTTCCATTGATGGTATGCAGATATTTTATCAGTAAGGACAACCTTTTTAATGACTGCACTAGACTGCAATCCAACATGGCTGTTCTGTCAGCATCTACAGGATCACACCTATTCGTGCCACAAAAAGACAGCAATGGTTGACATAATCTAAATTAGCCTGTTTGACCGGCTAAAATCTCTAGTAGCTGTTGGTTTTACAAGGGTTTTTACAACATCTTAAGTTATTTTGTATTCACGGGATAGGGAATAATTTGCTAATCACTGGGGTGTCCTATTGCTTGGGCATCCAGCAATAGGACCCATCGAAGTACCAAGAGGTTCGAAATGGCCGTCGTCCCCAAGAGACCTCTCCTCTGCCCGCTGTTTTAATGCACTGTTGGAATTGAATAAAGCACCTTTGGGATACTCGCTGGATGTGCAGTGGTTTTCTACTTCTATGAATACCTCAGAGGAGGGAGTGTCGCAGCTCAGGAAGGTCACAGGAGGCAGGGTTGGCGATGCTGCGGGCTCGGAGGAAGGGAGTGTCGCAATGCAGGAGGGTCGGTGATACTGTGGGGTGTCGTGGTGGCGGGCACCATTGATCTGCCGGCGGGCTACAGGCTCCATAAAATCACGGTTGACGTGCTGGACTTGCCACAGAGGTGGCGCGTGTGCAGATTGGCTCCGCGGCTATTTCCTTGAAGTCCATCGTGTCAACTGCTGGCGATAGAAAGCAGCCTGCAAGCATATCAATGGCACCCCCCGCCGCGACACCCCATAAACCCGCAGTATTGCCAACCCTCAGTCCACTGACCCGCTACCCTCTTGAACTGCTCCACTGCAGTGCCCCCCCCCCTTCTCCGCGAACTCAATATCGCCGACCATGTGCCACTACCGCCGCCCTGGTATGCCATATCTAGATTATAAGACGCAGCCCCATTTTAACCCGCTTTGGAGGAAAATAAGTGCGTTTTATAATTTGGAAAATATGGTATATCAGAACAGCTGCAGCCAGTAATCGAAGTGATACATTATTAGATTCAGAGTCTCTTTGCCTACATCATGCTGTTCTCAGATGAGGTAGCAAAAACCTGCTGACAGATTCCCTTTAACTTGGCCATAGACAGGAAGATTGCCCACATTTTTATGACGGCAATATTCTACACGATAGTCAGAGTCTATAAAGAGCCAAGGCTGAAAAATGTTTGTAAGATCGTTCCCAATTTAACAGAAGTCATCCTTGCCTAGCAAGGACTAGATATAGGGGTGCAGGGGAGAAAGGGTTGGCAGTCACATTAGGGCTGTGTTCACATATCTGTTATTTCCATTTCTATAATTCGATTTAGAAGTAAAAAAAAAAATGGACTAAAGCATTCAGGTATAGGACCCATTTGTGGGTTTTTTCCCCCCAAAAATACTTTAGTTTTCATCTTTTTGTCTATCCAAATAGCAGCAGATAGAAAAGACATAGTGTACACAACTTTTTTCCTTATTTATGGAACGGAAACTTTTGTGTTTTTATTTGTTTTGTTTGGTTTTTAATATTAAGTCTACGGGAAATGTATCATAATGGATGGCATTAAGTTGCGTCTTTGCTGCCCTGCGCCCAGAACTGTAATGTACGGGAATATAAAAAATGAGAACAAGACGTGTACATTAGCTGAAACGACTTGGCTTGTAACAACTTTAGGCAATTGGTTTCAGGAAAGAAAAGTTTTAAAAAAGCAGTGGCTGTAAAGTGCTCGTTTCCTCAGATCAGACACTAAAATGGCTGCCAGGGGACAAGTTCATAAAGTTACCAGCAGGATACCACATCCTATCCAAACATAGCAGAGTGTGTGCTGCACACGTCCCCGGGCAAAGTATATACTGTACGGAGATGTACATCAATTCTGGAAACAGATTTAATACAGTCAAAATATTAGACTTTGTTATTTTTTTATTGAGAAAATTATACAAAATCACATGTCTATGATTGCCAAAGTATGTGAACCCCATTATTTCAGTATCTGGTCTAACCCATTTTGCAGCAATAACTGCATATAAATGTTTCCAGTGATTGTTGATTAGTCCTGCCCACTGACAAGATTTTAGCCCATTCCTCCCTACAAAACCATACAACACTGTTTTGTCGATGAGTTTTCTCCCATTAAAGGATATCTGTCAGCAGATTTTTGCTATGTAATCTGAGGACAACATGAGATAGGGGTTGAGACATAGATATCAGCAAAGTATCACTTATTAGGCTGTGTGATGTTTCCATACAACGAAGGTTTTCTCACCAGGAGATCATGACTGCCTGGACTAGGTCTTGTGTGCCTGTGAGACCGATCATGCTCCCAGCACTGATTAGCAGCTCACTGTCACTATACAATGTACACAGAAAGCTGTGCTGTGAAAATTGATGTTGTGCAAGCCTAGATAGGTCACTAGGGTCTTCTCAGTCGTTATCTTGCATCGGATTGCTGGTCTTCCTCTTCACCTTGTTCCTTCTATTCTTCTGACCATGATGTCCTTCTCCAGTGATTGCTCTCTTTGTATGATATGTCAGAAGTAGGCAAGTTGTAGCTTGGTAATTCTTGCTTTGATGACATGTCTGGCTTGATTTGTTCCAAAATTGATTTGTTTGTTCTTTTCGCCTTCCATGGTATTGATAACATCCTTCTCCAGCACCACATTTCGAAAAGTGTTGATTCTTCTTCTGTTTTGTTCATATATGGTCCAGGTTTTGCTTCTGTATATTACTACAGAAAAGACCAGACTATGTATCAGCCATCTCAATTAGATGTAGAAACCTGGCACTCAAGATCAATGTGAATAGTGGTTTTTATTGTGAAGAACTTGTGGGACCAGCCCAAGCACAGACGTTTCGGTCAAAGACCTTCATCAGTGTGTGTACAGTGGGTCCTCAGAAAGTATAGCAATTTAGCAAATGACGCAACTGGGTATGACGTGGTGTTAACCGCTGTCTATGTGGCAATGCCACGCCAATGAAGGTCTTTGACCGAAACATCTGTGCCTGTGCTGGTCTTACAAGTTTTCACAATATAAACTACTATTCACATTGATCTTTAGTGCCAGGTTTCTACATCTACTTGATATGGTTTTGGTCCTACTTGAGCACCACCCCAGAAGTGCCGAGTGTATCAACTCACTATGCATGAGCCATGTCTTTGTCACCAGTGAAATGTTCCTCAATTTGAGGACCTTGTCCAGAGACTTCTCTGTTCGTTTGCCCATAGCTATTCTCCTATTAACTTCAGGTGTCGTTGCTGCATCTGGAAGTGATCATTGATCCGAATAGGTTGACATCCTTTACAACTCCATCCATCTCAAATGTGTCACGGTCGTACCTGACAGTAGTCAATATCTTTGTCTTCTTTGTATTGAGTAGGAGGTGTGCCGTGCTTGAGCTTTCCATCTTGACACTCCATAATAAGTCCTTCATTCCATCTATGCTTGTTTCTACCAATGTTGTATTACATGCATATTTAGGAATGTTGATGATTTGTCCAGCAATTTTAATTCTGTCTTCTTTTTCAGCAAATTCAGCCTTCTTGAAAATAGCTTCTGCATATAACAGAATGCAGCTTTTTCTGACACCTCGCTCTACTTTGAACAATGGTGTGTCACCATGTTCTGTTCGGACTATTGCTTTTTGGTTGATGTAAAGGATCTTAGGGGTGCTTTACACGCTGCGACATCACTAGCATTTGCTAGCGATGTCGAGCGCGATAGCACCCGCCCCATCGCACGGCCGATATGTGGTGATCGCTGCAGTAGCGAACATTATCGCTACGGCAGCGTCACACGCACATACCTGCTCTGCCACGTCGCTGTGACCGGCGAACCACCTCCTTTCTAAGGGGGCGGTTCGTTCAGCGTCACAGCAGCGTCACTGAACCGCCGCCCAATAGAAAAGGAGGGTAGGAGATGAGCGGCCGGAACATGCCGCCCACCTCCTTCCTTCCTCCTTTTCCTGTGGACGGAGGTAAGGAGATGTTTGTCGTTCCTGCGGTGTCACACATAGCGATGTGTGCTGCCGCAGGAACGAGAAACAACATCGTACCTGCAGCCACAACGATATTATGGAAATGAACGACGTGTCAACGAGCAACGATTTTGCACGTTTTTGCGCTCGTTGATCGTCGCTCATTTGTTTTACACGCTGCGATGTCGCTACTGGCGCCGGATGTGCGTCACTAACGACGTGACCCCGACGATATATCAGCAGCGATGTCGCAGCATGTAAAGTACCCCTTAATGAGGCTGATCAGCTGGTTCTGCACACCCATATCCTTCATGGTATCCCAAAGTTTCTGGTGATCAACAAAGTCAAAGGCTTTGTTGTACTGGATGAAGCTATTATACAGTTTGCTTTATACGGTTTGTTGTTTGACCGCCCCTGGGGAGAGTAATAATGGTCTTTAATCCCCTCCATTTGTACACAATCTGAGACCAAACTCTTTAGGCTGGGTTCACACATAGCGACAGCGACAATGACGTCGCTGTTACGTATGATCGCTGCTTAGCTGTCAAACACAGCGACGCAGCAGCGATCATAACGTCGCTACATGTGCAGAAAGCAGGGAGCTGCGCACACTGCTTAGCGCTGGCTCCCTGTTCTCCTAGCTACAGTACACATCGGGTTAATTACCCGATGTGTACTGCAGCTACATGTGCAGGGAGCCGCGCACACTGCTTAGCGCTGGCTCCCTGCACTCCTAGCTACAGTACACATCGGGTTAACCCCTTAGGGGTGCTTCACACACAGTGAGATCGCTGCTGAGATCGCTGCTGAGTCACGCTTTTTGTGACGCAGCAGTGACCTAATTAGCGATCTCGCTGTGTGTGACACTGATCAGCGATCTGGCCCCTGCTGTGAGATCGCTGCTCGTTACACACAGCCCTGGTTCATTTTTTTATTGTTGCTCTCCCGCTGTGACGCACAGATCGCTGTGTGTTACAGCGAGAGAGCGACGAAATGAAGCGAGCAGGGAGCAGGAGCCGGCATCTGGCAGCTGCGGTAAGCTGTAACCAGGGTAAACATCGGGTAACCAAGGTGGTTACCCGATATTTACCTTAGTTACCAGCCTCTGCCTCTCTCACGCTGCCAGTGCCGGCTCCCTGCTCTCTGCACATGTAGCTGCAGTACACATCGGGTTAATTAACCCGATGTGTACTGTAGCTAGGAGTGCAGGGAGCCAGCGCTAAGCAGTGTGCGCGGCTCCCTGCTCTCTGCACATGTAGCTGCAGTACACATCGGGTAATTAACCCGATGTGTACTGTAGCTAGGAGAACAGGGAGCCAGCGCTAAGCAGTGTACGCAGCTCTCTGTTATGATCGCTGCTGCGTTGCTGTTGTCGCGGGCGGAGGAGGGGACGCTGCGCTCCCCACGCTCGGGTCCAGCGCTGCTCGGTGGCTCGAGCGGTGGGCCGAATCCGGGGACTCGAGCGGCACTCCTCGCCCGTGAGTGAAAAGGGTGGTTTGTTGGGGTTTGGGATGTCGGTTCGTGACGCCACGGCTGCGGCGGTCACACCCGGTCGGTTGGCGGTAACGGTCTCTCCCTGCACCCGTGTTATGTTCTCGGCCCCGATGGCTTCCCACCGGTAACCCGCTCCCCTGCGGTGTGTTGGCTAAGGGAGCCCCTTTTGTTGCCCGCAGGCTCTGGCCCTGGGAGCTCTAGCTCTGGCGTTAGCTTTATCTCCCTCGCGGTTTGAACGGTTGCCTTCAGTCGGGTCTTTATTGCTGGGAAACCCCGGAGGTTCCCGTCGCTGACGGATTTGACTGGTTTAATGGCGACTCCTAGCCTGGTCGGGGTCCGTAGGCCCTGCCGGATGGTGCTGGCTTCTCTTCGCTCCCAGGTCCGGTACCAGCGGGCCACCGCCCGTCCCCGGT
Organism: Anomaloglossus baeobatrachus; assembly: GCF_048569485.1. NCBI lineage: Eukaryota > Metazoa > Chordata > Amphibia > Anura > Aromobatidae > Anomaloglossus > Anomaloglossus baeobatrachus. The sequence goes on from NC_134354.1 coordinate 731,704,541, forward strand.
CCTTACGGTTGTGCGTTGATCGGCCTCTCCTGCAGACGGTCACCACCGTCTGCCAACCTTGCTGTCAGGTGCCCGGACCACGTACCCGGACACGGCCAGTCTGCTCCTCTACTACCACTTCCCTGACTCTCACTCTACTGACTGCCCTTCTTTCCCACCTCCAGGACTGTGAACTCAGTGGGAGGAGCCAACCACCTGGCTCCGCCCCACCTGGTGTGGACATCAGCCCCTGGAGGGAGGCAACAAGGATTTGTGTGTGTGTGGCTGGTGTGCCTAACTGGGGTGTGGGGTGTGTTGTTGCAGTACCTGTGACGTCCTGGCTTGTCCAGGGCGCCACACTGTGTTTGACAGCTAAGCAGCGATCATAACAGCGACTTACAAGGTCGCTGTTACGTCACAGAAAATGGTGACGTAACAGCGACATCATTGTCGCTATGTTTGAACCCAGCCTTAGAGATGGTTTGTAAACGTTTCCAGCCTGATAAACATCCACAACTCTCCTAAAATTCTCAAATATTTCCTTTGTTTGTGCCATGATTCACTTCCATGAACATGTGTTGTGAAGATCAGACTTGGATCCCGGATCTTTACATAAAACTGGTGTCTCACTCACATCTGATTGCCATCCCTTTGATTGACAAAATCAGACTAATTTCACCTTCAAATTTTCTGCTTATCCTAAAGATTTAGATAATTTCACCAGTCACAGATGTGATATTAGATACATTTTCTCATTTAAAAAAGAAGAAAATGGGTCATATTTTTACTCATTATATTTGGTTTTCATTATTTAATTTTTGGATTTAGTTTTAGGTTAAATTTATGCAGAAATCTGAAAAATTCTGAATTGTTCACAAACTTTTAAGCACCACTGTAGCTAGAGATGACATTAGAAAAACAAAAAATCTGGAGTGCTGCCTTGCTTTTTCTGGATCTAGATATGACATTAGACAGATCAGATGGATGGATGGATGGATAGATAAACGGATTAAATAAGCAGCCTAATAAAGTGAAAAAAAATACAGAACTGTTTATTAGCTGCTGATGTGGCAATGTTTCGGTCCCTCAACGAGTGGCGTAATATTCGCAGTCACAGAGGTCGCGATCGTGACAAGGCCCAGGGGTACAGGGTCCCTGTGCTGTAATACATGCTGCTGGCCAATCAGAGGCCTGTAGTTGATGTCGGCATGCAGTGGCTGGTGGCGCATGGCACTGACGTTATGCGCCATGGCGTATTTATCAGTTGATGGCTCCTGCACTGTAGACGAGTATGCCATGCAGCAGGGGAGAATGGGGACTATATATACTAGTGATGAGTGAGCACTACAATGCTCGGTACTCGTCACTAGTGATGAGTGAGCACTACCATGCTCGGGAGCTCTGTACTCCTAACTAGTGATGAACAAGCACTACCATGCTCAGGTGCTTCGAACCGTAACTAGTGATGGGCAAGTACTACCATGCTCGAGTGCTCGGTTCTCGTAACTAGTGATGAGCGAGCACTACCATGCTCGAGTGCTCGGTACTCGTAACGAGTGATGAGCGAGCACTACCATGCTCGGGTGCTTGGTACTGTAACTAGTGATGAGCAGCCACTACCATGCTCGGGTGCTCGGTACTCGTAACTAGTGATTGTAACAACAATCCCTAAGGTGGCCCACAGAACAATGCACCGGACTCCCCTGAGGGAACATCCACGAGCTAACCCCCATACAGGGACTGCCGGGCGCAACCCCAGAGGGCCTAAATGCACAGCAGCCAGGATTACCAGAGTAGACTGGATGGCATCCTGTTTGGGTCTACGGATGAGGCAGTAACTGGCCCAAGATAGGTGCAGGCTGGCGGGATCAGATGAAGACCAGAGCTGAAGACAGGTGCAGGCCGGCGGGATCAGGTGGAGACTGCAGCTGGCTGTCACAGGAGGTATCAGACAAGCGAAGGGGACTTGGAGAGACGGAAGGACAGACGTTCTCAGACTGGCATTCAGGATCTGCAGGCAGAGATAGTTAATCAGAGTACGAGGCACAGAGGGACCTGAACAACTAGCACGAGAGCCAAGGTTACAGGGACACGTTGAACAAACACCACCCAATGGGAAAAGAAGTCTTAAGTACCCAGTACCTGTCAGGAGTCAGCAGAGTAATATCTGGGTTAAGTGATGCTGGCCCATTAAGAAAACGTTAGAGCGCGTGCCGGCGCCCTAGTGCATATGCGTAAACCCTAAGACCCGGATGCCAGAGCAGGAGACACAGGAGAGGGAGCAGAGTGTAGGCATGCGGGAGGCAGAGCGGGAAGCGAGGCGCGATGCTGGTACCTACGGGCGGAGGGCGCAGGCGGTGCCGATGGAGGCAGGTGCTTGGTACTTGAAACTATTGATGAGCGGCACTACCATGATGGGGTACTCAGTGCTTGTAATTATTGATGAGCAGTTACTACCATGCTCAGTACTCATAACTAGTGATGAGTGAGCATTACCATGCTAGAGTGCTCGGTACGCATAAAGAGCAGTTGGATGCTCGATGGGCGCAACTTGTACCCAAGTATAATGTAAGTCAATGGGGAACTCAAGCATTTTTCTGAAACATTTCCTGGAAAAATGCTTGAGTTTACTATTGACTTCCATTATACTCGGTACTCAAGTTGTGCCCCAAGTGTTCGTTACGAGTATCTAGCACTTGAGCATGGTAGTGCTCGCTCATCACTAGTTACGAGTATCTAGCTCCCGAGCATGGTAGTGCTCGCTCATCACTAGTTACCAGTATCGGGCTCCTAAGCATGATAGTGCTCGCTCATCACTAGTTACCAGTATCGGGCTCCTAAGCATGGTAGTGCCCGCTCATCACTAGTTACCAGTATTGGGCTCCTAAGCATGGTAGTGCTCGCTCATCACTAGTTACCAGTATCGGGCTCCTAAGCATGGTAGTGCCCGCTCATCACTAGTTACGAGTATCGAGCTCCCGAGCATGGTAGTGCCCGCTCATCACTAGTTACGAGTATCTAGCTCCCGAGCATGGTAGTGCCCGCTCATCACTAGTTACGAGTATCGAGCTCCCGAGCATGGTAGTGCTCGCTCATCACTAGTTACAAGTATCGAGCTCCTGAATTTGGTAGTGCCCGCTCATCACTAATAGATGTGTGTATGTGTAGATAGATACAGATATGAGAGTAGATGGATAGATATTTAAATGGAATATTCTAAATCATTCATTGAAATACCAGGTCTGTTCTGTATTCACAGCTGGAAAAAGGTGGCTTTTATGTCTGAGTAACACTCCTGATACATACTATATAATAAGACCTATACATCGTCTGTATGGCAGCCAGAGTCATGTTATACATGTTCTGTTTTATGGACGTCATTTTTCACATATTCCCCCATGAGTATCTTTAAGATAGGATCCCATTAACTGTTATTGCAAGAAGTTGAACATATCCGCTGCCTTGCAGGTGTATAAGGCTATTAAAAGTATAATAGACCCTTTGAAGGACGTTTAAAAAAAAAAGTTACACAAATAAACTCTTTCTGTGTGTGCCAAAACCTCTGTTCAGCATTCCCCGGAGATCCTCTGCTCCTTTTGTGCCTGAGTTTGATAGGACCCAAAAAGGATAAAAGCCAGACGGTGCAGAACGTAATATTTAAAGCAGATTTCCCTTCCAGTAACATAAAGCCATCAATACACAGTTAAGCAGTTTTACAGTGGATATTCATGTGGTCGTGTTGGAGAACTGTTTTCCAATGCCGTCGTGTTTTAAAGGCAGTCAACCATCAGAAGAGACAGGAATTCCTACAACACAGCATGGCTCAGTGACTCTGCACAGGACCAGAAAGCCTTACACCTACAAGACGCCTTTTACATTTCAGTCCAGGTTAACGCTGCGTCTGAAAGTCATCGCGGCCTGTCAGATCTCCGACAGCACTTGTGAAATTAGTTGGTGGTCCAAATTTATAAAGAAAGACTGAGTCATTAGTGATCATCATTAAATGGGCGCCGGCCGCTATTGACAGGTATTATTATTATTTATAGAGCACCATTGATTTAATACATACAATTTTTCAGGACAGGGCCACTTTGCCTGGTATTAAATATTTCATTGAGTTATTTCAAAATGGCCGTCCTTCGTCCCCATGCATCCTAAATTCTATTTTATGTACTTTTGTAGATGCAATGCTGTGAGCCCTTCTAAATTCTAGGGATAGAGTAGTAAAGACTAATTTTCTTTAGTCATAACACAAGTGTACACAGCTTATGTCTAGGAAAAAAAGGATAAGGCATGTTGAATTTCAATATGCCCAATCCTTAGTTCTCAATAGCAATAAACTGCTTCTAGAGGCATCTGACTTTGGCCTTATTTTTTCTCTCCAGCGAGCATGTGCAGTCTGCAGGGTCAGGAGTCAAAGCAGACAATTATTAAAGAGGACATGCCATAAATAAGTAGTTTTTTATCTGGTGTAAACGCCACTGTTCTCCATTCCTACTCTTTCTGTGTATAAATTTAGTATTTTTACCAATTGAAGTAGTCCTCAAAAATAGCCACACTCACTGGGCTAAAAAGACTAGATTTATATGGAGGGATGAGGGGTTATATATTGTGAACGGAGAGGCACAGGAACAAAAAACTACCTCAGATTCTGCAAAACAGCAGCATTTACAAAAGGTAAAACAATTACATATTTATGACGTGACAGGTCCTCATGCCAGATACCTTTTGTGGTGGCTTATCTCCTGGAAGAACAAGCAGACCATAGAGAACACATGAACACTCTGCCTAATTGAACTTGTGTAGGGATGCCACCCCCTTCAATTGGCTAACCACATTACAACTTTAAGAGACAGTGCTCCCCGGGGTTCTGTGATCTAGCCAGCAGAGTCGGTGCTCCCCTCCAAATGTACAGTTGGCCTAACCCTGCCCAAAAAGTGCAACAACCTGAGAAATAGCAGGTGAAGAGCTTAGGGTGGGAACAGGAGAAGTCGGGTCACCAGAGTGTGAGTGAGGAGACGCTACCTTAGTTACTGTCCGAGAATGGCGGTGGTGAAACAGTCACAGTGCCGGGTTGCGAGATAGACTGCGAGCCAGACCGTAACAGAGCCTTAGTATCCACCAATACAGTACCAAATTGGGAGACTCCTGAGGTTGGCGATCCTGAAGACCATCCGGAGTAGTCAAGCAACCCTGGGCCCGTGAAAGAGGAGAGGTTCCCCGTGGCCTGGAAGGAGATTGCGCACCAATAAGCCAGCATCACAGTATTGAGCTCCCAGGAGTGGACCTGGTCCTCCACAGCAGTACTGTGAGTCTTTTACTGGTGTATACGTCCGATAGTGTTTAGCACAGGCCTCATTGGTCAGAGCGTGGTAGTCGCGGCGGCCCAGATAGTAGAGGCCAGTCAGGATGTTATTGTAGGGTAGTTGTAAACTGATTAGTTCTGCAAAGTTTCCGGTGTCCTGATGCTTGTAATAGCTGGGGCAAAGCAGTGCTGATGGGGCCCTGCTAGAACCTGCAGTTTTGTTAACCTTGCTTTCGGTATCCTTTACTTTACCGTTAAAGGCCCCGTTACACGCTACGATTTATCTGCCGATCTCAGTAGCGATGTGACACTCCCAGATCGTAGTTACGATTTGCCGAGAACACACATAGGTCGTTTTGTAGCGGTCACACGTCACGATCTCACAAGCGACGCCAAATCGCTCAGCGATATATTGTTTGACCAAAGCGGTCGTGTGGATGTTGTTCGTCGTTGGCAGGTGTCAAACGTAGCAATATGTCTGCTGCGTTTCAAACGACGAACAATATTTTGAAAATGAACGACGTGTTAGCGATCAACGATTTTCACCCTATTTGCGATCGTTCGGAGTCGCACGTAGGTGTCACACGCAACGACGTCGCTAACGATGCCGGATGTGCGTCACGGAAACCGTTACCCAGCCGACATATCATAAGATAAATCGTAGCGTGTAACGGGGTCTTAACTTGCAGTTAAATATTATTCCTGTCCGTTAATAAAGCTGTTCCCTTGTTTCTTCAACCTAGTCTTGTGTTCCGTAATTGTCGGTGGTTCCTTTGCCTTCGCTACACATGGATGTGGATTAAGGGACTAGAAAATCCCTTGTAAACTTCTTATATGATGGTCTTTTCTGTGTCAATTACTGGTTGGAACCGCCCACTGGACTCTTAATCCCAGAATGCGCCTATGACTAACATACAAGTTATACTGAATCTTTTCCCTTCTAACAATATATTCATTTGTTCAGTTCTGCCTGTTTGGTACATAGGACACAATATTCATAGTGACTAGTTTCCTTTATGTGTAGTTTCCGAAAAGTATTCTAAACTCAGGTCAGTTGCCATTTATCAAAATGTGATTTCAACACTAAAAAAGTTTACTCATTTCCATTTTACGTTGAAGCTAAAATAAATCCCTTCCAATCCATAGCAATTTTCCTAATTCCGCAAGTAGGAAACAGAGTAATCCAAAGTCAACCCAGGAGCGGCCTGTTTATTTTTTTGTACATAGGGGAGTCAAACAAAACAGCCAGTCTGAGATTTCAGCTGACAGAGCAGCAAAAATTTTACAACCATCTTGACACTTTGACAACAGCCCAAGGATTTAACACCTAACAACTGATAAACGACTTTGGACCACCTGCCCTTTGTCATCCCCAAACTACTAAGTATGACTCAATTATTGCACTGCCGCCCATAAATAGACCTGTCCTGTGTTGTGTCTACAGACCTCCTGACTTTTACCTTACTAATAAAGTTTACTAACACATTGAAAACCGGGAAGCACGTAATGGGGTGGAAATGTTTGCCCTTTAGATGCTACAAAAATATTTAGTGTCCCCCAAAAGGTGTAGGACAGATAGATTCTCCATATGAAAAGCAACAAACAAACAAAACATTTAAATTGGCCTTGATTCATTAAGATGACTTTTAATAAAGGGAGCGCTGGAGAAAGATGTCACGCACCTTGCGGATGCTGACAAACCAATCTGGCGTGCCAGTGAGGGGTCTTATAGCTACATTGCTCCTCTAGGAAATAGAAGAAAGAAAAATCCAGCTTCCGGAGTAGTAGTAAAACTGATGCAATTTTATTAAAGGACGTAAAAATTAATGTGATGACAAAAATAGGGAGCCCATATGCGGCGTAAAGGCTACTTTACACACTGCGATATCGGTCTCGATATCGCTAGTGTGGGTACCCGCCCCCATCTGTTGCGCGACACGGGCATATCGCTGCCCGTGCCGCACAACATCGCCCAGAGCCGTCACACATACTTACCTGTCCGGCGACGTCGCTGTGACCGGCGAACCGCCTCCTTTCTAAGGGGGCGGTCCGTGCGGCGTCACAGCGACGTCACTGAAACGTCACTGAACCGCCGCCCAATAGCAGCGGAGGGGCGGAGATGAGCGGGACGTAACATCCCGCCCACCTCCTTCCTTCCACATAGCGGCCGGGAGGCAGGTAAGGGGAGCTTCCTCGTTTTTGCGGCATCACACGCAGCGATGTGTGGTGCCGCAGGAACGAGGAACAACTTCGTTACTGCTGCAGTAACGATTTTTAAGAATGGACCCCCATGTCGCCGATTAGCGATTTTGCACGTTTTTGCAACGATGCAAAATCGCTTATCGGTGTCACACGCAACGGCATCGCTAATGCGGCCGGATGTGCGTCACAAATTCCGTGACCCCAACGACTCCGCATTAGCGATGTCGCAGCGTGTAAAGCCCGCTTAAGGCTATGCGTTTCGAACGCTGCCTGCGTTCTTTGTCAAGCCTGAGTGAACATGTCTTGCTCACAAGCATTTAAACTCACTCCTACCAATGGGAGGAGTGTGTTTAATTAGAAAGCACATGTGCCAGCATGGGGTAGATAACATACAAAACAACAATACAAAAATTCAACAATAAGTGAACAGATTTTTTTATATATACAGAAAAGATTTTTATATTAAAATTCCACATAAAAAAAACAAAAAAACTCTATCATCCGAAATGTACATGCAAACATTATCTACCAAGATTTAATAATGAAACATGATATCTCGTCTCAGATTAAGACCATTGGGTATTCTAGTTCCCAAATGAAATATGTAAAAAGCCTCACGTGTGAGAACCTGATGTTGGATATCACCACCACGAGGAGAGATTTTAACTTTTCCTAAACCAAAAACACGCAGGGAGTCAGTATTGCAATTGTGATGTGAAATAAAATGTCTGGATGCCGATGAGAGATTTCTGGCTGGAATAACGGTGCCCTTAGAATTATAAATATCCCAGATATGTTCATTAAAACGCACCTTGAGTTTTCTCACTGTACAACCAATATAAAGTAGGTTGCAGCTGGTGCACTTAATGCAATAAACCACATTGGTGGTATTACAATTAATAGGAAATAGACCCCACTATAGCTTCTCATACAGCCAGATCAGATCTCATACTTTGCACTGACGAGGGACAATCACTCCAAAACACCGTGTCTGCAAATTCAGGTTCTGATCTAGCATAAATCCTAAGTCATATGAAAAGGCTCTTTGAAGGGTCACTTTTGACTTTTAGGATTGCTACCTCCAATTGGTGGCACTAGAGTTCATCTCATTGCTACCTGAAGAGACAATTTAAATGCATCTATTTGGTGTATCTTAGAAATTGCCTTGCACCTCCTTTAGAAAAGAAATTGCATTTGGAGAACGAAACACTCACTCAAACAATTAAAGACTTTCGACAATAGTGAGATAAATATGACTTGAAATTAGAGAAGCAAATTGATTTGATGCAAATTGACTTTGTATCAAATTTTATGAAATTTGCAGTTTCTGGCAATTGTGAACAATTTGCAATTTGAGATACGCAAATCATTACCAAAATGCCTACTGACATTATACAAGAGATTGCATCAGTTACAGATGGCTTACAGATCTCAGGTGCAGCCTTACGCATAATGCCTTGCAGGTGTCACATCACATGGTATAGTGCAACCAATCAGGCGGGAATATCAAAGACTACAAAAGTCAAGGCAGGAAATGCAGCAGCCATTAATGCTGATTTAGGATAGTGAGAGGACTCCATAACTGCCAAACAGAGATGCTAGTGCCAAGTCTGTCTAAGGCCCCTTTCACACGTCAGTGATTCTGGTACGTTTGTGCTTTTTTTTATATATGTACCAGAATCACTGACATACGCAGACCCATTATAATCAATGGGTCTGCTCACGGAGACAAGTCAGTTTTTTTCTGGCATCACTGATGACCCACGGACCACATTATGGTGTGATCCGTGTGTGATCCGTGAAACACGTACCAGAAAATCACGGACCTATTAAATATTAAATATTTTCAACTTACCTTGCCTGCGATTCGCTTTGCAGCCTCTGCTCTCGGCAGCTCCTGCCTGGCTCATGAATATTCATGAGAGCAGGAAGAGCCGACCAGGAAGTAGGTGCTGAGAGCGGTGGGCAGATGCTGTAGAGCCGAGGAGTTCAGCACCATGGCAGCAGGAGCGAAGGCAGGTGAGTAATATCCATATGCAATCACGGATTGCACATGGACAACCCACGTGTGCCGCGAATCACGGAAAATGGAGGGACATGTGCGTGTTTTACATGTCAGTGAAGAACGTCAGTGTTTTTCACTGACGTGTGAAACGGGCCTAAAGTAGCTTTTTTGAGCCTGTGGCTTCTGATAGAAGATACAAAAGAAATACCCACAATCCAGACATCTAATGACATCTGTCCAACTCAAAAAGTGTTCGTGTCAAAAACGATTGTTCTACACAATCTGTTTTACTAGTCATATTTGACATCCATTAATGCCAAGCCAATACAGTGCCCTATTACAGGTGTTGCCTTGTAGCATTTAATTTCTTGTTTCATCATTTTTGATAAGGGAGTTGAATTATTAGAAATAAAGTTTAAAAAAAGTTTAGACATATATCTGTGCATCTTGATTTTTGCACACCTGTTTTATTAGTCCAATTTGACAACCATACACGCCGGACATATTCTGTAGCGTTCTTTCTTTTTTTCTTTCTATATAGGTATCTGTTTTCCCAGCATTTCTTGTTATGTCTTTTTCAGCAAGATTTTAATAATTGGTGATGAAAAGCTTGTCAAAAGATATTTATCGTGTTTAGGCTGCTTTACACGCAACGACATCGCTAGCGATGTTGATCGTGAAAGCACCCGCCCCCGTCATTTGTGCATCACGGGCAAATCTCTGCCCGTGGTGCACAATATCACTAGGACGCGTAACACGTACTTACCTTCCTAGCGACGTCGATGTGGGCGGCGAACAACCTCTTTTTCAAGGGGGAGGTTTGTGCGCCGTCACAGCAACGTCACACAGCGGCCGACCAATAGAAGCGGAGGGCGGAGACCAGCCGCATTAACGACACGCCCACTTCGTTGCCGGAGGATGCAGGAACGCTGCTGTTCGTCATTCCCGGGGTGTCACACATAGCGATGTGTGCTGCCTCAGGAACGACGAACAACCTGCGCACAGCAACGATTTTTTGAAAATGAATGACGTGTCAACGATCAACGATTAGGTGAGTATTTTTGATCGTTAACACTCGCTCATAGGTGTCACACGCAACGACGTCGCTAACGACGCCGTATGTGCGTCACGAATTCCGTGACCCCGACGACATATCGTTAGAGATATCGTTGCGTGTAAAGCCCCCTTTTTACAAAATGCATGGTAAATTAAAAAATGGCAATGGATAGGTGTGAAAGAAATTAAAAACATGTCACAACTAAGATTGTGGGAGCCGTTAGCAGTAGTAGAATCGCCACCTCTGGCATTGCTGTCTGGGTTGTAGTTTCACCAAACGCAGACCACAATTGGTCTCCTTTGCCTCTGTCAAGTGTATCAGTAGTGAGGAAACAAAAGGTATTATGGAACATGTGATTTATCACTCGTTTCAGTCACAGCAGAATAAGGTTACCTCTTACAGTGACACTGTCAGTTTGCATCAGTGTTCTACAGAAAATGGTCTGCCTGATCACCATTAACTAAAGGTTGCTTAACACGCTGCGACATCGCTACCGATATATCGTCGGGGTCACGTCGTTAGTGATGCACATCCGGCGCCGGTAGTGACATCGCAGCATGTGACAGCAAGGAGCGACGATCAACGATTGCAAAATCGTTCAAAAGCGGTGATCATGGACACGTCGCTCCTTTCCTTAATATCGTTGCTGCCACAGATACGATGTTGTTCGTCGTTCCTGCGGCACCACACATCGCTATGTGTGACACCGCAGGAACGACGAACATCTCCTTACCTGCGTCCACCGGCAATGCGGAAGGAAGGAGGTGGGGCGGGATGTTACGTCCCGCTCATCTCCGCCACTTCGCTTCTATTGGCCGGCCGCTTAGTGACGCCGCAGTGACGTTGCTATGACGCCGAACGCACCTCCCTCTTGAGAGAGGGATTGTTCGGCGGTCACAGCAACGTCGCTGATAAGGTATGTGCGTGTGACGCTGTCGTAGCGATAATGTTTGCTACGGCAGCGAGCACCAAATGTCGCACATGCGACGGGGGCGGGTGCTATCGCGCTTGACGTCGCTAGCAATCGCTAGCGATGTCGCAGTGTGTAAAGCACCCTTAAGAGGGATCATTTTTGGACCATTTTTTATATTACTCTGTCAGGGTTGGTTACTACCAGGTTACCAACCCTTTTTATGCTGAGAACACTGACGTTACTAAAGTTTTGTGTGTGATAAGATAAAGAGCTTGAAAGGGTTTGGTTATTGTCCTATGATATCTCAGAGTGTTATACACTCGTCATCAAGGAATTTGGAGGTTTTGCAGTTTTGCTATGTGTAGCACCCCACGGGACCTGCAGGGCTTACTGATCACCGTGCCAGTGTTTTTGCGGGGTTGCTGTGAATGGCCTGACCCGGCTCTGTGGCCCCGTCGGCTACAGGCAAAGAGAGTTAAAAAGGGGGGGAATGGGGGTTTGCTTAGCAGCGCCACTCATGGTGTACGGCCAATGATTAGCTGCCGCTGAGAGATGTTGCTCTCCTCTGGGGCTGATGTTACCACAGGTCACATAGTCCAGCTCCCCACAGGTGGAGCGAGCCCAGGGGGGGACGGTGGTGACTAGGAAGGGCCATTGGCGTCAAAGTCTGGGGCGGCGGTGCCAGCAAATCAGAGTCTCACACAGGGGCTGCGGTTCCAGGTGTTTTACTCACAGTTCGTGTGCTGCACCCGCAGAGTACCGGTCATCGCCGTGATGGGCCCCAGCCGATTCCAGATGAATCAGAGGTCACCACCAGTGTTGTGATGCGTGTGAGACCTTCCTCCTTGCGCCTTGTAGTGTGCATCCCCGTGGCTTTAGTTGCCATCCTGTACGCAGGCAGCGTGAAACTTGTTATGGACCCGACCGTGGCCATGGCTCCTGTCTCTATCTGCTGCTGTGCCCTGGAACTTTTGATGGTGGGCAATTGGTTGTGAAATCCACTTTCCCTGCAGATTTCATAGCGTCCATGAAGGTTCCCTAACTGAGGGCTCTGCACCCTGACTAGTGCCGGTCCTGAAGGGGCTGTTGGGGGCTCATCTTCCGGGTACCGAGTTGCTCCTCTGTCTCACAGCTTCACTTGGTCGTCTCCTGCTTCTCCCAGTCCGTCCGGTGCAAACTCAGTGCGGTGTCATGGCCCCTGGTTCTGGGACTAATTTCTCCAGTCTCCCATGCCCAGGAACAGTCTGTTAAATGCTGCTCTCCTAAGGCTGTCTGCTCTCTTCTGCTCCCATACTGTTCTGAGGTAAAACTCCTTCTAAAGTGGAACTAAGTGTGTTCGCTAACTTCCATGGCAGCCCCCACCTTTTTGATGACTCATTCTACCCGGGAATTTCCCACCCTGGCTTCCTCAGTAATGTAAGTGCTGGCTCACTAACTGTGTGTTTATGTAAGTGTATTGTGTAAGCAAAAACCAGTGGTTAACCTCTTCTTACCCGGGATAAGCATTACACCTTAAGACAGATGCAATACTCTGGAGACTGAAGCCTCAGGGGCACCACACTATGGACATCTATTTAAGTTTTTGGGAGACAATTTGGTGAACTTGGCAAATTGGAAGTTTATATTTGACACCTCTTCCAAACTTCTCAAGTTTTCCATCAGAGCCCAGAGTCTTTTAATTTGAAAAGAAAGCAATCTAATTCTAATTGAATTTCTGTTATTGGGGCTTCTGATTTTTGCTGTTGCTGCAAGGAAAGCCTGATTTCTTTGAAATATCTCATTACTTTCTCTGAATCTGTTTCTTTATTGTTGGTGTATACCAGACTTTGGAAAAGTTCAGTATGTTTTACATTACGGTCTGATTTGAGTTTCATCACTGATGTATTCATTATTGCCCAAATTAAATAGGCCAACATAATTATTAGACGCTTAAATATCTATTACTCTGGCTACTAATTTATTGAGTTTGCTACTATAGTGGTATTTAACTCCTTCATGAGTTTTGATGTACATGTCAAAAGTCATATCTCTGCCTTTGATGCAGGCTCGCACGCCAAGCCCGCATCTTTCGCTGCACTTAATGGCTAATTTAATCTAACAATCGCAGGTGGATCGGAGGTCTACCTGCGGCTGTTAACCAGATGAATCCCGCTGTCAATCTCTGACAACGGCATTTAACAGGTGTCAGCAGGAGGGTGCGTCATTCCTCCTTCCCCTCAGTGCACCCGTGATGTGATCGCGGGGTGTTGATGAATTATCATGACAGTTGGGGATAACCTGATGACCCCTATGTCTGTCATAATCCTCCTGTGAGTGCCGGCTTTAAGCCAGCATTCATAGGAGATCGTGATTTCAGCTGTACAGAGCGGTGTGGATGCTGGTACTTTGCTGTCTGTAGCACAGGCGATCAGATGATCACAGCTTCAAGTCCCATAAGAGGACTAATAAATCCAGTAAAAAGTAAAACAAAATGTTTTAAAAAAAATATGAAAAAAATACACAAACCACTAATCAAGTCACCATCTTTTGCCCATATAAAAATAAATCAATAAAAAAAAATTTACACATACAGAACAGACCAAATGTTTGGACACACAATCTCATTTAAACAGTTTTCTTTATTTTCATGACTCTGAAAATTGTAGATTCACATTGAAGGCATCAAAACTATGAATTACACATGTGGAATGAAATACTTAAAAAATTGTGAAACAACTGAAAATATGTCTTATATTCTAGGTTCTTCAAACTAGCCACCTTTTGCTTTGATTACTGCCTTGCACACTCTTGGCATTCTCTTGATGAGCTTCAAGAGGTAGTCACCGGAAATAGTTTTCACTTCACAGGTGTGCCCTGTCAGGTTTTATAAGTGGGATTTCTTGCCTTATAAATGGGGTTGGGACAATCAGTTGTGTTGTTTAGAAGTCTGGTGGATACACAGCTGATAGTCCTACTGAATAGACTGTTAGAATTTGTATTATGGCAAGAAAAAAGCAGCTAAGTAAAGAAAAACGAGTGGCCATCATTAATTTAAGAAATAAAGGTCAGTCGGTCCGAAAAATTGGGATAACTTTGAAAGTGTCCCCAAGTGCAGTGTCAAAAATCATCAAATGCTACAAAGAAACTGGCTCACATGAGGACCGCTCCAGGAAAGGAAGACCAAGAGTCACCTCTGCTGTGGAGGATAAGTTTATCTGAGTCACCAGCCTCAGAAATTGCAGGTTAATAGCAGCTCAGATTAGAGACCAGGTCAATGCTACACAGAGTTCTAGCAGCAGACACATCTCTAGAAGAACTGTTAAGAGGAGACTTTGTGCAGCAGGCCTTCATGGTAAAATAGCTGCTAGGAAACCACTGCTAAGGATAGGCAACAAGCAGAAGAGACTTGTTTGGGCTAAAGAACACAAGGAATGGCATTAGACCAGAGGAAATCTGTGCTTTGGTCTGATGAGTCCAAATTTGAGATCTTTGGATCCAACCACCGTGTCTTTGTAGAAAAGGTGAACGGATGGACTCTACATGGCTGGTTCCCACCGTGAAGCATGGAGGAGGAGGTGTGATGGTGTGGGGGTGCTTTGCTGGTGACACTGTTGGGGATTTTTTCAAAATTGAAGGCATACAGAACCAGCATGGCTACCACAGCATCTTGCAGCGGCGTGCTATTCAATCCGGTTTGCGTTTAGTTGGACCATAATTTATTTTTCAACAGGATAATGACCCCAAACACATCTCCAGGCTGTGTAAGGGCTATTTGACTAAGAAGGAGAGTGATGGGGTGCTACGCCAGATGACCTGGCCTCCACAGTTACCAGACCTGAACCCAATCGAGATGGTTTGGGGTGAGCTGGACCGCAGAGTGAAGGCAAAAGGGCCAACAAGTGCTAAGCATCTCTGGGAACTCCTTCAAGACTGTTGGAAGACCATTTCCGGTGACTCTTGAAGCTCATCAAGAGAATGCCAAGAGTGTACAAAGCAGTAATCTAAGCAAAAGGTGGCTACTTTGAAGAGCCTGGAATATAAGACATATTTTCAGTTGTTTCACACTTTTTTGTTAAGTATTTCATTCCACATGTGTTAATTCATAGTTTTGATGCCTTCAATGTGAATCTACAATTTTTAGAGTCATGAAAATAAAGAAACCTCTTTGAATGAGAAGGTGTGTCCAAAGTAAATCTGCTTTATTTCTATATCTGGTTTTATTAAAGGGAATCTGTCACCAGGTTTTTGCTCCCCCATCTAAAAACAGCATAATGTGGAGACAGAGACCCTGATTCCAGCAATGTGTCACTCTATAAAACCATTTTTTTTATTTGCAGGAAAGTATCACTAGAGAACTATTTGTCTTGCTACCAGGTCGTCCAACCATGCCTCCACCACTGATTGACAGCTTTCTGCCTATGCACAGTGTACACAGAAAACTGCCAATCAGTTGTGTGATGGTGGGGTTATACAGGGCTAAGCATTCAGAGGACTGCTAGATATGCTGTAGATAAAACAGTTTATAATCAAAACTGCAGGAAGCAGCCTAGAAAGGGACACATCGCTTGAATCAGTCTCTACCCCTACATTATGCTGCTCTCAGATGGGGACGTAAAAACCTGGGGATAGATTCCCTTTAAAGTCCATTCATTTTAGTTTAAATAATTATGGAAAATGATCTAAGATCCTTCTCACAGCACAGATAATGTCATTGGGAAGTGATAGTATTACCCATGGCCATATCATATCAAGGAAACTAGGGGGTGTTTTTTTGGGGGGGAGGGAGGGAATAGTATTTTGTTTTTCATAGATCATCAAGATTGTCGTATATAACATAAAGCCAGTGCTATACTGGCACTATCAGGCTGAGTCTCTACATACCTTTAGTGGTCAGCTCGGATATTTAGGTTTTGAAATTCAAGAAAGTAAAGTTTATAGAATCACCAGCTTCTTGAGTGACAGCAGCTGAGGATCAGATAATATCTGGGGGTATTCATAGTTATCCCCTCCCACTGTTAGAATTAGCATAAGTATTATACAATCGATTTATTTTTTCACTAGAAGGACCTGTGTGAGGTAATAGCCATGTGACCAGAAGAGGCGGGGCCTCAGCTAACAGAAAAATGTTGCTTCCTGGTATCAGCTTTATTGGCTGAGGCCCCGCCCCTTTTGGTTACATGGGTATGACCTCACACAGGTCCTGCAAGTCAAAAATTAAATTGATTTTATAATACTTATGTTAATTCTAACAGGGGGAGGGGATAATTATGAATTCCCCCCCAGGTATTATCTAATCCTCAGCTGCTATCACTCAAGAAGCTGCCAATTTTATTAACTTTACTTTCTTGGATTTCAAAACCTAAACATCCGAGCTGCCCACTACAGGTATGTAGAGAATCAGCCTGATAGTGCCAGTATAACACTGGCTTTAGGTTATGTAGGAAAATCCTGGTGATTGGTGCCCTTTAACAGTTTATCTAAGTCTGAGTGGCTTATGGAATTATTCTGGTTCCATTGACTTCTTTGAATAATTACATTTGTGCCAGTTTCCTTGCATTCTTGAAAAAATGTTTATTACAGAAAGTTTTGAGTTGTAGTGATTTATTTTTTATATTTATTGCATTCACAACCATCTCTTTATTACAGGCTGGGATGGTGCTGCAGTGCGGATACTTCTGGCTTGGATTACTACTGGTGCCAGCTGCTTGTCTCATACGGGACGTGGTGTGGAGAGCGTAAGTCACAAAATATTTGTCATTATAAAGTTAGACTTCTCGTTTTTATCATTACCAATATAGTGTTAATTTATTAATGAAAAAGAATAACTCCGGCACACTGTTTAAAGGAACCTGTCACCAGATTTGGGGCCTATAAGCTGTGGCCACCACCACTGGGTTCTTATATACAGTATTCTAACTTGCTGTATATAAGAGCCCAGGCCACTGTGTAGAACATAAAAAACACTTTATAATACTCACCTATGGGGCGGTGCAGTGCAAACTGGTCGGATGGGTGTCTCCGTTCTCCGGTCCGGCACTTCCTCTTTCGGCCATCTTTGTCCTCCTTCTTCTGAAGCTTGGGTGCTATGTATCTATCACAAAAGGACCTTAAAGGTTACCTGTCACCAGGTTTTTCCCTTATTAGCTGGAGCCACCACCAGTGGGCTCTTATATACAGTATTCTAGAGTGCTGTATGTAAGAGTCCAGGCTGTTCTGTATAACGTAAGAAACACCTTTATAATACTCACCTAGGAGGCGGTCCGGTCCAATGTTTGTTGCTGCTCTCAGTCCGCCTCCTCCATCTTAGGCGATCGCTGTCCTTCTGCCCAGCCCCATCGGCATGACTTGTCCTGTGTCATTCACAGAGAGGCCTCCATTGTGCTCCTGTGCATGTGCACTTTGATCTGCAGTACAGTACAGTAATGCAAAGGCATGAGCAAAGGTCAAAGACCGCCCGTGCATGTCCACTACAGTACTTTGCTGTCCCTCAGCCAGGCAGATCAAAGTGTGCATGCGCAGGAGAGCAATTAAAGGGAACCTGTCATCAGAAATTTTGCTTTAAACCTAAACGTTTCCCCCTCTGCAGCTCCTGGGCTGCATTCTAGCAAGGTTCCTGTACGTTTTGTGGTCCCTTGTAAACCAAATTAAATACTTTATAAACTTGTACCTTTTGCTATGTAAATTTTGTAAATCGTCCATGGGGGCGGGCTCTCTGCTGACCATTGCTGTTCCTCCAGCAGATTTACGCCGCCCCCCCCAACGCTGAATTTCATATCTCAGGACGCCGCCCCTGGGCGCCCGTGGTCCCGTGCATGCGCTGTGCGACTGTAGCGGGACTGTGCACTGTGTGCACGTGTGACCACTGGTGACGTTTTGCGCAGGCACGAGGTTATGGGCGGCGCTGTGAGTGTCATCAGCAAGTGCCGCCCATAACCTCGTGACCGCACTTTCCCCTCTTCCTCCAGCGTTCTGCGCAAGCGCTTGCTGGCCAGATGACCCGACGTCACCTCTTCCCCATCTTGCCCTGCTGCAGGGTAAGATGGGAAGGAGGTGACGTCAGGTCATTTGGCCGGCGAGCGCTTGCGCAGAACGCTGGAGGCAGTGGGGGGAAAGCGCGTTCACGAGATTATGGGCGGGCACTTGCAATGCAATCACAGCGCCGCCCACAATCTCGTGCTTGTGACACACATCACCAGCGAGCCTGGCGTGGGCGGCACCTCGGGCGCAGTGGGCGGCGTCCTGATGGATGAAATGGAGCGTGGGGGGACGGCGTCAATGTGCTAGAGGAACAGCAACGGTCAGCAGAGAGCCCGCCCCCATGGACGATTTACAAAATTTACATAGCAAAAGGTACAAGTTTATAAAGTATTTAATTTGGTTTAAAAGGGGCCACAAAAAGTACAGGAACCTGCTAGAATGCAGCCCAGGAGCTGCAGAGGGGGAAACTTTTAGGTTTCAGTTAAATTTCTGATGACAGTTTCCCTTTAAGGCCTCTCTGTGAATGATGCAGGACGTGTCATGCTGACAGGGCTGAGCAGGAGGATCGTGATCGCCTAAGACGGAGGAGTAGCCAGCTCGAGACCAGTGACACCCATTGGACCAGACCGCCCCCTAGTTTTTTACGCTCTACACAGCGGCCTAGGCTCTTATATATAGTATTCTGGAATATTGTATATAAGAGCTCATTGGTGGTGGCCGCAACTTATAGTTGCCAAATCTGGTGACCGGTTCCCTTTTAAACAATCTTAACCTCGGAATACAAACGCTGGGGGCCCTGAGGTATTGTACAGTTTTACTCCCCCTAACTTCAGCCCTAACTATAACTAGGGCTTATTTTTGGAGTAGGGCTTATAGTTCAAGCATACTCCAAAACTCCTGTAAAATCATGCTAGGACTTATTTTCGGGAAACAAGGTATCAGGCTATGTGCACACAACCTCTTCCGACAATTTTTCCCAAGCGTAGGTGCTTAAAGAAATCACAGGCGGTCAGTTTTCTGAATCAACCTCGTTGGCTATTTTCCATTGTTCTTGCAGTTCTGCCACCGGTGTCTTTTGCCCTATACAGTGAAGTATAGTGATAAAACTAGAAAACAGAAGCGCTGATAGGGTCTCACCAGATCAATAGAAGGGCAATGTATAACAATATACACTCACCTAATGTGGTTCTGAGGGTCACAACCACCACAGATAGCATGAATGCCGCTTTACACGCTGCGACATCGCTGGCGATCGCACCCGCCCCCGTCGTTTGTGCGTCACGGGCAAATCGCTACCCGTGGCAAACAATATCGGTAGTGCACGATACACGAACTTACCTTCCTAACGACATCGCTGTGGTCGGCGAACAACCTCTTTTCTAAGGGGGCGGTTCATGCGGCGTCACAGCGACATCACACAGCGGGCCACCAATAGAAGCGGAAGGCAGAGAGCAGCCGCATAAACGTCACTCCCACCTCGTTGCCGGAGGACGCAGGAACGCTGTTGTTCGTCGTTCCTGGGGTTTCTTGCGTAGCCATGTGTGCTGCCTCAGGAATGACGAACAACCTGTGTCCAGAACGAGCAACGATATTTTGAAAATGAACGCCGTGTCAACAATCAACGATTTGGTGAGTATTTGGGATCATTAGCGGTCGCTCATACGTGTCACACGCAACAACGTCGCTAACGAGGCCGGATGTGCGACACAAATTCCGTGACCCCAGCGACATCCTGTTAGCGATATCGTTGTGTGTAACAGGGCCTTAAGATAATGGCGGCTGCCACAGCCCCACGTGGATGAGTCTTCAAAGCAGGAGAGGAGAAGGGGTTAACGCTGCGCATTTGCCAGAAAAGATGCAGAATTGTTGATTAATTAATAATTATTTTATTCCACAGGTCTACGCGTTTCGAGGTATGGAACCTCTTCCTCAGGACCAAAATATCAACAATGCAGATATTGTTGATATTTTGGTCTTGAGGAAGAGGTTTCATACCTCGAAACGCGTAGACCTAGGGAATAAAAGAATTATTAATTAATCAACAATTCTACATCTTTTCTGGTGAATGCGCGGCGTTAACCCCTTCTCCTCTCCTGCTTTACAGTGAAGTATAGAGAGAGAGCTTCTTATGATAGGAAGAATGAGCAAGTCTCTACTTTTAAACTGCGTCACGGTTTCCAAACCCTGAAGTGGTTAAAAGAACTGATAAAAGACGAAACGTGCACAGCAATGTGGTTTTGTTTTTTAATTTAGATGATGATTGCCATCCAGTATTCAGATCGGTGTGGAAATGTCACCAGCATTACATCTCACATAAGCAGATTGGTTTCTTTAAATGACAGTTTACAAATAGTAAAACATTTTAATGGAAAGTACATACCATTTGATAGGACATCCGTGCATTTGTTAATTTATCTGAACCCAGCAGTGAGTGACTGTTCCTACAGACAGATGCTCCCAGGCGCAGCTAAGAAGTCAGCACAACTGTCAGCCCATTAAATTGTGCAGATGCAAAACGAGAGTGGAAGGGCACATCTGTTCCGACAAATATTTGCCTACTCGACAGTCTGTCTGATCGCTGAAGAACAATCTCTCTGCTTCTTGTAGTTATTGAGCAGAAAGCACATGTAGAGAGGCAAAACCGTACCATTGTGCATATTATTCCCACCAGAAGTATGGGGTACTTTGCACGTTGCGACATCGCAGGTGTGATGTTGGTGGGGTCAAATCGAAAGTGACGCACATCCGGCGTCGCTGTCGACATCGCAGTATGTGAATCCTTTTACATACGATTAACGAGTGCAAAAGCGTCGTTATCGTATGATCGGTGTAGGGTCCAACATTTCCATAATTTTTGCAGCAGCGACGGTACGATGTTGTTCCTCGTTCCAGCAGGCAGCACACATCGCTGTGGATGAAGCCGCAGGAGCGAGGAACATCTCCTTACCTGCGTCCCGGCTGTAATGAAGAAGGAAGGAGGTGGGCGGGATGTTTACGTCCCGCTCATCTCCGCCCCTCCGCTTCTATTGGCCGCCTGCCGTGTGACGTCGCTGTGACGCCGCACGACCCGCCCCCTTAGGAAGGAGGCGGTTCGCCGGCCAGAGTGACGTCGCAGGGCAGGTAAGTGCATGTGAAGCTGCCGTAGCGATAATGTTCGCTACGGCAGCAATCACAAGATATTGCTGCTGCGACGGGGGTGGGGACTGTCGCGCTCGACATCGCAGCATCGTACCCCTATGTGTCCACAGGTTAATTTTGCTTATCCACGGAACAGGTGTCTCATAATGCTTAAATGTTGAGTTGGCAAAATTAAACATTACCCAAAGTCACCATTTTCTATGCAGTTCCCCAGGATGCCGCCCCCCCAGGAGCAACACAAATTGACTATTTACCCCTTTATTGTCATATATTTCGCGCTAATGTTCACAGTCTTAAAGGAAACCTGTCATCAAGTTCCCCGCCCCCACATATAAAGTACAGCCAGTATCTGTAATCCCTCCTGTTATAGTATTCTAGAATGCAGTATATATGTCCCCAATCCGCTCTGTAAGATATAAAAAAGATCTTTTATTATGTTTACAGACGGCACAGTCCGGTCTGATGGGCATCTCTGGTCTTGATCTGGCGCCTCCTCTCTCCTTGCAATCGCCGACCTTCTTTCCTGCTTCATGTGGATGACATGTCATACATCATGCACACAGTTTCTATCATCGCCCTTTCTGCTCATTGCACTTTTCTCTGCCCTGCTGAGGGCAGATCATAGCATTGTATTATGCATACGCAGGTGCTTTTTAGCCTTTCTCTGCGCATGTGTGGTGCCCCTGAGGCTTCAGTCGCCACAGGGTAGTGCATCTCACTTAAAGTGCAGCACTCATACCGGGTAAAGGAAGGGGTTAATCGCTGGTGTCTCTCACATTCACAAACTACACACAGTTAGGTACTTTCCCACCGGGGATGGCCTAGGGTAGATAGGGGGGTGGCCATCATGAAGCATGGTACTTTCCCGGTCACTAGGACAATCACCTGGGGGGGCGGGCACCACTTTGGGAAAAGGAAGGAGCATCTACACACTTGGGTAGTTACCCCGGGCACAGCTTGGGGTGAGGAGCATGGTCAGGACCTTGGTCCAGGCATCACCTTATACTTCTGGAGCACTACCAGACCCGTGGCTTGGAGCAGACAGCTCAGCCCGGGCTCTCTACAGCTACTGGGGATTCCAGGGTCTGCAGAGAGTACAGGAAACACCCGCAGCCCGTTCCATATTCCATCAACGCAACTGGAGGGACCCCAACCAGAAAGGACACACAGTGGGAGCACCGGCGGTGACCTCCGTATTATCCGGGATCAGCTGGGGCCCATCACAGCAGAGACCGGCACTCTAAGGGTGACAACTGGACAGTGAGTAAAAACCTTGAACCTCAACTACTGAGTCAGCCCTTCATTGCTGGCGCCGTCGCCCCTTGCTCCAGCGCCAACTGTCACTACCATCCCCCATCATCCTCCCTGGGGCCTAGCTCTACCTTTGGGGAGCCGAACCATCCCGTCTGCGACACCATCCACCCCACGGGACATCACCCACAGCAGCGGCTAATCCCTTTGCCGCATACCACAGGTGGCGTCACGAGACAACTACTCCCAACATCCCCACCATCATGCAATCGTCCATTCCTTTTTTTGGACACCTCATGATCGCGACACTGGGAAGGGACGGCCGTGACATTCCCTGACCCTCCCCAAGCCCCGTGGGGTGCTCCACATGCGCCATACAGTACTTTGCTCAGTTCTCAGCATCTCAGAGAAAAGTGCGCCTGCGCAGGATGGCGATGGAAGACATTGTGTGGTTGACGTATAAGTAGGACACGTCATCCACATGAAATAGGGACGGAGGATGGCGATCACAAGAAGAGAAAAGTTCTCAATCAGAAGAGGAGCATGAGCCGCTGACAGAATCGCTTTGAAGTGACACTCTCCAGGGTTAACAAAAGGATCAGTTATTAAAATTCAATATCATTTGACAGGGGGAGAGCAGAGAGGGTTCCATGCTCACTAGTCCATTGACTGCCCAACTGCTATTGGAGGGTTCAGTTCAGCAGAATATGGCAGGTAGTTCAGCTATAATATGGATCTTGCCGTTTTCACACCTAGGTTACATTAAGGATGCCAAAACAATAGATTTGTAATGCTGTTTATAAAATATAACATCCACTTTTGTACAGTACAGCCAGTTGTAAAATAGGACAACCTGTTACAACCGCACCTTATTTGCCATTTTTAAACAGCTTTTCTTTAATTGTAAAATCCTTTTTGTCTAAAGATCGCCATTCATATTAGACTAATGGTGCCTAAACGTAAAGATTTCAACAAAACAAAGGAATATCTAATGTTACTGGGGATGTTCTAACTTTCCCTTTAAAGAGAACCAGTAAGATGATACATACTGTCCAAATCAAATCATGGACAGAATTCATCACTCATTGAGAGAAATCTGTACAACCAGCTCTGGATGAATGAACTAACACAGGCTGCTTGCTGCTATTTTTAGGCTGGGATGGCCCATAACAATTGGTCTCCCCAGCCTGAGAATACCAGCCCCCAGCTGTTGGCTTTATCATGGCTGGGTATCAAAATTGGAGGGGGGGCCGTATGCCGTTTTTTAAATAAAAAAAAATAAAAAAATTAAATAATAATAAAAAAAGCCGCATAGGGTGCCCTTGTTTTGATACACAGCCAAAATAAGCACACAGCTGGAGGCTGCAGCCTTTAGCTATATGCTTTATCTGTGCTGGGTATCACAATATGGTGGACCCTACACCTTTTTTTTCATTTAATTTTACACCACGAAAGGGACACACACAGCGTGTTCGATTGCAAGCAGTCAAACACGCTGTCACAGAAGATGGAGGCGCAGTCTGACTGCAACCAATCATAAATGCCGCACTGCCAGTTGGCAGGGAAAGCAGTGCATATGCATGAGGGTAATGAGCGGCCCTGGAAGTAGTGTTACCGCCGTGCGGGAGACTGGTAAGTATAATGTGTCTGCTCTATCCCTTTTTTTCATTTTCTTTTTTTAAATTACCCAGGTGGACAGATCCGGATAATTCCACGGAGTTCCCTGAGAACTCCAGATCCGTGGTTGGTGCATGGGTACTAGGTAACCCATGTGGATCCAAACTTTTACAATCCGGGTCCACCCATCACTACAGAAAATACAATGGCCAGGCAGAATACTGTATAGAATTAGAGAGTTGACAAAAGCATGGAATAATCTAAGGGGTACTTTGCACGCTGCGACATCGCTAGCCGATTGTAGCGATGCTGAGCACAATAGTCCCCGCCCCCGTCGCAGGTGCCATCTCTTGTGATAGCTGTCGTAGCGAACATTATCACTACGGCAGCTTCACATGCACTTACCTGCCCTGCGACATCGCTCTGGCTGGCAACCTGCCTCCTTCCTAAGGGGGCGGGTCGTTCAGCGTCACAGCGACATCACACGGCAGGCGGCCAATAGAAGCGGAGGGGCGGAGATGAGCGGGACGTAAACATCCCGCCCACCTCCTTCCTTCCTCATTGCAGGCGGGACGCAGGTAAGCAGATATTCCTTGCTCCTGCGGCTTCATACATGGCAATGTGTGCTGCCGCAGGAACGAGGAACAACATCGTACCTGTCACTGCAGCGAAATTATGGAAATGACTGACACTACACAGATCACCGATTTTCGACGCTTTTGCGATCGTTTATCGTTGCTTCTAGGCTTTACACGTTGCGACGTCGCTACCGGTGTCGGATGTGCATCAATTTCGATTTGACCCCGACGATATTGCAGTAGCGATGTCGCAACGTGCAAAGTACCCCTAAGGGTAGAATACACTTTTAGTGCTTTAGGCAGAGCAGAGCTATGCTAACTGTACTGCACACCATCGACCAGGAGCACTGGAACTACAGCAGAATGGTTCGAATGGCAACTGGACAGTAGGGACTGGAGGGGCATTCTTTTGGAGGTGATATGTGCTAGATGGGCAGATATAAAAATAAAATTGGAACAAATGAATTACCGTAATATGATTACATTATTATAAGTCCTCATTGTAATTTTGGTTAAAATCCTTTAAAACAGGGGTCCCCAACCTGTGGCTTGTGGGCTCCTTCTGTGTGGCACACTTCTGTGTGCCATCTTGGTGCATAAGCACCAGGTCTAGCAAACAGATATCAAGAGGTGGTTTCCAGATGGTGAATTATGTGAGTAGCCCCACATAGAGGAGCAGAATGGTGGTAAGGTAGGAACCCCAGGATTTTGGTATACTGCCTCAGTGTGATTTCTGTTGAGCTTGGCTAACATTAAACTGGTAATCGGGGCTCTGGGTGTCATTACTGTAAGGCTGTGTGCGCACGTTGCATTTTTTTCTTGCGTTTTGGTTGCGTTAAACTGCACCTTGTCAATGACAAAATGTATGTGTTTTGCTTCCCCAGCAAAGTTTATGAGAAGTCAAAATTTCCACAAATATTTGTCAAAATCGTTGCGTGAAAATAAAAGCAGCATGTCACTTCTTCAATGCGTTTTATGAACATTTTCCACCCATTGAATTGAATGAGGTGTGTCAAAACGCAACCAAAATGTTTAACTGCATTTTGGTTGCATTTTGCATCTGTTCTTGTCAACAAAAATGCAGGTCTCTTGGTCTCTCTCTCTCTGTCGGTCTCTCCCCCTCCCCCTCCCTCCCCTCACTCCCTCCTTCATACTCATCGATCACAGGTAAGGTGCGTCTGTCACACTGCTCCTGCTGCTTCTCCTGCTTCTGAAAGTGCCGACCGCCCATTAGGATCATCTCATATTCACTGATTCCCCCGCCCACCAGCGCCTATGATTGGTGACAGCTGTCTCACTGCAACCAATCACAGCCGCCGGTGGGCGGGTCTATATCGTGCAGTAATATAAATAATTTAAAAAAAAAACGACGTACAGTCCCCCCCAATTGATACCCAGCCAAGATAAATCATCAGAGCTTCTTGCTGGTATTCTCAGACTGGGGAGGCGTATCGTTTTTAGGCTTCCCCCCAGCCTAAAAATATCATCCAGCAGCTGCCCGGAATTGTCGCATCCATTAGATGCGACAGTCCCGGGACCTTACCCGGCTCATCCTGATTACCCTGGTGCGCTGGCAATTGAAGTAATAAGGAGTTAATAGCAGCCCATAGCTGCCACTAAGTCCTAGGTTAATCATGGCAGGAGTCTATGAGATACCCCCTGTCACAAACCACCGGGGGGGGTCACTCTGAAATCCCCCGCGCTGGCTACCAGTACGTCACAATCGGGGGGTAACAAGTGGGGGTCACCCCTCCTTTATACCTCCCGACCGACAGACAGAGCACGTGACGCGCTCTCTAGCGCCCCTCTTATAGTCAGGCCAATTATGGAATTGCCCGACAATAAGCAAGGAGGCCGCTATACTACTTATGCCGATTATTGAAGGGTCCCCGGTGAGAGTAGGGTATATATTCCCCCGACCTCCGCGGGCGGAATATATAAAATCTCCCCGAATCTCACTGGCCACCCCACAATAATCCTTGGCACAACTCGCTGCCACCAACCGATTTACGGTAACTATTAGCCGAACACACAGACGTGGGATTCAAGATCGAGATAACAGAACAGCCCAAGATTAATTATATAATTTAATCAGCCTAAAGCACACTAGAAACTACAATATATACAATAGGGAATCTACAGAATATACATATGTCAGAGTACAGTTACAATCAAAGCATGGGTTACAAACAGGCATACACAGTTCCAGCAGTTACCTTGTTGCGTCTGGCCACAGGGGGGCGCTGTAGACCAGGTTTCCAGGAACTCCCTCACAGGTCTTTCCCAACCAGGCCCCCGAGCAGAAGAACACTGGAAAAAGGCCGAAGTAGGGTTATCAACCTGGGCACATCCAGGTCCCCTCCTACCTTCGTGACCTCACAGGGAGCACTGCTCCACCCCTGGCTGGAGTTATGGACAAAATCCACAACATGGAATATGGCCATAACTTGGCCTGGGAGCGTCGTAGGCGGACGCCAATGCTCTCATTGTGACAGTTATGAATTTAGCTACAGAACGAGGGGACTCATGACCTGCCTGCCAGTTCCCCATTGGCTGATATCACGCCTGGGGCATTTCCCAATGTCCTGCTCCCATAAAAAGGGTGTGCCGGCATCGTCCACATGCGGAGACACCATTTTTATGGTTGCCATATTTATCGGAAATATGGCTTGCGAGATATGAACCATTTTTTACTGGAGTCGTTCTGTCTGCTAGTTCCATAGCCTTGCTAATGAGATACAACTCTTGTTACAGGGTGACGGCAGGGAGTCATCCTGTGTCCATTGTTCCCACACCACCTCATTTCCATATCACAGGAGTTGGCCATGGGATTTGTTGCTAAACCAGTTGTGTGAAGGAAAGGGGGGGTGACACCAGGAGAGGGCTTCCTGACATACTTGAATATCATGATTTATCGTCATATCTCCGGATTTACCTCACACCTCCCCCCTTTTGAGGGCGCTAGGGGGCAGCACACTCCGGTGTTCCCCCGTGCGCCCGTCCGCGACCTCTCCTTGTCGGGACAGCCCGTCTGCGTTACCGTGGTCACGGCCCCTTTTGTGGCGAATGGTGAAGTTGTATTGCTGGAGCGCAAGGCTCCATCGCAACAATCGCCCATTCGTCCCAGAGACGGTGTGCAACCAGCTGAGGGGATTGTGGTCCGTCTCCACGATGAAGTGGCGCCCGTATAGATAGGGTTGCAGACGCTGCAGGGCCCACACTATGGCCAGGCACTCCTTCTCCATTGTGGAATAGGCAACTTCCCTTGGTAACAGCTTCCTGCTCAGGTACAAGACTGGGTGCTCTTGGCTCGCAGAGTCCACCTGGCTGAGCACCGCACCGAGGCCGAAGTCACTGGCGTCGGTCTGTACTACAAACGGCCGCGTGAAGTCGGCTGCCTGTAGCACGGGCGGGCTGGACAGGGCGTCCTTTAGGGCCCGGAAGGCTGTCTCGCAGTCCATTGTCCAATTGACTGCAGAGGGCAGCTTCTTCTTGGTGAGGTCCGTCAAGGGCTTTGCCAGGCTACTATAGCATGGAACAAACCTCCTATAGTACCCAGCGGTCCCCAAGAAGGACATCACCTGCTTCTTGGTCCTGGGGGTGGGCCAGGATGCGATGGCTTCCACTTTCTCAGGCTCGGGCTTCAGTGTTCTCCCACCTACCCGGTGACCGAGGTACTGGACCTCGCTCATGGCCAGCTGACACTTTCCCGGCTTGATGGTCAAACCTGCCCGGTGGATCCGCCTGAGCACCTGTGCTAGATGCTCTAGGTGGTCCTCCCAGGTGGGACTGAAGACGGCAATGTCATCCAGGTACGCGGCCGCGTACCCTTCAAGTCCCTTGAGCAGGGTGTTGACCCTCCGCTGGAAAGTGGCAGGGGCATTCCTCATCCCGAATGGCATCACCGTGGACTCGTACAGTCCAAATGGGGTAATAAAGGCAGAGCGTTCCCTGGCCTTGCGAGTCAGGGGGATCTGCCAATATCCCCGGCTCAGATCCATGATGGTCAGGTACTGAGCCCCGGCCAACTGATCGAGCAGGTCATCGATGCGTGGCATTGGGTACGCATCGGCGACCGTGACCGCATTGAGCCCCCTGTAGTCCACGCAGAACCGAGTGGTTCGGTCCTTCTTAGGGACGAGGACTACAGGCGAGGCCCAAGCGCTGTTGGATGCCTGGATCACCCCCAGCTTCAGCATCTCGTCAATCTCCTGGCGCATGTGTTGCTGCACCTCCAGGGAGACCCGATATGCTGAACGCCGGATCGGGGGATGATCCCCAGTGTCCACGTGATGGACAGCCAAGTCAGTCCTTCCGGGCTGGTTGGTAAACAACCCCCGGAAGGGGTGTAGGGTGGCCCACAGCTGGGACCGTTGGTCCTCCAAGAGCTGGTGGCCAACCTCCACATCCTCAATGGATCTGCCTGCCCTAACCTGGGCTAGCATATCCAAGAGGGTTTCCGCTTCTCCCTCCTCGGGCAGGTTGCACACGGGGAGCGCACATGCCTCCCGCTCATGATGTGCCTTCATCATGTTCACATGGAAGGGCTTCCGCCTTCCACGGGCAGGGTCCAGGGTGACCAGGTACGTTACAGGGTTGAGCTGCTGGTACACGAGGTATGGGCCTTCCCAGGCTGCCTGAAGCTTGTCCTGTGGTACGGGGACCAGTACCCACACCTTTTGACCCACTTGGTAGGTCCTCTCACAAGCGTTCTGGTCGTACCAACGCTTCTGATCGGCCTGGGCTTGAGCCATATTGTCGTGTACCAGTTGCGTCAAGGCCTGCATTTTGTCCCGGAAGCGCATGACATACTCGATAACCGACACTCCAGGGGTGGCCAAATCCCCTTCCCAAGCCTCTTTCACCAGAGCCAGGGGGCCCCGCACACGTCGCCCGTACAGGAGCTCAAACGGTGAGAATCCTGTTGAGGCCTGTGGAACCTCCCGGTAAGCAAATAACAGGTGTGGGAGATACCGCTCCCAGTCACGCCCATGGGAGTCGACCAACATCTTAAGCATCTGCTTTAAGGTGCCATTGAACCGCTCGCACAGGCCATTAGTCTGTGGATGGTACGGGCTGGCCACCAGATGTCGCACCTGGACCTGCTTACAGAGGGCCTCCATCAGCTGGGACATGAATTGGGTCCCCCGGTCAGTGAGCATTTCCTGGGGAAAACCCACTCGGGAGAAAATCTCCAGCAATGCGGTGGCCACCTTGTCAGCCCGAATGGACGACAAGGCCACTGCTTCTGGGTACCGGGTGGCATAGTCCACTACCGTCAGTATGAAGCGTTTCCCGGAGCTGCTGGGGATGGCCAGCGGGCCGACCAGATCCACAGCCACCCTCCTGAAAGGCTCATCGATGATTGGCAGAGATACCAGTGGGGCTTTGGGGCGTGGCCCCGCCTTCCCCACTCTCTGACAGGTTTCACACGAACGGCAGTAGGCAGCCACATCGGCCCCCATTTTTGGCCAGTAGAAATGCTGGTTTAACCTGGCCTTGGTCTTAGCGATCCCTAGGTGTCCGGCCATCGGAATCTCATGTGCGATCCGCAACAACTCCGTCCGGAACGGATAGGGTACCACCAACTGTCGGTCCCTGGGCCACGCCTCCGGTGAACCCTGCTGGACCGTGGCCCGGTACAGCCGTCCTTGGTCCCAGACCACTCGCTCCGGGTCCGAGTCCGAGGGAGGCTGTGCCGCCTGCTCCTTAAGAGCTTTCAGGCTGTCGTCAGCTTCTAACGCTGCCTGAAACCCCTGACTAGATGTGGCCAGAATCGACGAGACTGTCACATCTTCAGTCAGTACCCCGGGACCTGTGTCCTGGCCTCCACCTGACTCGGCTGCCACTTGGTCAGAAGGGGAAGAGCTATCGGACCTCCGGGAGGCCCCTTGGCTTCCAGCACTCCCACTGCGGGTGACAGCGGCCACAGCCGCTGCGACCGTGGGTCGTGCCTGCTCCTCCTCCGTTCCTGACCAAGTCGCCGGTTCAGGCAGACCTACCTGGCTTCCTGACACCCCGGTTGTGGGGGAACCATGCACCGAGATCTTACCTGGGAGCACTTCCGCTCCTGGACCGGCCCCAATCTCACCTGCCTGTTCCCCTCCTGCAGCAACAGAACCCCGCTGTGAAATCTCTGGGGACCCCACATTTGCTGTGGTAGCCCCCACCCCACACACTGGTCCTCCCCCTGCAGCACCCTGCTCTCTGCTTATCCCTGCAGAGGGCAACAGATCCCAGCTCACAGGCTGGTTACTTGTAGAGGCATTGTCACACCTTTCTCTGGCCCCCTCCCCTGTCACAGCTGCAGCTGAGTGTGTGTCTATGGTGTCTATGCAAGCAGAAATATCAGAGTTCACTCCCTCCTCCCTTACATCATTCATAGATAACACATTAACATTGTCCGGAGGCATGTCAGTACGGGCTGAAGGTTCAGCCCTTGGTTGGGGCCCAAACTGGGAGGTTATCTGCCCCAAATCTGTCCCAAGTAGCACGTTTGCAGGGATCCGATCAGTTACCCCCACCTCCCTCACCCCTCGCCCTGCGCCCCAGTCCACATAAATGTCAGCAACAGGCAGCGCCGGGTCAGTGCCTCCAATCCCGGAGACAGCGAGGGTTTTTCCAGGGATCAAGTCTTGGGGGGACACCATCTCAGGCCGCACCAGAGTCACCTCCGAGGCGCTGTCTCGCAGTCCTATGGTCACAGACCGGCCGACGGTGACAGGTTGGAAGCTGTCCAGGGACCTACCACCACCCCCACCCACACAATACACCTTGGGCGGCCCTTGGGACGGGGACGGAGCCGGGGCCTTGGGACGCTGAGGGCACATGGCCTTGAAGTGTCCAGGTAGGTTGCACTGGTGGCACCGTCTTGGTTCCGCCACGGGCCTGGAGAGGGGAGTTGAGGGGGACACCCCCTGCAGTCTAGGGGCAGGTGGGGCAGTCGCCGAATTCATCTTACCCCCTCTCCAGGTGCTGCTGGTGGCCGCTCTCCTGGCCTCAGGGGCCCGGTTGTTGGTGTAGTCATCGGCAAGGGCAGTTGTAGCCGTGGACCCCTTTGGCTTCTGGTCTCGGATGAACTGGCGGAGATCCTCAGGGCAGTTCCACAAGAGTTGCTCCGTGATGAACAAGTCCAGGATCTCCGGTCCGGTGGAAAGCTGCAGGCCTTGGGTCCAGTGGTCGGCAGCTCGGGCAAGTGCCCGCCGGTGGTCAGCCCAGGAGTCCTTTGGTCCCTTCTGTAGGCTCCGGAACTTCTTGCGGTAGGACTCTGGAGTGAGGTTGTACTGTTGGATCAGGGCCCGCTTGATGGTGTCGTAGCCCTGATCTGCCTCAGCAGGCAAGTCCCCAAGGACATCCAGGGCCTTACCCCTTAAACGGGGGGTCAGGTATTTGGCCCACTGGTCCTTGTCCAGATGGTGCTGCAAGCAAGTCCGTTCAAAAGCAGTCAAGAAAGAGTCCAAGTCTCCATCCTTCTCCAGCACTGGGAAGTCCTCAACACGGACCTTTGGAAGTTTGGTGTCTCGAAGGTCACATGTGGCTGATGAGGGCCGGAGCTGAGCTAGCTGCAGCTGGTAGTCACGGTCTGCCTGTCGCTCTCGCTCTTCACGCGCTGCCTGCCGCTCTCGCTCCGCAGCCTCACGCTCTGCGTGCCGCTCTGCCCTGCGCTCTGCCAGGAGTTCCTTGTAGCCCTTCTGGTCTCCAGCCTGGAGAAGGGCCATAGCCATTTGAAGAAGGCTATCCGAGCCTCCCAGGCTCGGTGGAATGGCACGTGGTGATCTGCGGCACGCTGCGGAGCCTGGTGATTCACTGTCCCTTTCAGAGCGGAGGGCTGGCATCTGGCTCGTTGAGGAACCTTGGGTGAGCTGCTCCTCATCTTGTCCAGCAGTGCCAGGTTGCGCAATGTCCTCGGCAGAACGGTTTTCTGGCGTCGAGCTCCTGGAGGACTCGTGGGCAACCTCCTCATTGCTGTCCACAGCACCGTCCTCCCTCTCTTCGGCTCCTGCCTTAGCATTGGCCAGTTGCATTGCTCTGCTCCTGGTGCCATCAGCCATTCTTGCAGACTTTTGGTCACTGACACAGAACTGACACCTGATGCCTCCACACACCTTACAGTATCTGCACTCTGACACTCTAGTGTTGAGCTAGTCTGAAGATCCCAGCAGCCACAGCTGCTGCAGGCAGTCTTTAGTGTCTGGGAGTATGGGTCTCACACTCACACACACTATTATCTCGATCCCACCGCTTGCCACCAATATGTCACAAACCACCGGGGGGGGTCACTCTGAAATCCCCCGCGCTGGCTACCAGTACGTCACAATCGGGGGGTAACAAGTGGGGGTCACCCCTCCTTTATACCTCCCGACCGACAGACAGAGCACGTGACGCGCTCTCTAGCGCCCCTCTTATAGTCAGGCCAATTATGGAATTGCCCGACAATAAGCAAGGAGGCCGCTATACTACTTATGCCGATTATTGAAGGGTCCCCGGTGAGAGTAGGGTATATATTCCCCCGACCTCCGCGGGCGGAATATATAAAATCTCCCCGAATCTCACTGGCCACCCCACAATAATCCTTGGCACAACTCGCTGCCACCAACCGATTTACGGTAACTATTAGCCGAACACACAGACGTGGGATTCAAGATCGAGATAACAGAACAGCCCAAGATTAATTATATAATTTAATCAGCCTAAAGCACACTAGAAACTACAATATATACAATAGGGAATCTACAGAATATACATATGTCAGAGTACAGTTACAATCAAAGCATGGGTTACAAACAGGCATACACAGTTCCAGCAGTTACCTTGTTGCGTCTGGCCACAGGGGGGCGCTGTAGACCAGGTTTCCAGGAACTCCCTCACAGGTCTTTCCCAACCAATCCCCCGAGCAGAAGAACACTGGAAAAAGGCCGAAGTAGGGTTATCAACCTGGGCACATCCAGGTCCCCTCCTACCTTCGTGACCTCACAGGGAGCACTGCTCCACCCCTGGCTGGAGTTATGGACAAAATCCACAACATGGAATATGGCCATAACTTGGCCTGGGAGCGTCGTAGGCGGACGCCAATGCTCTCATTGTGACAGTTATGAATTTAGCTACAGAACGAGGGGACTCATGACCTGCCTGCCAGTTCCCCATTGGCTGATATCACGCCTGGGGCATTTCCCAATGTCCTGCTCCCATAAAAAGGGTGTGCCGGCATCGTCCACATGCGGAGACACCATTTTTATGGTTGCCATATTTATCGGAAATATGGCTTGCGAGATATGAACCATTTTTTACTGGAGTCGTTCTGTCTGCTAGTTCCATAGCCTTGCTAATGAGATACAACTCTTGTTACAGGGTGACGGCAGGGAGTCATCCTGTGTCCATTGTTCCCACACCACCTCATTTCCATATCACAGGAGTTGGCCATGGGATTTGTTGCTAAACCAGTTGTGTGAAGGAAAGGGGGGGTGACACCAGGAGAGGGCTTCCTGACATACTTGAATATCATGATTTATCGTCATATCTCCGGATTTACCTCACACCCCCTGTCACGAACCACCGGGGGGGGTCACTCAGAAATCCCCCGCGCTGGCTACCAGTATGTCACAATCGGGGGGTAACAAGTGGGGGTCACCCCTCCTTTATACCCCCCGACTGACAGACAGAGCACGTGACGCGCTCTCTAGCGCCCCTCTTATAGTCAGGCCAATTATGGAATTGCCCGACAATAAGCAAGGAGGCCGCTATACTACTTATGCCGATTATTGAAGGGTCCCCGGTGAGAGTAGGGTATATATTCCCCCGACCTCCGCGGGCGGAATATATAAAACCTCCCCGAATCTCACTGGCCTCCCCACAATAATCCTTGGCACAACTCGCTGCCACCAACCGCTTCACGGTAACTATTAGCCGAACACACAGACGTGGGATTCAAGATTGAGATAACAGAACAGCCCAAGATTAATTATATAATTTAATCAGCCTAAAGCACACTAGAAACTACAATATATACAATAGGGTATCTACAGAATATACATATGTCAGAGTACAGTTACAGATAAAGCATGGTTTACAAACAGGCATACACAGTTCCAGCAGTTACCTTGTGCGTCTGGCCACAGGGGGGCGCCGTGGACCAGGTTTCCAGGATCTTTCCCACAGATGTTTCCTACACGTGACCCCCGGCGAAAGAACACTGGAAAATGGCCGAAGTAGGGTTATCAACCTGGGCAAATCCAGGTCCCCTCCTACCTTAGTGACCTCACAGGGAAGCACTGCCACTCCCCCTGCATGGAGTCAGAGTAATATCCCAGAAGGGGCTATTACCTGCAACTCCGGACTGGGAGGTCCGATCGGGATGGTTCTGGTGCCATCAGATCCGCCCGGGTCCCCTCTGCATTTTGAGTCCAAGCACGACTCATTTACCGGACTCCTACTAGCAGTGCTCTATATCTCGCCGCCCCAGGGTGCCATATACACTCCGAGGATATGCACAGATTCGGCTCGAAGTCCCGATTCTAACGATGTAGGGGGTGTATGGCTGAGACGCACGGTAATATCATAACTGGGTATGATATTACGGAGCCAGCAGTATGCTCTCCTGTGGTGATTAGCTTCCTTTTGGTTTTGCCAGGTCACTGTCCACTTTCTTTGATGAGCGGACACAGCTCCCAGGGGCTCTTCCTCTCTCTCTTTGTTTTAGAGGCCTGAGAGAACACTAATCTCCATATCAGAGGAGATGGCTGTTGGAGGTGTAAGTGGAACACAGACCAGTTCCTTTGACACCTATCTGCTAAACAAACCGTTTATCCCTGTGGTAAATTTTCTGCTTGAAGGAGTTGTGTGAAGGAAAGGGGGGGGTGACACCAGGAGAGGGCTTCCTGACAACTTGAATATCATGATTTATCGTCATATCTCCGGATTTACCTCACATCTCCCCCCTTTTGAGGGCGCTAGGGGGCAGCACACTCCGGTGTTCCCCCGTGCGCCCGTCCGCGACCTCTCATTGTCGGGACAGCCCGTCTGCGTTACCGTGGTCACGGCCCCTTTTGTGTCGAATGGTGAAGTTGTATTGCTGGAGCGCCAGGCTCCATCGCAACAACCTGCTATTCGTCCCGGAGACCGTGTGTAACCAGCTGAGGGGATTGTGGTCCGTCTCCACGATGAAGTGGCGCCCGTATAGATAGGGTTGCAGACGCTGCAGAGCCCACACTATGGCTAGGCATTCCTTCTCCATTGTGGAGTAGGCCACTTCCCTTGGTAACAGCTTCCTGCTCAGGTACAAGACTGGGTGCTCTTGGCTCGCAGAGTCCACCTGGCTGAGTACCGCACCGAGGCCGAAGTCACTGGCGTCGGTCTGTACTACAAACGGCCGCGTGAAGTCGGCTGCCTGTAGCACGGGCGGGCTGGACAGGGCGTCCTTTAGGGCCCGGAAGGCTGTCTCGCAGTCCACTGTCCAATCGACTGCAGAGGGCAGCTTCTTCTTGGTGAGGTCCGTCAAGGGCTTTGCCAGGCTACTATAGCATGGAACAAACCTCCTATAGTACCCAGCGGTCCCCAAGAAGGACATCACCTGCTTCTTGGTCCTGGGGGTGGGCCAGGACGCGATGGCCTCCACTTTCTCAGGCTCGGGCTTCAGTGTTCTCCCGCCTACCCGGTGACCGAGGTACTGGACCTCGCTCATGGCCAGCTGACACTTTCCCGGCTTGATGGTCAAACCTGCCTGGTGGATCCGCCTGAGCACCTGTGCTAGATGCTCTAGGTGGTCCTCCCAGGTGGGACTGAAGACGGCAATGTCATCCAGGTACGTGGCCGCGTACCCTTCAAGTCCCTTGAGCAGGGTGTTGACCATCCGCTGGAAAGTGGCAGGGGCATTCCTCATCCCGAATGGCATCACCGTGGACTCGTACAGTCCAAATGGGGTAATAAAGGCAGAGCGTTCCCTGGCCTTGCGAGTCAGGGGGATCTGCCAATATCCCCGGCTCAGATCCATGATGGTCAGGTACTGAGCCCCGGCCAACTGATCGAGCAGGTCATCGATGCGTGGCATTGGGTACGCATCGGCGACCGTGACAGCATTGAGCCCCCTGTAGTCCACGCAGAACCGAGTGGTTCGGTCCTTCTTAGGGACGAGGACTACAGGCGAGGCCCAAGCGCTGTTGGATGCCTGGATCACCCCCAGCTTCAGCATCTCGTCAATCTCCTGGCGCATGTGTTGCTGCACCTCCAGGGAGACCCGATATGCTGAACGCCGGATCGGGGGATGATCCCCAGTGTCCACGTGATGGACAGCCAAGTCAGTCCTTCCGGGCTGGTTGGTAAACAACCCCCGGAAGGGGTGTAGGGTGGCCCACAGCTGGGACCGTTGGTCCTCCAAGAGCTGGTGGCCAACCTCCACATCCTCAATGGATCCGCCTGCCCTAACCTGGGCTAGCATATCCAAGAGGGTTTCCGCTTCTCCCTCCTCGGGCAGGTTGCACACGGGGAGCGCACATGCCTCCCGCTCATGATGTGCCTTCATCATGTTCACATGGAAGGGCTTCCGCCTTCCACGAGCAGGGTCCAGGGTGACCAGGTACGTTACAGGGTTGAGCTGCTGGTACACCAGGTATGGGCCTTCCCAGGCTGCCTGAAGCTTGTCCTGTGGTACGGGGACCAGTACCCACACCTTTTGACCCACTTGGTAGGTCCTCTCACAAGCGTTCTGGTCGTACCAATGCTTCTGATCGGCCTGGGCTTGAGCCATATTGTCGTGTACCAGTTGCGTCAAGGCCTGCATTTTGTCCCGGAAGCGCATGACATACTCGATAACCGACACTCCAGGGGTGGCCAAATCCCCTTCCCAAGCCTCTTTCACCAGAACCAGGGGGCCCCGCACACGTCGCCCGTACAGGAGCTCAAACGGTGAGAATCCCGTTGAGGCCTGTGGAACCTCCCGGTAAGCAAATAACAGGTGTGGGAGATACCGCTCCCAGTCACGCCCGTGGGAGTCGACCAACATCTTAAGCATCTGCTTTAAGGTGCCATTGAACCGCTCGCACAGGCCATTAGTCTGTGGATGGTACGGGCTGGCCACCAGATGTCGCACCTGGACTTGCTTACAGAGGGCCTCCATCAGCTGGGACATGAATTGGGTCCCCCGGTCAGTGAGCATTTCCTGGGGAAAACCCACTCGGGAGAAAATCTCCAGCAATGCGGTGGCCACCTTGTCAGCCCGAATGGACGACAAGGCCACTGCTTCTGGGTACCGGGTGGCATAGTCCACTACCGTCAGTATGAAGCGTTTCCCGGAGCTACTGGGGATGGCCAGCGGGCCGACCAGATCCACAGCCACCCTCCTGAAAGGCTCATCGATGATGGGCAGAGATACCAGTGGGGCTTTGGGGAGTGGCCCCGCCTTCCCCACTCTCTGACAGGTTTCACACGAACGGCAGTAGGCAGCCACATCGGCCCCCATTTTTGGCCAGTAGAAATGCTGGTTTAACCTGGCCTTGGTCTTAGCGATCCCTAGGTGTCCGGCCATCGGAATCTCATGTGCGATCCGCAACAACTCCGTCCGGAACGGATAGGGTACCACCAACTGTCGGTCCCTGGGCCACGCCTCCGGTGAACCCTGCTGGACCGTGACCCGGTACAGCCGTCCTTGGTCCCAGACCACTCGCTCCGGGTCCGAGTCCGAGGGAGGCTGTGCCGCCTGCTCCTTAAGAGCTTTCAGGCTGTCGTCAGCTTCTAACGCTGCCTGAAACCCCTGACTAGATGTGGCCAGAATCGACGAGACTGTCACATCTTCAGTCAGTACCCCGGGACCTGTGTCCTGGCCTCCACCTGACTCGGCTGCCACTTGGTCAGAAGGGGAAGAGCTATCGGACCTCCGGGAGGCCCCTTGGCTTCCAGCACTCCCACTGCGGGTGACAGCGGCCACAGCCGCTGCGACCGTGGGTCGTGCCTGCTCCTCCTCCGTTCCTGACCAAGTCGCCGGTTCAGGCAGACCTACCTGGCTTCCTGACACCCCGGTTGTGGGGGAACCATGTACCGAGATCTTACCTGGGAGCACTTCCGCTCCGGGACCGGCCCCAATCTCACCTGCCTGTTCCCCTCTTGCAGCAACAGAACCCCGCTGTGAAATCTCTGGGGACCCCACATTTGCTGTGGTAGCCCCCACCCCACACACTGGTCCTCCCCCTGCAGCACCCTGCTCTCTGCTTATCCCTGCAGAGGGCAACAGATCCCAGCTCGCTGGCTGATCACTTGTAGAGGCATGGTCACACCTTCCTCCAAGCCCCTCCCCTGTCACAGCTGCAGCTGAGTGTGTGTCTATGGTGTCTATGCAAGCAGAAATATCAGAGTTCACTCCCCCCTCTCTCACATCATTCATAGATAACACATTAACATTGTCCGGAGGCACGTCAGTACTGGCTGAAGGTTCAGCCCTTGGGGGGGGGCCCAAACTGGGAGGTTATCTGCCCCAAATCTGTCCCAAGTAGCACGTTTGCGGGGATCCGATCAGTTACCCCCACCTCTCTCACCCCTCGCCCTGCGCCCCAGTCCACATAAATGCCAGCAACAGGCAGCGCCGGGTCAATGCCTCCAATCCCGGAGACAGCGAGGGTTTTTCCAGGTATCAAGTCTTGGGGGGACACCATCTCAGGCCGCACCAGAGTCACCTCCGAGGCGCTGTCTCGCAGTCCTATGGTCACAGACCGGCCGACGGTGACAGGTTGGAAGCTGTCCAGGGACCTACCACCACCCCCACCCACACAATACACCTTGGGCGGCCCTTGGGACGGGGACGGAGCCGGGGCCTTGGGACGCTGAGGGCACATGGCCTTGAAGTGTCCAGGTAGGTTGCACTGATGGCACCGTCTTGGTTCTGCCACGGGCCTGGAGAGGGGAGTTGAGGGGGTCACCCCCTGCAGTCTAGGGGCAGGTGGGGCAGTCGCAGAATTCATCTTACCCCCTCTCCAGGTGCTGCTGGTGGCTGCTCTCCTGGCCTCAGGAGCCCGATTGTTGGTGTAGTCATCGGCCAGGGCAGCTGTAGCCGTGGACCCCTTTGGCTTCTGGTCTCGGATGAACTGGCGGAGATCCTCAGGGCAGTTCCACAAGAGTTGCTCTGTGATGACCAAGTCCAGGATCTCCGGTCCGGTGGAAAGCTGCAGGCCTTGGGTCCAGTGGTCGGCAGCTCGGGCAAGTGCCCGCCGATGGTCAGCCCAGGAGTCCTTTGGTCCCTTCTGCAGGGTCCGGAACTTCTTGCGGTAGGACTCCGGAGTGAGGTTGTACTGTTGGATCAGGGCCCGCTTGATTGTGTCGTAGCCCTGATCTGCCTCAGTAGGCAAGTCCCCAAGGATTTCCAGGGCCTTACCCCTTAAACGGGGGGTCAGGTATTTGGCCCACTGGTCCTTGTCCAGATGGTGCTGCAAGCAAGTCCGTTCAAAAGCAGTCAGGAAAGAGTCCAAGTCTCCATCCTTCTCCAGCACTGGGAAGTCCTCAACACGGACCTTTGGAAGTTTGGTGTCTTGAAGGTCACGTGTGGCTGATGAGGGCCGGAGCTGAGCTAGCTGCAGCTGGTGGTCACGCTCTGCCTGTTGCTGTCGCTCTTCACGTGCTGCTTGCCGCTCCGCAGCCTCACGCACTGCTTGCCGCTCCGCAGCCTCAGCGTCACGCGCTGCCTGTCGCTCACGCTCGGCCATGAGTATCTCGTAGGTATCCCGGTCTCCAGCCATAAGCCTGGCCAAGGCAGCTTGAAGGAAGGCCTCTGCACCTCTCAGGCCGGAGGGATTGGCAAGTGGTGATCTGCGGCACGCTGCAGAGCCAGGTGATTCACTGTCCATTTCAGAGCGGAGGACTGGCATCTGGCTCGTTGAGGACCCTTGGGCGAGCTCCTCCTCATCTTGTCCAGCAGTGCCAGGTTGTGCAATGTCCTCTGCAGAGCTGTTCTCTGGCGTTGGGCTCTTGGAGGGCTCGTGGACAACCTCCTCATCGTCTCTGGCCTGAGCATCGGCCATTCCTTTGGCTTTGCTCCTGGTGCCATCAGCCATTCTTGCAGACTTTTGGTCACTGACACAGAACTGACACCTGATGCACCCACACACCTTACAGTATCTGCACTCTGACACTCTAGTGTTGGTCTGGTCTGAAGACCCCAGCAGCCACAGCTGCTGCAGGCAGTCTTTAGTGTCTGGGAGTATGGGTCTCACACTCACACACACTATTATCTCGATCCCACCGCTATGCCACCAATATGTCACGAACCACCGGGGGGGGTCACTCAGAAATCCCCCGCGCTGGCTACCAGTATGTCACAATCGGGGGGTAACAAGTGGGGGTCACCCCTCCTTTATACCTCCCGACCGACAGACAGAGCACGTGACGCGCTCTCTAGCGCCCCTCTTATAGTCAGGCCAATTATGGAATTGCCCGACAATAAGCAAGGAGGCCGCTATACTACTTATGCCGATTATTGAAGGGTCCCCGGTGAGAGTAGGGTATATATTCCCCCGACCTCCGCGGGCGGAATATATAAAACCTCCCCGAATCTCACTGGCCTCCCCACAATAATCCTTGGCACAACTCGCTGCCACCAACCGCTTCACGGTAACTATTAGCCGAACACACAGACGTGGGATTCAAGATCGAGATAACAGAACAGCCCAAGATTAATTATATAATTTAATCAGCCTAAAGCACACTAGAAACTACAATATATACAATAGGGAATCTACAGAATATACATATGTCAGAGTACAGTTACAGATAAAGCATGGTTTACAAACAGGCATACACAGTTCCAGCAGTTACCTTGTGCGTCTGGCCACAGGGGGGCGCCGTGGACCAGGTTTCCAGGATCTTTCCCACAGATGTTTCCTACACGTGACCCCCGGCGAAAGAACACTGGAAAATGGCCGAAGTAGGGTTATCAACCTGGGCAAATCCAGGTCCCCTCCTACCTTAGTGACCTCACAGGGAAGCACTGCCACTCCCCCTGCATGGAGTCAGAGTAATATCCCAGAAGGGGCTATTACCTGCAACTCCGGACTGGGAGGTCCGATCGGGATGGTTCTGGTGCCATCAGATCCGCCCGGGTCCCCTCTGCATTTTGAGTCCAAGCACGACTCATTTACCGGACTCCTACTAGCAGTGCTCTATATCTCGCCGCCCCAGGGTGCCATATACACTCCGAGGATATGCACAGATTCGGCTCGAAGTCCCGATTCTAACGATGTAGGGGGTGTATGGCTGAGACGCACGGTAATATCATAACTGGGTATGATATTACGGAGCCAGCAGTATGCTCTCCTGTGGTGATTAGCTTCCTTTTGGTTTTGCCAGGTCACTGTCCACTTTCTTTGATGAGCGGACACAGCTCCCAGGGGCTCTTCCTCTCTCTCTTTGTTTTAGAGGCCTGAGAGAACACTAATCTCCATATCAGAGGAGATGGCTGTTGGAGGTGTAAGTGGAACACAGACCAGTTCCTTTGACACCTATCTGCTAAACAAACCGTTTATCCCTGTGGTAAATTTTCTGCTTGAAGGAGTTGTGTGAAGGAAAGGGGGGGGTGACACCAGGAGAGGGCTTCCTGACATAACTTGAATATCATGATTTATCGTCATATCTCCGGATTTACCTCACACCCCCCATGATTAATCTGTAAGTGAAAGTAAATAAATGCATACACACAAAAATTTCTTTATTTGGAATAAAAGACAAAAAAAACACCCTCTTTCACCACTTTATTAACCCCCAAACACCCTTCCAGGTCCGACATAATCCACACGAGGTCCCATGACACTTCCAGCTTTGCTACATCGGAAGCTCACAGCAAGCAGCTATAGAGCACGACCACTCGCTGTGAGCTCCACGCAGCAACTGAAGTGAGTCACGCTATCAGTGGTGATGTCACTCAGGTTACCCACGGCCATAGCTGTAATCCTCCACCTGTGACAGCAAGTCACGCGAGTGACTGAAGTGAGCCGCGTGATCAGCGGGACATCACTCAGGTGATTTGCGGTCACAGGTGAGTCCTTCACCTGTGACCGCAAATCAGGCTGCGACACAAAGACAGAGCCGTGTGATGAGAATGAACTTGGGTGAAGCTCTGACATCACAGCTGCGGGCCCCACACTACTGCCCGTGTCACAGCACTGACATCAGAGGTTCGCCCGAACTCATGACAGCACACAGAGACAGAGCCGCGCGTTGACAATGAACGTGGGTGAAACGCTGACATCACAGCTGCGGGCCCCGCGCTACTGCCTGTGTCGCGGCACTGACCTCAGAAGTTCACCCTAGTTCATTCTCATCGTATGGCTCTGTCTCTGTCTGCTGTCAGCAGGCAGTCATGCTAGCTATTCTTTCTATCTCTTATTTCTATCTATCCCTCTATCTATCTATGTATTCTAGCTATCTATCAAATCCTATCCTATCATATTTTATTTCTCCTTTAAAAATGCACTGTTCAAACCGCAGCCCAAATGCAGGGAAAACATAGTGAAAACGCATGCGTTTTTACCGCTTTTTTGTCAAACGCAGTGTTTACATTTGTCAAGAGTCTGCCAGAGGGTGCATTTTTGTTGTCAAACCAGAACGCAGTGTGTGGACATAGGCTAAGGGGGCAAGAGTTGGATGTGGCTCTCAACCCTCTCTCAGACCTGAATGTGGCTCGCGCCCATCTCTCAGAGCTGGATGTGGCTCACGACCCTGTCTCAGAGCTGAATGTGGCTCGCGACCATCTTTTATAGCTGGATGTGGCTCACGACCCTCTCTCAGAGCTAGATGTGGCTCGCGACCCTCTCTCAAAGCTGGATGTGGCTCACGACCCTCTCTCAGAGCTGAATGTGGCTCGCGACCATCTTTTATAGCTGGATGTGGCTCGCAACCCCCTCTCAGAGCTAGATGTGGCTCACGACCCTCTCTCAGAGCTGAATGTGGCTCGCACCCCTCTCTCAGAGCTGAATCTGGCTCGCACCCCTCTCTCAGAGCTGGATGTGGCTTACGACCCTCTCTCAGAGCTGAATGTGGCTCGTGACCCTCTCTCAGAGCTGGATGTGGCTCGCAACCCTCTCTCATAGCTGGATGTGGCTCGCGACCATCTTTTATAGCTGGATGTGGCTTGCGACCCCCTCTCAGAGCTGGATGTTGCTCGCGACCGTCTCTCAGAGCTGGATGTGGCTCGCGACCCTCTCTCAGAGCTGGATGTGGCTCGCAACCCTGTCTCAGAGCTGGATGTGGTTCGCAACCCTCTCTCATAGCTGGATGTGGCTCGTGACCATCTTTTATAGCTGGATGTGGCTCGCGACCCTCTCTCAGAGATGGATGTGGCTTGTGACCCTGTCTCAGAGCTGGATGTTGCTCGCGACCGTCTCTCAGAGCTGGATGTGGCTCGCGACCCTCTCTCAGAGCTGGATGTGGCTCGCAACCCTGTCTCAGAGCTGGATGTGGTTCGCAACCCTCTCTCATAGCTGGATGTGGCTCGTGACCATCTTTTATAGCTGGATGTGGCTCGCGACCCTCTCTCAGAGATGCATGTGGCTTGTGACCCTGTCTCAGAGCCGGATGTGGCTCGCGACCCTCTCTCAGAGCCGGATGTG
The DNA here is from genome assembly GCF_048569485.1 of Anomaloglossus baeobatrachus. Classification (NCBI taxonomy): domain Eukaryota; kingdom Metazoa; phylum Chordata; class Amphibia; order Anura; family Aromobatidae; genus Anomaloglossus; species Anomaloglossus baeobatrachus. The sequence goes on from NC_134354.1 coordinate 731,749,120, forward strand.
GCTCGCGACCCTCTCTCAGAGCCGGATGTGGCTCGCGACCATCTCTCAGAGCTGGATGTGGCTTGCAACCCTCTCTCAGATTTGGATGTGGCTCGCGACCCTGTCTCAGAGCTGGATGTGGCTCGCGACCATCTTTTATAGCTGGATGTGGCTCGCGACCCTCTCTCACAGCTGGATGTGGCTTCAGATCATCTCTCAGAGTGGAATATGGCTTCCGACCCTCTCTCAGAGCTGGTTGTGGCTCTCACGGTCAGAAACGTTGGTGACCACTGCTTTAAAATATACTTGTTCTTTTCTATTTTCCCTATTGCATGCCTATAGAAGACAGCTGGAGTCCCTCAAAGACTAAATCTAATATAACTCTCCTCAAACCGAAGCAGAAATTGTATTAATTGTATTAAAATATTAACCACAAATAAACATTGTGCAACAAACTGTCCCCGTGACATTGTAAAGGAAACATTTTACATGTGCAAAACATTAAATATTTACACATCTGCAAGAAATATCCAATAAATGAAACAATGTAACAGAATTTGGAGCGAAAACAAAAACCCAATGCATGCTACAGCTGAGGCGTATAAATGTGACTTATCATAGCTTAGTCTAGTGCTGTCAGAATAAATGCCCTTTTAAGCAAGGTTTCCATAACACTTCCCAACTAATTGATGTAACAAGCTTACTCAAGCCATTAGACAACAAAGCCGATTGTGATGGATTTGCTCAGTATCTTCTCAGGCTTGGCCAGGACGTTCTCCACAATTCACCAGTATCACCCAGCAGGATTAGAAGGTTGTCAGGGTAATAATAACATAACTCAGCCCGGGTGACCCCAAACACTTCTGCTACCCCTGCCTGAGTGTATGCGTCTGTGCATTGCTGTAATCCACAGGAGTATAAACATACAGCATAGTTGGGTGTATACACGGGCTCCTAGCTACACAGGAAGATTTCACCATGATTTATACACTATCAGGGAGTGAAAAGCCTGGGATTTTATGTCAATGTCGCATGTTTGGAAGGAAAAGAAAGCATGGTTATTTTCTCAATTTATGGATTTGATCGTAATAATTAGAATATATAATTTGCAACAAGATTTCCACTTTTTTTTTTCTACGAGCAATGTCCCGAAGTATATTTATTTCCTAAAATTTTATAGTATCATTTTGACTAAAGCCTGCTTTACACCTTACGATCCAGCATACGATATCGTATACGATCGTACCTGCCCCCATCGTATGTGCAGCACAATCAATTTGTTGAATGTGCCGCACATACTAGTAACCCCCCGTCACACGTACTTACCTTCCATACGACCTCGATGTGGGCGGCGAACGTCCACTTCCTGGAGTGGGATGGACGTTCGGCGTCACATCGACGTCACACGGCAGCCGGCCAATAGAAGCGGAGGGGCGGAGCTGAGCGGGACGTAAACATCCCGCCCACCTCCTTCCTTCCTCATTACCGGCCGGGAGCCGCAGGACGCAGGTAAGATCTGTTCATCGTTCCCGGGGTGTCACATACTGCGATGTGTGCTACCTCGGGTACGATGAACAATCTGACATGCAATTCATGAGGAATGAACGACATGTATGCGATGAACGTTTTACCGTTCAATCGCAATCGCATGTAGCTGTTACACACTGCAATGTACCTTACAATGCCGGATGTGCGTCACTTACGACGTGACCCCGCCGACACATTGTAAGATACATTGCAGCGTGTAAAGCGGGCTTAACTCTTTTTTTTAAAGGGAACCTGTCACCAGATTTGGCGACTATAAGCTGTGGCCACCACCAGTGAGCCGCTATATACAGCATTCCAGAATACTGTATATAAGAGCCCAGGCCACTGTATAGAAAGTAAAAATCACTTTGTCTCTGCGCACTGGAAAATTTGTGTTTCTTAAGAAAACTCTGCACCTTCTGGCAGAATTCCGCACCCGCGGCAAAAAACGCACCCGAAATCTGCATGCAGTTTTACCACGGATTGTTGCAGTTTTGGTGTGCTTTTGATGCAATTTCGATGCGTTTTTTCCGCGGGTTGGTCCCTGTGGTTTTTAACCATTATCTATGGCAAAACCGCAGCTACCTGCGGAAAAGAAGTGACATGCTACTTTTTGCTGCAGAAATTTTGCAGAAATTCTGCAGCAAAACCTGTAGGGAGAAAAACACAGTGTGCGCACAGCATTTTGGATTTCCCATTGATTTTGCTGGGGAAGGACTGCAGAAAGGTTATGATTATGATCAAAAAACGCACCTTTTCTGCAGCAAAAACCGCAGCAAATCTGCGGCAAAAAACGCAGTGTGCGCAAAGGACCTTATAATACTCACCTAAGGGGCGGTCCGGTCCGATGGGTATCGCTTCTCTCCGGTCTGGCGCCTCCTCTCTGCAGCGATCGTCACCCTCCTTCTTCTGAGGCCCATGTGCATGACGTGTCCTAGCTGACATTGAGGTCGTGCGCAGGCGCACTTTGATCTGCCCTTCTCAGAGCAGATCAAAGTATTGTAGTGCAGATGCACGGGCGGTCTTTAACCTTTCCTCGCGCCTGCGCATTACAGTACTTTTATCTGCCCTCAGCAGGACAGATCACAGTGCGCCTGCACAAGACCACAATGTCGAACTGTGTGGATCACGTAGAAACGTCATCCACACTGGAGTCTGGGTAGAAGAAGGACGGACGGAGATCGCAGCAGAGGAGGCGGCACCAGGCTGGAGAGCAACGACACCCATTGGACCAGACCTCCCCCTATATGTGTGTTAAAAAAGTGTTTTTTATGTTCTATAGAGCAGCCCGGGCTCTTATATACAATATTCTAGAATGCAGTATATAAGAGCCCACTGGTGGTGGCCGCAGCTTATAGTCACCATATCTGGTGACAGGTTCCCTTTAAAGTTTTTTTTGGAGGGCCCTGATCTCAACCCCATTGAGAACCTGTGATCAATCCTTCCAAATTGAATTGATAAACAAAAACACAAAAGTTCTGATAAACTCCAAGCGCTGATTAGACAAGAAAATATTGTCATCAGTCAGGATTGTCCCTAACACTGATATCCAGCGTGCCAGGCCGAAGGGCAGAAGTCTTGAAAAATAAGACTCAATATTGTAAATATTGAGTTTGTCCAAAAACTTGATGTATTTGTCAATAAAAGTTTGGGGTCTACAGGCGAACATTTTTCCTTGAGAAGCCAATGTACAGAGACTTATAGACCATGCAGTGCTCCTCTGTGAACAGGCATGGCACTCACCACAAGAAGAAATGTTCCTTCTCAAGTGTCATTAGTGGGCTCTCACCCAGACAAATCTGACCTCCTGCTTTGCACTCATGAGGGGAAAACAGTCTGAAACATGATTCTGCAAATAATGTCTGGTTTGGCTTTTTATCCGAAGTCATTGAAGAGTTCCTTTCTCATGAGGATATTTGCATATTAAATAAAAGTAAAAAATTTAGACAGTGCTTCTAATTATACTTCAGTAAATCATAGAATAGTATAGAATTAAGCAACTTGGTCAACTTAATTCTACATAAGCAGCCAATATGAAAAAATGGCCTTTTTTTTAGAGTTGACAGCTCCTGTGCAGATCTTTGTGTTGCCATGGTGACATACGTTTCCTATCGGTAACAGTTCGTAACATTATACCATAGAAATCAACATCTAACTACACAAAATAACAAATATAAATATATCTCCATTAATCCTTACTAAGGTCTATAACAGGGCTGGGGAAAGTGTGGTTCGCTGGCCACATCTGACCTCAGGCTGTTACAGTCTGGCCCGCAGAGTGAGACAGCTGAAGGGCTGAAAACAGTGGTCTGAGGGATGCATCATGCCTTCCCCCGCAACCCATCTGTTGCCCGCTTCCATGCTATCTGCATCCTTAGGATGGTGAGTACATTGGTAAAGGAGGAGCTGCTGGCTCCCTCTTCCACCAATCAGTGTGTGGGAGAGCAAATGTGACGCCCATGAACTAGTCAGGGTGTCACACGGTACTGCACGTGTTCTTCTTCTGGTGCAGGAATCAACCCCCCATGGTTCTGGGATCCTAACCTTTGGTATTGCTCCATCAGCATTCAAATCCTAGACACACCTCACACCACACCCTGTCAGGCACACCAGTGGGTGGTATAGCTGGAACAGGGCCACCCGCCCAAGGGTCAGGCAGACTGGTGGGAGGGGCAGAGTCAGAGCAGTGGTAGCCCTCAGACAGTGACGAGCTAGGGGGAGTTGTAGCTCCCTGGGAGACGTTGGCTATGTCGCAGACGGTGGTCTGGGACCGAAGGAGTCGGAGACCCGGTCGCAGCGTATTGGAGAAAGGTGCCAGGCTTAGTTTTGGGGAACGGTCGGCACCGAAGTACCTAGTAACCGAACCGGTACCGAGCACGGCGGAGTACTGGACCCTAGATCAGGGAGTAGCTTCGGGCAAATTGATAATTAACCTGTGGAGGATAGTCTCTTTATGAACTTTCCCCAAGAGCTCAGAGATCAAAGGCATCAACACAAAGAGGGGGATAGGGCTTTCCAGCTTATGCGGCCCTCTGAAATCCCAAGTGTCAGCTATCGAGAGCACAGCTTCCCTACTTAACAGTGGGGAGTGGGACCCCGACAGCTTCAAGCAGAGGGGTCACTCAGAACATCCAACTACTAGTGTATGGAGGCAAGGTACAGACCACTAGCAATACCAACGGGAGCGGACTCCCAGACGAGCTCCCCTGAAGTGGCAGCGGCACCCAGAGACATAGTTTACTTCTGTGTCAGAGTCTGCTTTGCAGTTGCAACATTACCAACAGTGCCTGAGTGAGTACGTGGTCCTCCCCTGCTCCCAATCTGCACCTCGCTCCCCTACACCTCCATCAAACCAGAGTCCCGGGGCCTCCCCTACTCATGGAGTGAATGTCATCTGGCTGCCCCATTCCATCTCTCATGGGTACTCCCATCGGCAGCGGTGGTACTCCCCTTACCGCGAACCACGGGTGGCGTCACAAACTCATATACCCTGTAAACACCCCCTTTACATTTGAAGTGGCCGCGAGCCCCCCCGGGTCTGGAGACCCTCGAGCCACAGCAACCCCCAGATCCGAGCGGTTCGACCGCTGCAGGGGTGGCACACAGACACGGGGATTTCACATCATCATCTGTGCTGAGCGTAAGTGCACCAAAGGGTGCAGGAGAGCGCTGGGGGAACATGAGCGAGGTGATTGTGGGTTTTTTCATGTGCATGGGTTGTTTGAATGTATTAAGGAGGCCATGTTAGGGCTCACACTGTAAATAGGGGGCCATGTGGGACTCATGATGTATTTAGGAGGCTATGTGGTGCTCATAATGTATATAGGGAGCTATGTGGGGACTCATGCTGTATTTAGGAGACCATGTGGGGCGCATAATGTGTGTAGGAAGCTATTTGGGGCTCATGCTGTATTTAGGAGACTATGTGGGGGTTCACACTGTGTATTGAAAGGCTATGTTGAGGCTCATACTGTATATAGAGAGGCTATGTGGGGAATCACACTGTATATAGAGGGGCTATGTGGGGGCTCATACTGTATATAGAGGGGCTATGTGGGGGCTCATACTGTATTTAGAAGGCTGTGTGTGGGCTTATACTGTAGGTAGATGCTATGTGGGGGATCAAACTATAGAGAGGCTGTCTGGGGGCTCACACTGTATATAGGAGCTCTGATATGGTATATAGAGGGATGTCAGCATACTTCTGCTCATTATTAAGTGCAACAATTATTAATATAAAATAATAATTATAATAAATATGTTAATATTAAGCAGAATAAATTTCAGCCCATTGGTTCGGCCCTTCTCACCAGTCACGGTTTATAAGATGGGACTGTCATGGTTCGCCTCCCCGTCCCCATGGCTAGGGGGAGGAGCCTTCTCTCGGGCCTCACTTCCGGACCCTGGATGCCTTAAAAGCTGACATTTCCTGTGAACCAGCGCCGGCTATAAGCTTAGCTCTGTTTTGCCTGTGATTTCTGGTCCTGTGAGTGATATCCTGATCTGTCTGTTCCTGTGCCCCCGTGCCCTTGTCTGTGTTCCGTCCCCTGGTTGTCCCTCCTGTCCTCTGTCCCCTCTCCTATTTCCCCACTCGGTTGCTTCCTCCGGTACTGACCTTGGCCTGACTTGATGCAATCATAAAAATAATAGGAGGAGCAAAACTTTGCAAAACTAACCCCTTGAATACATAAATGTCCACATATCACGTATCAGAGCTCTATGTGCAAGGCACACACGCTTTTCACAGTCCGTGTTGAAGGTGCGCATGGCCATCCGTGTGCCATGATTTTGGCAAGAACAGGAAATTCTATACTTACCTATCCCTGGTGCTGATGTCTCAGGCGCTGCTGCTTCAGGGTCCGTGATGCAGTGAATATTCATGAGCATAATGAGCGGGCCCAGAAGCAAGTGATAGCAGCGTCAAATACAGCAGCGCTGGAGACAGGTGAGTATAGAAAATCATTTTATGTCAAAGACACATGTTTCCTCTAGTGCATGTCACACAGATCACATCAGTGTGTGGTCCATGTGACATCGGTGTTGCCGGAGAAAAATGGACTTGTCTCTTTGCGGACTACACGGACACACATCCGTGAAAAAACACTGATGTGCGCGCAGACCCATTGATTTTAATGGGTCTGTGTATATTCGTGTCTCCGGTACTTATCACAACAGAAGTCGTACGTACCGAAATCACTGACGTCTGAAGGGGGCCCGAAAGAGTAGGGGAAAATATGTTACCAGGCAGCTGTCTATAAATAGCCGGACGTCCCGATGTGCCTTCCACAAGGAATACTTTGTATATATAGTGAGATCCCACATTATGTGCTTCGCTCCTGTATCTGCTCAGTCTCCCCCTGTCTCTGAGCGGACCGATGGAGGGGAATCACACAAAGCTGCAGTCACTACAATAAAGTTTGTTTGTAGTTTGTACCCATGGAGACAGATAACTCTATAGAAGCTGAATAAAGAAACAATTGACTGTTTAGACTGTTTCACCTACAGGGAGGAAAATAAGTATTTGATACACTGAAGATTTACAAGTTTTCCCACCTACAAAGAATGGAGAAGTCTGTAATTTTTATCATAGGTACACTTCACCTGTGACATTTAGAATAAAAAAATCAAGAAAATCAAATTGTATGATTTTTAATCAATTTGCATTTTATTGCATAAAATACCTTATTTTTCGGTTTATAAGACGCAGCGGATTATAAGATGCACCCCAAATTTAGAGAAAAAAATGGTAAAAAAAAATAAATGGGGTCCATTTTACAATCTGGTGGTGTCTTACCAGGGGGATGACAGTGGTGGTGGAGCGGGGTCACAGGAGGCAGGGGCGCTGGTGGAGCAGGCGACACTGCAGGCAGTGTGGGCGGTGGGTATCTCAGATGCTGTGAGGTAGGTAACTTCCATAAACTGTAGGCGGTGCGGGCTTAAAAAAAAATGGCACCCGGCGTCGGTGCGTGTGCAGACTGAGCTATCTGCTTAATGACACCGAAATCTCATCTATGCATGCGCCCTCGTGGGCACCATTTTGCTTAAGTCCGCTGTTCAGAGATTAATGGGCCGGAGGCAGAGCATGCGCAGATGAAATCTTGAGCCGAGAGCTCCATCTGTGCATGCGCCTCCTTTGGGCACCATTAGTTGAACCCAGCGCTGCCAACATTTTCAGGAATGGAGCAGATGTGATAGGTCTCCTCACAACATGTAATTAAAGGAGCAAGAAGACCAGCAGAGGTTAAAGGGTGCTTTATACCCTGCGACATCGCTAGCAATAGCTAGCGATGTCGTGCGTGATAGCACCCGCCCCCGTCGTTGGTGCGACATTTGGTGATCGCTGCCGTAGAAAACATTATTGCTATGGCAGCGTCACACGCACATACCTTTGCAGCGGCATCGCTGTGACCGCCGAACCATCCCTCCTTCAAGGGGGAGGTGCGTTCGGCGTCATAGCGACGTCACTGCAGCGTCACATGGAAGCCGTCCAATAGCAGAGGAGGGGCGGAGATGAACGGCTGGAACATGCCGCCCACTTCCTTCCTTCCTCATTGCCAGTGGAGGCAGGTAAGGAGATGTTCGTCGTTCCTGCGGTGTCACACATAGCGATCACCGAAGTCATCGAAGTTTGCGCAAGCACTGTGATTGGATTTTTGAAGCATCCCCTTTGAGAATGAATGTAGCAGCAGTTGGGGATGGGCACAACTGCTTGATTCTAACAGGGATAAAAGTGCCCTGTCACCAGCAGGGATAAAAGTGCCCCATCACCAGCAGGGATAAAAGTGCCCCGTCACCAGCAGGCATAAAAGTGCCCAGTCACCAGCAGGCATAAAAGTGCCCCATCACTAGCAGGGATAAAAGTTCCCCATCACCAGCAGGAATAAAAGTGCCCCGTCACCAACAGGGGTAAAAGTGCCCCGTCACCAGCAGGGTTAAAAGTGCCCCGTCAGTCGCAGGGATAAAAGTGCCCCGTCAGCAGCAGGGATAAAATTGCCCTGTCACCAGCAGGCATAAAAGTGTCCCGTCACCAGCAGGAATAAAAGTGCCCCGTCACCAGCAGGCATAAAAGTGCCCCGTCACCAGCAGGCATAAAAATGCCTTGTCACCAGCAGGGATAAAAGTGCCCTGTCAGGGATACAAATTCCTCATGCTGGCAATTGGTGGAGGTCTTGGCAGTCAGACACACAATGATCGATAAGATATCAAGTCAATAAACTATTTACTTATTTCATATATTTATTACATTGGGAAAAGAACAACGCTAATGGACGAGCAGCGAGCAGCTGTGTGACAGCTTGTATTGTCTTTTCCCATGTTTTGCCATTTTCCACTTTCTATTTAATCATCTTTCCTGTTTGCATCCAAATAAGTGACATGTGATAAATATAGTTGTATTCTCCTTGTTTCGTTCTATATTGCTACTGTCATATTTTTTTTGTAATGTCTTCTTTCTGTAGGTTTTGTATCCCCTCGCAGTGCACGGATACATTATTGTTGCAGTTGTCTTTTTCTGGCATTCCGTAACTATCTACCATGTAGCTGGCTGGGCTTATTTTGGGACACCCTGGTGGAGGATGATCGTTCTATTATCTGATTAGCTCCTTTTTGTGATTTGACATCCCTGGTGCCTGTCTGAATAAACAAATCTGGGGCATGCTCCACTTCAATTCATATGTTCTGACATTACGGAGAGCGTTCCAAGGCACAATTACACCTCCTGCTTCTGGCGCGGCTCCTGTAGAATTTCTCACTGTCAATAATTGAAGGGAATGTCATTCCCTGTAGATGGGATCCTTGTTTGTGAACTGATGCTTTTTGTATGTCTCACTGCTCAGAGTCTCAATTATTTTATTTCTGCCTTTCCGGTGTCTTGACTTTTTCAGTTGAGAATGGGTTTTTGGTTACAACATGTTGTACTATGTTGAATTTTTTCTCATTTCAATGAGAAATATAAAAACTTTACTTTAAAAGAGTTTAATGATGGGAAACTTCTGAGCACTTCGGTCAAGACTGGGTCACAAGATTTGGACCTCCATAATTGTAAGATGACCTATGTCTTCTTAGTTGATTGGTTATTTGGTCTAAAGGGCCATTTACACGCTGTGACATCGCTAACGATATATCATCGGGGTCACGGTGTTTGTGACGCACATCCGGCGCCGTTAGCGACATCGCAGCGTGTGACAGGCAGGAGCGACCTTAAATGATCGCAAAAGAGACAAAAATCGTTGGTATATGAGAGGTCGTTCATTTACCAAAAATCGTTGTCTCGTACGTAGCGAGGTTGTTCCTCGTTCTTGCGGCATCACACATCGCTATGTGTGACACCGCAGGAGCGACAATCATCTCCTTACCTCCGTCCACCGGCAATGAGGAAGCAAGGAGGTGGGCGGGATGTTACGTCCCGCTCATCTCCGCCCCTCCCCTGCTATTGGACGGCTGCCGTGTGACGTCGCTGTGACGCTGCACGAACTGCCCCCTTAGAAAGGAGGCGGTTTGCCGGCCAGAGCGACGTCGCAGGGAAGGTAAGTCCATGTGATGGGCGTAAGCGATGTTGTACGCCACGGGCAGCGATTTGCCCATGACTCACAACCGACGGGGGCAGGTACGCTCGCTAGCGATATAGGTACCGGTAAAGTGTACCATACTGCAAACAACCTCCACTTTACAAAACTAATAGAAGTTTCACATTTTTACAGTCGAGAGGAAAAGTTTGAAATTAATGCAGCTGTCTCTTGATAAAACTGAGAAATTGCAAAAGTGGAGCCACCGCCTTAAGCTGACCATACACATTAGATTAACGTCAGACAACCCTACTAATCAGCCAATGTACAGCACAGTTCCGAGTTTTCTCTTCCAACAGAAAATCCCCAAAATCAGCCTGTTGGATTTAATAAGCCCTATCCTTTTGTTCTCACTGAAGAGATCCCTGTTTGACAGGAAAATACTACCCTTTCTCCACTGTGAACACACGTGTTATGATCTGGAACCATGGAAGACCACCATAAATCATTGGTAAAAGGTGACAAGCGCATTGGCAACTAATCTGGCCGCCATCCCCTTACTAACCATCAACACTTGAAGTAGCTGAGGGGTGAACTAACATCCTGTGCACCGCGAACCCAGCCAGAGAACTAGCTATCTTAAAGGAAGGAAAGATGAATAACTCTCTGCCTCGGAAAATAGATAAAGTATAGCAAGCCCCCCACATTCAAAGACTGCAGTGATATAGGAAAACACAATACACAGATAGATGATAGGATTAGCAAAACGTGAGGCCCTACTGACTAAATAGGATAGGACAGGAAAGGGACTGATGGTGGCCAGAGAAAAACCCTGCAAAAATCCAACAACCTGATAGTACAAAAAGCCCTCAGATCGTTAGATCTGAACTACGTCCTATACCAGGCGCTCTTGTCATACCAATGAACAGAAAGCAGGAACCATTACAAATTCATGAAGCAACAAACACATGGACTTATAGGAGCAATACTCCAAACATAGCTGCAGGGAGCTTCCCAGCTAAGCAATTGAGAGGGAAGATCCCTGCATGCAAATAAACTGAAAACAACCACAGCAAATTACAAACTCAGATAAGAGCAAAAAGAACCAAACAACAAATAAAGAGGCAAGCTCTTATCTGGGGTAGATGTGGTCTGGAGCAGGATGAAGCAGGCTGGTGTACAAAGAACTACTGACATCTGGCATAGCCTGCTAGCAGACCAGGGTTTAAATAGGCAGAGAGTTAGCAATGGAAACGCCCATTGCTCAACTTACCTGGTCTCTGTCCAAACCATTCCTGGCCACAAGAGGGAGCCTCACAGCAGCAAAAGCATAACTGACATTCACAACACACACGCATACATGGCCAAACTGAGCTTGCTCGTATGTGAAGTGGTGACAGATAGCTTTTTGCAAAACGTGCATTTACGTGGCCAGTATTTAAGGTGAACGGTCAGCTCAATGGTCTATTTAGACTGTATTTCAGCCCACGAGGGTACCATGACAAAGAGTGGTCCCTCCTAATACTGGTGTCAGGAGATCGCAGCGCAGAGCTTCATACACACTTGCTCAGGTTAATACTGCTGGCTGTGCAGATTCTCCTTTATTCAGCACTGCTAGGGTTAAGTAGATCCTCTGGTCTTCTGAACTCTGAATGAAAGCTACAGCCAGCTGTTTTCTATTGCTAATTAGCTCTGCTATAAAGACTTCCCTTCTAGCACAGGTAACTGCTGGTGATAGTTTCTGCTTAGCTTGCCCCTAGAGGGAACCTGTGAGCTGTGAACCAGGAAGACTTTCTGAGATCATTTGCTGTGTGAAAGCTGTGTTGAGTTGTTCCCTTCCTTAGTCCTTTTTGGTTATTCCCCTCTGGTCTGTTCCTCATTATTACCTCTTGTTGTTTCAAAGTGCTTTGTATGATTCCTTTTTATTTTACCCTTCTCTGTCTAATCCGCTCTGTGCCTTTAACCTAGAGCAGGACTAACGTTTCCGCTACCCTGCTCACTATACAGGGCTGAATCCAGGGAAAGACAGGGATAGACATGCGATCAGCGACGAGGTGAAAGAACCCGTATAGGGACATTAGGAAGTGCAGGGATTAGCCTCAGGTGAGTTTAGGAAGTGACCCTGCTCCCCTTTCCCTAGCACCCGGGCCCATCATTGTATTCTGTACCCTATGTGTAGCAGCACTTGCCGGGGGTTCCCATGTACCTGACGAGACCCTGGTAGTCACTGTGTGACAATAAATCAGCGAAGATCAAGCATATAGAGGTCAGTTTGTATTTATTGATGGCCCATTCACACAGACTGACGAAACTTGACTGGAAAAGAATGATTAAGATAATCATTCATGTTGCTGGTGACACACCATGTATTTACACTGATCAAGGGGCTGGCCGATAGTAAGAAGCATTCTTGTGAATACTTGTTCAACCATTATCTACCCATATAAATGGACTTCAAAGGGGTTGTCCAGTTATTTTATAATAATCTATCCTTAGGATTGGTCATTAATATGTGATCAGTGATGGTGTGACATCCGGCAATCCCCCCTCTTGGCTGTTCCAGGTGGCGTCTGCATCTGCTCAATTGTGGAATAGAAATACATACCATAGGTGTGTTTACTACATAGTGGCTGCAGCTGGATACTGCAGATCTGCCTCCTATTGATTGTAATAGGGGCGTATGTGCAGTACCCTGCTGTGGCCACTATGCCGTTGATGTTGCTGTGCCATGTAGCTCCACACCTGAGAACATACGGCTACTATTGGTGCCGAGAACAGCCGATTATCAGGTATGCTGGTTGTCATACCACCAGTGATCATATATTGATGACCTATTCTAGTACATTATCAATATAAAAGTCCTGGACAACCCCTTTAATAGTGACTCAAAGTTTACCATAAAAAAGTAGGTGTTGGCTGACAGTCTCTACCTCGCCACATCCAATTGTGTATGTTAAATTGAAGGCGATGAGGGTAATTTACTAGGAGAACAAAGGACTGGATGTGTTAAAATCGATCATGACTAATTCTACCATTCTTTGCCATCATAGAACAATAGAGAGGTGTCAGGCCCCCCCATAGACATTCAACTAATGTCGGCCGAGCCCACCGATATTGATGGATTCAGCCGAAACTCTAACATGTATGGGAGCCCTGAACGATTTGTTGGGGGGAAATATCAATCTAACATGTCTGATTGTCTCTCATAGGGAACACGGGAGCACTCGTGTATAGGAGAACAGGTCAAGATGGTTCTTGGACAAATGATCTGCTGGAACATCAATTGTCCAACAGCCATCTTATGTGTATGGTGGGCTTTTGTTTTTACCAGAAACTCTAAGTTATGTCTCTATTTGGACAAGAAAACCAACATTTATGGAGGTTGGTGGTAAGATATTTTGGTATCGTGCCATGAAGGTTTGGTTCTCTGAATCTTCTCCTGTTGGTCTCCACCCACAGAGGAGCAGGAGGTCTCAGATCATAGATAGAACATTTCTAATGACTTGTTTGCTTTATATTTGCAGTGCCAAGCACAGCTATGATAAATCACTGCTAGAACAAGTCCAGGAGATCGAGACCAGGTCCAGGGAGATGAGCAAAGCTGCACTTCGTGACTCCAATGGAAAAAGGTACATTTGTTGTATTTCCGTCCTTTCTGTTATTTCTCTTTGTGCATTAGCAGCATGCAGTAAAGTGATCCATAATGGAGGCGGGTCACACAGCATTAGGTCAAAGTCTTTTGCCTTGTCCTAGATATTCCCTGTGCAAGTAAGCGGTCCTACAATTTTAACAAATGATATGAGACAAACACTTTTGTACCAATGATCATTGAAGAATGACAGCCTAGTTTACCACTGAATACGCCATGCTCGATCCAGCCTATATACATATTACATACAGCGCCGTTCTGACATAAATGTCCCCAAAATTTCTGGGGGTTCCCAAAGTAGGACATTCTGGATCGACTTAATTTAGAAAAAGAAGGTTTTCATAATAGAGTAAAAAATTTATAAATATTTTTTGTTATATTATAGTCCCTATTTAGTAGTGGTAATCCAGGTCCGCAGACCTCCATCTTTCACTCCGTTTATCCTCAAGCAGGATCAAAGGCAGGTCAGCAGGAAGTATTTTGGTTGACACAACACTTTGCTTAAGGCCTCTGCCACACTCACGTGAAAATCACGCACGTGCCGAGAGACACGTATTTCCCCTGCGTGTTGCGTGCAGGTAAGTACGTGTCTCTGGTACGTGCGGGCCACGTGTGTTCTACTTGGGCTATCCGCGATAGCACACGTAGAACCGGTAATTTACATACTCACGTGGTCCTTCCTGCTGTCCGCGCTGCTGTCCGTGGTGCTGATCCTCGGTCTCCAGCCCTCCCAACTCCCCACTGCTGCTGCTGCCAGGCAGTGAAGTGAATATTAAATGAGAATAATGAGCGGCGGTCAGCAGCAAGAGGCAGCAGCGGCAGAGACAGGAGGGCTGGAGAAGGTGAGTAAATGTTTTGGTTTTTTTTCACTGACACGTGTGTTTTCTCCGGCGCGTGTCACACGGGACCGCATCCACACTACACCCGTGTGGTACGGGTGCGGGCCGTGTGACACCCGTGCTGCCGGAGATAACACTGACATGTCAGCGCTTAGAAAAACGCACACACGTACAAACGCACATGGACACACATTACGTGTGGTTTTACGTGTGTGTGTGCCTGCTACAATAGGGTAGCATTGCTGAACGTGTCTCCGTGCCGCCAGTACGTGCAAAAAATGACAAACACGTGCCAGCGGCACAGATGTGTGTCGCAGGCCTTAGGCCGATGTGTACTCCAGCTATGTGTGCAGGGAGCCGGCACTGACAGCTGAGAGCGGGGGACGCTGGTAATGAAGGTAAATATCGGGTAACCAAGGTAAGGGCTTCTTGGTTACCCGATATTTACATTTATTACCAGCGTCTGCAGAAGCCGGCTCCCTGCTCACTGCACATTTAGTTGTTGCTCTGTCGCTGTCACACACAGCGATCTGTGCTTCACAGCGGGAGAGCAACAACTAAAAAATGGCCCAGGACATTCAGCAACAACCAGCGACCTCACAGCAGGGGCCAGGTTGTTGCTGGATGTCACACACCGCAACATCGCTAGCAAGTTGTGCCTCAGCAGCGATGTTGCTAGCGATGTTGCTTAGTGTGACGGTACCTTTACACCTCTATATACAGCTGATAACATGGGATCCACCAATCACTATAGCTGGTGTCATTCCTCATCCTGCTCTCCTCCCTTCGCAATCATCTTTGCAAACGCTCATTAAGGCCCCGTTACACGCAACGACGTATCTAACGATATATCGCCGGGGCACGGATTCCGTGACGCACATCTGGCATCATTAGCGACATCGTTGCGTGTGACACCAACGAACGGCCGTTAACGATCAAAAATACTCATCTTATCGTTGATCGTTGACACGTCGTTCATTTTCATAAAATCGTTGATTGTTGAGGTCGCAGGTTGTTTGTTATTCCCGAGGCAGCACACATCGCTATTTGTGACACCTCGGGAACGACGAACTACAGCTTACCTGCGGCCGCCGGCAATGAGGAAGGAAGGAGATGGGCGGGATGTTACGGCCGCTCATCTCCGCCCATCCGCTTCTATTGGGTGGCCGCTTAGTGACGACGCTGTGATGCTGCACGAACCGCCCCCTTAGAAAGGAGGCGGTTCGCCGGCCACAGCGACGTTGCTAGGCAGGTAAGTCCGTGTAACGGCTCCTAACAATATTGTGCGCCACGGGCAGTGATTTGCCCGAGACGCACAACCAACGGGGGCGGGTGCTTTCACCAGCGACATCGCTGCGTGTAAAGCCCCTATTAGATGCTTTAATATAAAACATAGGGTCAGAGTTTGTTCATTGTGGTTAAAGAGGTTGGCCTCTACTTTTACATTCATGGCCTTTCCTTGCGATAGGTCATCAATGTCTGATCATCTGGGGTATGACACTCTGCACCCCTGCTGATCAGTTGTTCTCGATGGAGGTGGCAGCAGGCAGCCAGAAATGTTCAGTCCCAGAGCTGCTCCGTCTTCTGATAGCGGCCGTGTCTGGGTACTGCACATCTGCCTCTCATTCAGATCAATGGGAAGTGGATGTGTAGTACTGACCGCCGCGGCCACAATCAGAAGACGGAGCAGCTCTGGGACTGAATATTTCTGGCTGCCTGCTGCCGTCCGGCACTAAGAACAGCTGATCGATGGGGGTGTCGGACTCCGGACAATCAGACATTAATGACCTATCGTGAGGACAACTTATCAATATAAAGTAGTTGAATACTCCTTTAAAGGGAATCTGTCACTAAATTTTTGCTCCCCCATCTGAGAGTAGCATAATGTAGAGACAGAGACCCTGATTCCAGCGATGTGTCACTTACTGAGCTGTTTGCTGTCATCTTGATAAAATCAATGTTTTCTCTGCTGCAGATCTAGCAGTTATACAGAGCTCATGAATATGCTGGACTACCTGCAGCACGCCAAGTAGTCCTCTAATGATAATCTACTGCTGATTAAACCATGATTTGATCAAAACTACACTAAGCAGCCCAATAAGTGACACATCGCTGGAATCAGGGTCTCTGCCCCTACGTTATGCTGTTCTCAGATTAGGTGGCAAAAACCTAGTGACAGATTCCCTTTAATGTAAATGTGGATTTCATGAAAGAAAGTTAAGAGTAAAAAAAAACTAAGCCTCAGTGGACAGTGGTGTGAAAATTCCATCATTTCTATTTTTTTAATTTTTAATTGTATTGGGATAAAAAGATTTTAAAAAATACTTTTAACACAGAAACCGTATTTAAAGGGAACCTGTCAGGTCCAATATGCACCCAGAACCAGTTCTGGGTGTATATTGCTATTCCCTGCCTATCTGTCCCTGTATCTAGTAACAGATAAAGAGATCTATAGAAAAAGTATTTCTAAAGATCCCTTAGATTATGCTAATGAGGCCAGTGACTAGTCCGAAGGCTGTAAGTTCCTGGGCTCATTCTGCCCTCTTAACATGTTAGTACACCCACAGAGGCGTACTAACATGCTATTTAATGTCCAGCGTCATCAGTGGTGACACACATATCTGGGTCCATTGTCACCACCTCTCAGAATATTAGGCTTAGGGTCAGTGCGCTTGATCAGAATGCCCCGCACTTCGAGTCAAGCGCACTAGACCTCTCTGAAGCCGGGACATACACCCAGCTTCTGATCATGCGCACTGACCCTAAGCACGGCTTGTGAAGGGGTAACAACGAACATAAGTTCGCACGTCACTGCCGATGACGCTGGGCCATGAGCATTGAATAGCATATTAGTATGCCCCTGTGGGCGTGCTAACATGCTAAGAGGGCGGAATGAGCGCAGGAACTAACACCCTTGTGACTAGTCCCTGCGCTCATTAGCATATCATAAAGGATCTTTAGAAATACTTTTTCTAAAGATCTCTTTATCTATGCTACTAGATACAGGGACAGTTAGGCAGGGATTAGCAATATACACCCAGAACTGCTCGTGGTCCTGGGTCCACTAGGGACCTGACCATAGGCACATTCCCTTGTGATTATAACTGGAGCAATAGATAAAATGTTGTTCAATATGGATGCAATATGGAAGTAGCTACTCAGGTAATCCATAAAGTGACTACTAATGAATTCCCTGTTATTGATGCTCACACTTCCATGAGTTCAGTACTATTGCTTGCGGTCCCGTCCCTGCTCTGTATGAACCTCTGCGGTTGCGTATCATGCTCCATTGAGCCATGTTTGTGGCCTCTGCACCAATAATCCATATAACCATGTTCAATGTTTTACATTAATATTTTTTTCTCTATTATTTGTATTCTCAACGCAGACTTTCATTTATGTTCCCTGACGCAGATTGCATTCACGAGGCATGCATGTATATGATGTAAGCAGCCCACCTCTGTCCTGTTTCCCACCCCCATGGAAAACCACCAACCCCTTCCTAATTACTGCCAGATTCAGTGGGTGGTCCCAGTGTGATGTAGATAATGGTGGAGTGCTTAAATCGTGCGGGGTTTGCAGTGTGTGCCATGGTGTGGCCTCCTGAGTGCCCTCTTTCATCTCTTCTGTCTGCATCTTGGCCCTTTCACACCTGCTTCACTTGTGCATGTCTCTGGGGAGGGTCCTGAGTAGTGGAGTGGGCTTTTTTTTGCTTTAAAGCTTGTTTGTGTTTCCAGCGTGCCCCCCACTGTTCTCATGGAGTGTGTTTATCTGTGTAATGGCCGCCCTGCTGCCCAGTCCTGCCGGGCACCTCCTGCCACTCACTCTGATCCTCCTCACAGCTCACAAATGTTTTAGTAACCAGAATCCTCTTGTTTCTAACAATGTTGTTCAGGTTTTATGAGAACGTTCCCCGCAGGGACTTTTATTTCCATCTCCGCTTCTAACTAAGCGTTACCCCTTTATGACATGTAGCTGGAAAACAACAGGTCGGGGCATCGTTCGCTATGTGCCGGAAAGTATATATGTGCCAAAAGTAATGGAAATGTAATATCTGATGAAACATTCAAGGGCGATCCATTGGAAATAAAATTATATAGAAATATAGACAATATATAATATTATTATTATTTATTACTGTAGCGCCATCAATTTCATGGTGCTTTACATGTGAAAGGGGTTTACATAATAGGGACAAGTACAATAATCATAAACAATACAAGACACAGACCGGTACAGGAGAATAGAGGTCCCTGCCCGCGAGGGCTCACACTCTACAAGGGATGGGTGAGGGTAGAACTGGTTGTGCGGTGCTATATCAGACTGAGGGTTACAATACAATATGCAAAATAAATAAGGCTATGTGCACATGTCCTGTAGTCCTCCATTAGAATGGATCCGATGGGAAACTGATTTTTGCCGGATCCGTTTTTTTAACATTGGAGTCTATGGATCCGTTAACGGATTGCTATTTAGCCATGTGTTGTATTTGTATTTGTAACGGAACTGTTGTTTTCTTAACGGATCTGTTACAAATGAACAAAAGGTGTCCCTCAAGGCTCTGTCCTGGGACCCCTACTCTTCTCCATCTATACATTTGGCCTGGGACAACTAATAAAGTCCCATGGCTTCCAGTACCACCTATACGCTGACGACACTCAGACACTCTGGCCCAGATGTCACCTCTCGGCTGTCCAGACTCCCGGAGAGTCTATCGGCTATATCCTCCTTCTTCTCTTCTCGATTCCTAAAGCTCATGTGGCCAAAATTGAACTAATCATCTTTCCCCCATCTCACCTATGTTCCCTAAGTGATCTATTACAATAAATAACATCACGCTCTCCCAAGTACCCAAAGCCGCTGCCTTGGTGTAACACTCGCCTCTGCCTTGTCCTTCATACCACACATCCAATCCCTCACCATCTCCTGCCGTCTTCAACTTAAAAATATTTCCAGAATCAATCCTTTCCTCAATTCTCAATCTAAAAAAATGCTAGTGCGAGCCCTCATAATCTCCCGCCTTGATTACTGCAACATCCTCCTCTGTGGCCTCCCTGCTAACACTCTCCAGTCCATTGTTAATTCTGCTGCCCACCTTCCTCCTCGCTACCACCCCACTTCTTCCCTTGGCAAATCCCTCCATTGGCTCCCAACTCTCCACGTGTCCAATTCAAACTACTAACCCTGACCTACAAAGTCGTCCATAATCTGTCTCCTCCGTATATCTCCAAACTAATCTCCCGCTACACTCCAACAAGTAATCTCTGGTCCTCCCAAGATCTCCTTCTCTCCTCCTCTCTCATTCGCTCCTCATCCAACCGCCTCCAAGACTTCTCCCAAGTATCCCCTGTCTTCTGGAATTTTCTGCCTCAAGTTGTGTTTGCAGAACTTTTTTGCAAACGGATCTCCAATGGAGCCGTGATAACAGATGATTACAGGACATGTGAACACAGCCTAACACCAATCCTAATATTGTGTGAGTTTTTACGTACATGGTCCCTCTGCATTAAAACAACGTCATCTCATCTGATAATGGGCTAAAAAGACAATCTACAAATCGAAATCAGTTTATATAAAAATAATTGCATCCAAGGCTGGGTTCACATAAAGTTTGTCATTACGTTCAATGTCTGCGTCTGGGCTTACGTTTAAACCCCCCACAAAATGGGGCAGATTGAAGTAGACAGTTGCAGTGTGCTGTGTTGTGCATCATTTTTGGCTATATACACCTAAACTGCTCTCTGTAACCTGCCTCCACCACTGATTGGCAGCTTTCTGCCTATGCACAGTGTATACAGAAGCTGCAAATAAGTTGTGTGGGCAAGATTATACAGATATATCAGCATCTGTTCTCTGTACCCAGTCCGTGAGACTCAGAACATGTCCTATTCTCATCAATTTTGTGGATCAAACTAAGCCTTTAAACAGAACCTGTCATGTAAAAAATACACTATTAAACTGCAAATCTGGGGTTAATCTGTAGATTAGTAGCTTTCTGATGCTGTGTAGCCTCCGCACTGAGACCTCCACTGTCGGGAGGAAATTAACTTTGTTCTTCCTGGCAGAATCGGGCTTTCAGTCATCGGGAAGCAGCCTGCGTGGATTCAGTCACCACTCTGTACGAGTGAGCAGTTGCTGTAACTGTGCCCCTGACACTGACTGACAGCCGGCTTGTCAGTGCATCAGTACAGAGTCGGTGGTCAGTCAGTACCAGGGCGTGGTTACAGCCGCCACTCACTATGCACAGAGCGGTGACTGAAACCGCAGTGCAACACCTCGATGACTGAAAGCTTGTGGCTGCCAGGAGGAATAAAGTTAATTTCCTCCTGACAGCAGTGGTCTCAGTGCGGCGGCCGTATGGTTTCAGAACACTATTAACCTGCAGAGTAACCCAGTAATTGCAGGTTAATAGTGTTTTTTTACATGGCAGGTTCCCTTTAAAGTCTTTGGGGATCTATATCAAATGAATGAAACTATGAAAACATTCTTCAGTTTTCCATCTCAGTTTCGTCCGTTTTTATTTGATCCATTTCTAAATGTCAATGGATAAAAATAGTTCAGAGATTCTAATTACTTCAATGAAAAAAAACCTTGCTTATTGTCAAGTGTAATCCAGCCACAGCAGCAATGACATCAAGGCAAACTACAGGATTAAGATCTGAGTTTTGTTTCTACAAACAGGCATAAAAATGGCAGTTTTTCAGATCAGGGCAGGCACACAATTGTCCATTAGCAGGTGCAGTATATGCTGGAGATTGAAGGGATGGAAGTTACAGCACCTGTAGTGCTGGTAGAATGTTGCTGAAGAGATGTTACCCATTCATAAATAATGACTGTCAAGTTATAGAGCATGATATTCAAAGTATTCCCTGCACATTATAGACTAGTTTGTGCACGGCCTCGCTCAATACAAGTGGGTGTGGCCATCCAGTGGGCGAGGCCTTGCACAATACATTTGCATGGAGTGAGGCAATGCCCACTAGCCGGGTTCTGGCCGGGAACATGAATATCACACAATTGCCGTCACGTGAGCACCGTTCCCGGCTCAGAAACTGGGAAATCCTTGGGAGGAGTCATAAGTCTGCAGTCAGAGTGACTGCAGACTTATCACCTTAGACCGGACAACCCCTTTAAGAAGAGTCTAATAAATCAAGGATGTATCTGATGGGCTCTTGGGACATGTGCCCCATGTGCTAGGGGCCAGAAGGGAGCCAAGGTACTGCTTTGCCTTGGCCTCACTATTCAGATGCTGGGCTAGAGCTACGTGAAGGACCTCTCCATGGCTATGAATAAAGGCAAGTGTAAGGACTGGCCAGGATTACCGCACAGCTCTATTCGCTGGAATGAGGATGAGCTGCAATACCGGACACAGCCAACTGACAGGAGTGGCGCTGCTTCTGGAAAGAAATAAACAGACCTCTTTCCAGAAAACCCCCCTTAGTGCTGCACTTATTACCTTGAGTGGTATAGTGGTGACTTATCTCCCTGGAAAAAAAAGATCTGGTATTTAAAATTCAACATACCCGATCCTTCCTTCCCCTGACATCATGTTTCGGACACCCATCAGATGGCGGCCATTCCTGCTGAGAACGTTGGATAAGGGCAACTTTTCTCTAATGTTTATGGGGGAGAAAGTCTATCTAAGGAGCTTGTAGTTAGAGGTAACCCCTCTGGTTGTCATTTTATGGGGGTTATCACTTACTCCCCTTTCAAAAAAAGAGGCTATGAGACCAATTGAACCAATGGGAAAGCCCTATCTATGTGTTCATATCAAGGAATCCTAAAGCAATAAATTATACCAGTGACTTGGTGAATATGCATTTTTACTTTAAGGGGCGTTTTCCCGTGGGACATTTATGGCGTATTGATAAAATATGCCATAGATATCTGATGGTCGTGGACCCAAATCTATGAGAACAGTGCCCGCTGTTCGCTGTAAGGAACCAAGCTGGTGATGGGCTTGTCAATTTTTGAGATCCTATGTAGCAAGAAGCTCATATGCAACCAACCTCTCCATTCCTGACTGTGCACAAAAGGGCACCATTGATAATGTACCATAAATGTTCCAGATCTGGAACAGCCCTTAAAGCGTAAGTAGCTAAATTCTGATACATTTCTGTTATACAGTAGCCTCTGGTGCTTTTTTTATTTCCCTTTTTGTTAGGAATCAGTAATGTGTGCAGTGAGAGCGTGAAAGGGCATCTGTCAGCAGGTTTTTTGCATCCAACGATGTATCACTTAGATTACTGGCTGCAGCCATTCTCACAGAATCTGAATTTTTAGCTTTAGTCATGTAGCTGAGCCCAGGGAGCTGCCCCCACCCACACCAGGATCTCTATAGAGATTGTACATTGACAGTGAGGTAGCAATCACAGCAGTGCCGGACATCATGGCACAAGCCAGCTAGATCTAGTAATGATAATCACCAAGTGATAAAGCTCTTAGTTTAAGTAAACAACAGCACAGAGCCTGATAAGAGAGGCATAGCTGTTTTTTGTTTTTCAACCCCTACAACATGCTGGCTTCAGTTTACATAGCAAAAACCTGCTGACAGATTCCCTTTATGGGTGCATTTGCACATCCATGGTAATGACTGTGTGCTGCTTAAATTTAAAAATCGGACAGCATGTGGACATTACACAAGATTGTGTGAATGCACCATAAAAGTTGTCTTTTGCCGTTTCCAGCCCTGTTCTGGCTCTCTATTTCATCATGTGGCAATAGTTGTGACCAGCCTCCAAACCCAGCATTTTCTGTGTCGACCGGACGTCACTTTCTCAATGTAAGTACATGAGACTCGGAATGAGGCTTCTCATGAGCTTACATTAAAAAAATCAACTAACGGTCCGGTCTGCTATGTGAGCTGGAAAGAAAGAGCTGCCATTACATGATGGAGAGGACTGGGACCCCATTGGAAACAGCAGAAGACAGTGATGGATAAATATTTGTCACGGGGTATGTAATGACAGAACAGGGGCCTCTAAACTGGTCCTCAGACTAGGACCGTGCTCTGTCCCTTATCTTGGAGGTAGGCTTGATGGTAGCCAGGTCCGAGCCCCCAGCATGACCCTGACTCCTGTTTGAGCCCTGATCTTACTCCCCCCTCTTGCCCAACCTTGGGGTGGGCCAGAAAACACAATACTAAAACCCCTCAGAATCTACATGGACAAGGGAGAGCGAAAACTCGTACACACTGCACTCAAGGCACACAGGAAAGACAATATATGTACAGGGCAACAAAGAAAAGAGTAGGAAGTAAAGGGACAACAGGTGAACATCCACACCACTCAAAATCACACCAATCACCATAAACAGGATCACCACTAAGACCAGAATCGCTGGAGCTATGCTGCAGCTATTATCGGCTCTGAGTAACTAGGTCCAGAAACTTATATAGGAAGGAGACGGCTGTGATTGGTGATTAGCAACCTGAGCTCCTAGCAGAGTTCCCAGGGTCAGCAGGAATTCAACCCTGCAGGACTGAGGAAGAGAGTACATGAAACAGCCGATGCCCAGCTCTGGCTGAACAACTAGCAAACATCAGGTTGCCTGTCAGGCTCTGCCGTGTGAACAGAGCCTGAAGCCGCCATGACACCTGAGTCTGGATCTGAACACCGCATGACAGTATTTTATTGTACACACTTTGCTCACATTACTGATTGCTAATAAAAACGGCAATTAATAGAAATCACCAAGTGCTTCTTTAAGGGTATGGTTATTGTAGCATCCAGACCTGTATTTTTGGTGATGTAGGAATGCAATTTGCATCAGTCTTGTTGCAGTGTAATGAAGAGCTGGAATGACATGACCTCATTAGTTCTCATGTACAATACAATGACACTTGTCATGGAGTCCGGATGGAGACGAGGCGGTATAATAATACACACAATACTTACGGTAGAGATAAGGCCTATGAGAATCCCATCAGTGCCGGGGCAATCACCATCGCTTTATTAGTTATGAAAATAGCTCTCATCTTGATGATTTCCTAAGAACACTTATGGGAACCACATTACACAAAGGTGAACAAACATTCAGAAGTCGGCTTGTGATTACAAGTCCTATCCTAGGTCCGCAGATTACCTGCTTCATTGAAAGCGACGTTTGATGTTGCCTGTCCTCAGTGGGTTGCCGATCAGATCACAAGTGGAGGTGTGTTACCGAAGATGAAAGAACATGTTGTACTCCAAGCTCTGAACCCAAGATAATAGCACGTACAGCAGGGAACAGCTTCATTGTCATGCCGAAGCTAAAAAAAACCCTCAACAAAGTTATACTATATGTGCACCAAAAATGATAGAAGGAAATACATGCATAAGACGCCAGCACCTGGCCTATAGAAGGAGGTGGCATTTAAGCCGTATTTTCTGTAAACATTTTAGATGCTGGAGTAAAACGTCTCGAGTGTTTGTTCTTCGGATTTTCTCCTTTTAATAAGCTTTTCTTGATCTGTGAGTGTTTGTTAAATTCTGTCTGTGTTTGTATGTTCATGGATGAAGTACACGACGCTCCTCCGTGGAAACCGTCCCAATCCGTCCCTGTGGTTCATACAATAGAATAGAAGCAGTTATGGGTTATCCGTGTCATCAACAGACTCTCTCTTTGTATTCAGCAAATTGTTCTCAATATAAGGAGTGGCACTAATGGGGTTAGTACTTCTTCATGATCTATGGACCACCGATAGCCCCCCCCCCTTCCTCATCTCTTTTTTTTAACAGTGATTTCCCTGGCCAATCACAATCATGCCAATACTTGACATTGCTGTGATGGGGCTTAGAGAGGATGGTTTCTGCAAACCGAACATGTACCGATCCAAACCGAACATTTCCGACTTTTCAGTCAAATGTTCGGTCTTCCAATCCCAACCCGATTCCACCAAGGATTGTTCGATTTTGTAAGATCACTCATCTCTATTAATGATGTTCAGGTGATAGATAAATATCAAGGGGTTTTTCAGTACTTGAGTAATGAAACCCTATTCCAAAGAGATCAATATCAGATTGAAACTATACAAAGCAACAGACGAAGGAAGAAAAGTCAGCACTCACCCAACATCTTGAAAAAATCAATCCTTTATTTCATCTGATAAAAGCAGAAGATAGGGGAAGGGGAGGATGCGGAGAGCAGGAGGACGACGGCTACCGTTTTGTGCTTATGGTCGTGCTTCTACGGGTCCTTCTACGGATCTTTCTTCCTGCTGCGTATAGTTTATATCTGCTTGATTACAGCAGCCCACAACTCTTGCTTCTTCACCCGGCTTCCCAGCTATGTTGTCTTTGAGACCATAGTGTGTTAGTAGTGCCGGACACTTTGTGTTTTTAGTATCAATATCAGATTGATGGAGGTCCAACCTCAACTGAGCACTAAATGCCCTAGATCAATGCTCCTCAACTCTTCTTCTTTAAGTTCTTAAAGGGGTGGTCCAAAGACAGTCATTTTCATTCTAAATCCCTATCTACACTGAACAAATATATAAATGCAACACTCTTGTTTTTGCTCCTATGAGCTGAACTGAAAGACTTTTTATATGTACTCAAAAGGCCTTTTTCTCTCAAATATTATTCATAGACTTGTCTATATCTGTGTCAAGCACTTCTCCTTTGCCAAGATAATCCATCAACCTCACTGGTGTGACATATCAAGATGCTGATTAGACAGAATGATTGTGTGGGTGCCTTAGGCTGGCCACAATAAAGGGCCACTCTAAAATGTGTAGTTTACCCTGGCTGGTAGGTACTGGGAGACTAGGTCACATATGTATGGAGGAGACAGGTTGTGGATGGCTTTGTATTTCATGGTTAGGGTTTTGAACTGGAGTCTTTGGGCAATGGGACTCCAGTGAACACCTGAGTCTGCCTGTGTTGATCTTAGACACCAGAGAAATCATTAGGTGGAGTGTCAGAATCTACATTCTGAACAGCGCTCAACGCCGCCATGACAGTCTGCAAAGTTTTTGCAAAACTCTGTAGGACTGGGGAGAGTGAGCAGCCATTGTCTATGATGGAAAGGTCTGTTGATGGGTTTCACTGAGATGGGGGAAAGATGAGGAATTCTGTTTTTGCCAATGTTGAGTTTTAGAAATTAAGCATAGAAAAAGAATGAAATAGCAGACATACATTGTGGGATTCTGGTTAGTAAACAGGTGATATCGGGTCCAGAGAGGTAGATCTGCGTGTCATCAGCATAGAGATGATACTTAAAGCCATTAGATTCTATGAGCTGTCCCATGCTGATGGTGGAGATAGAGAAGAGCAGGGGTCCAAAAACTGAATCTTAGGGGACACGAACAGATAGGAGGAGAATTGAAGAGGTAATGTGAGAGTGGGAGATGCTGAAAGCTCGGTCGGTTAGGTATGAAAATATCCAAGATAGGGCCAAGTCTGTGATGCCAAGAGATGAGAGAATCTGTAGTAGGAGGAAATGGTCCACTGTGTCCAAGGCAGAGGACAGGTCCAGGAGGAGGAGGATATAGTAGTGTATCTTGACTTTGGCGGTTAGTAGGTCATTGGTAACTTTAGTTAGGTTATATACAATTTGGATAATGTAAAGTAGAATTTATTGCAAACCAAAATGTAGCTACTTTATATAAAATTATTTTTATTAATCAAAAATCACTTACAACACATACATTAAAAGATATTGAGAAAGGGAGGAGGTAAATGCCCTTACCTGGCCCTTCCTCAAAGACGGGGGTCGGCGTCCTAAGGTAAAGACGCCCCCGTTCCTCGACGACTTACCCCTAATCTGTCCCTCCCTCAAGGGTGATATCCCCTAACAGATGGAAACAACCCCAACGCTGGTAACACCAAAGTGAGGAAGAGGTGCTCAGTCCACAGTAGCTAATTTGTCTGTATCACTACTTGGGTGAATGAGGGTAGGGTCTTGGGATAAAGTCATGTAATAGGAGTCCATGTGCTCAGTATAAAAGATAGAAGTAAGAGTCACATAGATAGAGACAATGATATACTATTGTCAATTATAGACACAGTTCACATGTAATTGGTACAACAAATGCCCATTACGGACATGAATCATATTAGGTATACGGAAGTTCAAGAAATGCCCGACGCGTTTCGCCCTTGTCAATGTTGGGGGCTCATCAGGGGCTTTCCAACATATTCTTGAACGTAGTGTCCACTTTTGAACAATTCAGTAGTGATACAGGTTGTTCATTTCAGGCAGGATTAAGAAAATAATAAACTGTCTACCCGGCTGGTCGATCACAAGGGTAGTCAGGATAGCTTGTGCACCTTATCTTGTTATAGGTGCCTGTCTCCCACTGTTTTGGGCCTTTATGTAATCACAACCGTACCCTGAAATATTAGATCCATCATAGAATGTACAGAATGTGCTCAAGATAAGGGCTATGGCAGACGGCTGAATGTCTCCGATCCGCAAGATTGTCAGCTGGAATGTGTCAGTCAGAATAATTGTCCTCCACTGTTCAGAAATGTAGCCGACAACAGGCTTGTACCATCACCCATGTCATGATGATTGCCCGGACAATTCACTCTATTGGCTGTCTCCCCGTGTGGTCAGGAGTCACCATAATAGATGAAAGCCAATCTTATAGTGGGCCCATCCGGGGAGGATCAATGTGGCGATCACTGGACGCCACATTGATCCTCCCCGGATGGGCCCACTATAAGATTGGCTTTCATCTATTATGGTGACTCCTGACCACACGGGGAGACAGCCAATAGAGTGAATTGTCCGGGCAATCATCATGACATGGGTGATGGTACTAGCCTGTTGTCGGCTACATTTCTGAACAGTGGAGGACAATTATTCTGACTGACACATTCCAGCTGACAATCTTGCGGATCGGAGACATTCAGCCGTCTGCCATAGCCCTTATCTTGAGCACATTCTGTACATTCTATGATGGATCTAATATTTCAGGGTACGGTTGTGATTACATAAAGGCCCAAAACAGTGGGAGACAGGCACCTATAACAAGATAAGGTGCACAAGCTATCCTGACTACCCTTGTGATCGACCAGCCGGGTAGACAGTTTATTATTTTCTTAATCCTGCCTGAAATGAACAACCTGTATCACTACTGAATTGTTCAAAAGTGGACACTACGTTCAAGAATATGTTGGAAAGCCCCTGATGAGCCCCCAACATTGACAAGGGCGAAACGCGTCGGGCATTTCTTGAACTTCCGTATACCTAATATGATTCATGTCCGTAATGGGCATTTGTTGTACCAATTACATGTGAACTGTGTCTATAATTGACAATAGTATATCATTGTCTCTATCTATGTGACTCTTACTTCTATCTTTTATACTGAGCACATGGACTCCTATTACATGACTTTATCCCAAGACCCTACCCTCATTCACCCAAGTAGTGATACAGACAAATTAGCTACTGTGGACTGAGCACCTCTTCCTCACTTTGGTGTTACCAGCGTTGGGGTTGTTTCCATCTGTTAGGGGATATCACCCTTGAGGGAGGGACAGATTAGGGGTAAGTCGTCGAGGAACGGGGGCGTCTTTACCTTAGGACGCCGACCCCCGTCTTTGAGGAAGGGCCAGGTAAGGGCATTTACCTCCTCCCTTTCTCAATATCTTTTAATGTATGTGTTGTAAGTGATTTTTGATTAATAAAAATAATTTTATATAAAGTAGCTACATTTTGGTTTGTAACTTTAGTTAGGTCCGTTTCAGTTGAATGATGCAGTCGGAAGCCAGATTGTAACTGGTCAAAGAGGGAGCAGGAGTAGAGGTGGAAAAACATTTCAAGATGGACATGCTGTTCCAGTAGTTTTGAGGCATAGTTGAGAAGCAATATGTGGCAATAGCTAGACACAGAGGATGAGTCAAGACAGGGCTTTTTGAGGTTTGATGTGATCGAGGCATGTTTAAAGCATGAGGGAAGACACCAGTTATTTATTGATAGGTTGAAGAGATGGGTTATGGTTGGGATGAACACTGTGATAAGGTTGGGGATAAGATAGGACAGGATCCATCAAGTGCACATTTGGTGAGATGTGATCTGAAGAATAGAGAGGAAAATGTATCCTCTGTCATGGTGGAGAAGCTGGTTTTGAAGGAAAAGAGGTGAGTAGTTATGAGGAAGGGCTGTGGGGACTGTAGGGCACAGCTTTCTCTGACATTGTTAATCTTTGCTTGAAGAAGAACAACACCAAAGATAGACAAGAGCAGAGTGGAAACAATACCAAGGACAAATCAACTCTTTCACTAGTAAGTTTGGGACACTACAACACACAGGCCAACACAGCAGAAAGTATAGTTAGCCTAGGTAGATTTCCACCAGCCTAAAAATGAGAGGATTAGTAGAGGTTGGCTTCTTTACAACATCAAAGAAACCTAACAAGCAGGTTAGAAGAGGTTAACTCCTGCTAGCCTGCCTGGTCTGGCTTATCAGAAACACCAGAGAAAGCATTGGACGGAGTGTCAGACTATGTAATATGATTATTGCCTGACACAGCCATGACAGTTGAAGTTGTGCAAAACGCCTTGTGACATGGGTCTTGAGGACTGATATTGAGGAAAACTGACCTACTGTATATGGTTTAGCAGCACAGCTCCTTACATTTTTATTGAGCTCAGTCCCATTCCAGTGCATGACTTTAAGTTGTAAATACTTGCAGTACCTACAGTAGCTCAGCCAGAGCAAAATACATGGAGCACTGCCTGGAAAATAATGAATAGGCCATAAGCTAGCCCTGGTCAACCCCTTTCTTTGATTATAAAATATCTGTGGTATATTACTAAGACATCCATAGAAGTGGAAAGCCACGGCACATCCAGCGAGTATCCCAAGGGTGCTTTATTCAATTCCAACAGTGCACTAAAACAGCGGGCAAAGGTCCGAGTGTCTCCTGGGGACGACGGCCGTTTCGTACCTCTTGGTACTTCAACGGGTCCACTGACCTATTACTCAGATATGTCAATAATTTATGACCAGTTCCCGTCCAAATGATACTTCTTCGTGCACCATCACCTTAATCTACCTTCTGCTCAATGTCTCTAGTGATGCAAGGACAGACACAAGAGGGCTCACAGTCAGACACAATTCTTGGCATGACTATGACTAGTGTGGTTAGTTGCATTTAAAGAGTACCTATCACCAGTCTCGGGTTTCCCTTTTTATTTAAAAAAAAAAAAAAAAAAAGGCAACCTCAGACTGATTAATTTTTTACATGACACTTGTTAACAAAAGAGACCCCATCTCTTTTGAGACTCGCAATAGTTTGCCACTACGAAGATATGTGAAGGAATAACTCATTCTAAACAGCTCACTGATTCCAGCGTGGTCCTATAATACGGAAGCCACCGTTGTAACAAGGCAGTTCATTAGATATATTCACTTCTAGGTATTCCATAATCAGTTGTAATATCATCAGTTCAATAATATTATTGAAAGTGTTTAGGAACCACAGAAACTCATTCCTAAAGTGGAGACCACATAAGGTTAAAGAGCTTTGTCACCAAGAATAAAGGATCAGAGGACATAATTGTTTCCAAGAATCTGCTAACTTCAAGACTGCAAATGCCAAACCTCCCCTGGAATTAACATTAGTCCAAAAATTGTGCATCGGAAGCTTAATGGGAAGGGGTTTCATGGCCAAGCAGCTGCATACAAGCCTTACATCACCATGCACAATGTCAAGTGTTGGATGGAGTGGTATAAAGCTGCCACCACTGGACTAAAGAGTAGTGTAAACGTGTTTTGTGGCGTGATGGACGGGTCTGGGCTTGGTGAATGCCCAAGATCGTTACCTGCATGTCTGCATCTGTAAGGTTTGGTGAAGGATAGACAGTTCTCTATAGATAGGTTACTTCTGTAGTGGATATAGGTGACCAGAACAATCTAAAGCCTGCTTTACACGTGTCGATATGTCGTGCAATCGCATTTGCGATCGCACCCGCCCCCATCGTTTGTGCGGCACGGGCAGTTTGTTGCCCGTGTCGCACAAAGTCGTAAACCCCCGTCACACGTACTTACCTTCCAAACGTCCTCGCTGTGGGCGGCGAACATCCTCTTCCTGAAGGGGGAGGGACGTTCAGCGTCACAGCGACGTCACACAGCGGCCGCCCAATAGAAGCGGAGGGGCGAAGATGAGCAGGACGTAAACATCCCGCCCACCTCCTTCCTTCCGCATTGCCAGCGGCTGCAGGTAAGCTGTGTTCATCGTTCCCGGGGTGTCACATGGAGCGATGTGTGCTGCCTCAGGAACGATGAACAACCAGGACGTTTGATTTTTAGAAACTGAGCGATGTGTCAACGAGCAACGATAAGGTGAGTATTTTTGCTCGTTCACAGTCGCACGTAGCTGTCACACGCTACGATATGTCAAACGATGCCAGATGTACGTCACTAACGACGTGACCCCGACGGCATATCGTTAGATATATCGTAGCGTGTAAAGCGGCCTTTAGTGTGAGGTAATCTTCATAAATGAGGCCATAGCTATTTCTGCAGTGGCTTATAGGCAATCATAACAATCTTACTGCGAGGCAGTTCTTATAACTGAAGCCCCATTATTTAGAGGCTGGTGGACAGCTCTTGTAACATGCCCCTCCATCAGCTGCCTTTTTATTGACAAAATAGCTGTGCGGTTTGTGTCCCCAACTCACCCAATTTGCAGCACTAAATGACTGATGATCGCCTATTTGCTGATCGGTAGTTGTTTACTCGCCTGTTTACACAAACAGGCTGCACAGAATGATCTCTAATAGGTAACATAACATGCCATTGTTCTCAGCAGCACACCTCCTATTTTACACAAGACGATGTGCTACCGAAAACAATGATCTTTTACAGCACCACTCCAGCATTTTTTTTAGCACTGGAGTGGTTCTTTAAATCTAAGTCCCTTTCCCCAGTCTTGTACTCATCTCCGACAGCGTCACCTTTTTTTCAGCATGGCGCCGGTTCCATGGCGTATCTTGCTCCTATAACTTCTGACTGGCTGAAGTCAGAAGTTACATCACACATGCCCAAAACAACTTTATGGGAGCCAGAATGATGCTCTCATAGAGTTGTGTTGAGTTGTGACCTCCGGTGCGCTCCACAAAACACTGGAGTAGCCGGCAGGTCACAAATCGCCAGAGAACGACCGGAGCAACCCTGGAAGCAGATGATGACGGTGGCAGATGAGTATAAGATAGTGGGCAGGAGACTAAAGCGGGCTTTACACGCTACGATATTTCAAGCAATTGCTAGCAATATCGTACGCAAAAGCACCCGCCCCCGTCGTGCATGCGATATCGTGTGATCGCTGCCGCAGCGAACATTATCGCTATGGCAGCGTCACACGCACTTACCTGGTCGGCGGCATCATTCTGACTTCCGAACAATCCCTCCCTCAAGGGGAGGTGCGTTCGGCATCACGGCGACGTCACCGCGACGTCACTAAGCGGCCGGCCAATCAAAGCGGAGGGGCGGAGATGAGCGGGACGAATATCCTGCCCACCTCCTTCCTTCCTCATTGTGGGCGGGATGCAGGTAAGATGAGGTTCCTCGCTCCTGCGGTGTCACACACAGCGATGTGTGCTGCCGCAGGAACAAGGAACAACATCTATAAAGAACCATTAACAATTTTTGGTTTTAGGACGACCTCTCCATGGTGAACGATTTTCACCACTTTGGAGGACGTTTAAGGTCGCTGGTAAGTGTTACACGCTGCAATACCGTTAATGACACCGGATGTGCGTCACTAACGACGTGACCCCGACGATAAAACATTAACGATATCGTAGCGTGTAAAGCCCCCTTTAGATTTAAAGCACCACTACAGCACTGAAATAAAAAAAATACACTGCAGTAGTGCTTCAAGCATGCCAAACATAATTTCATCTGACGAATGTGCATTTCACTCGTTTGTCTGGTGATCGGTAACCTGTTTACACCGCACAATTATCAGGGACTAGCGTTTCAAGGATTATCATGAAGTGGAATTACAATTATTCATTTTTGTACTTGTTGATAAATCCTAGGAATTTACTTAGGATATTTTGCAGTGTAGGTTTCGTTTACCTCTCGTCACCCGGTGTCAAACGTAATCTTCAGCTCCACCCTTGCTTGTTCGATACAAGCTACTCTCTAGACACTGTGTCACCACCGGCCTATCATGTCTGCAACCTTTTTTTTCCCAGGCCACAAGTTATCTCTGCGGCGCTCAGCCTTTCAGTATTCGTGGAGAGCCTCTCTGTACTTTCCTCAGTCTCCTTTCTAAAAACATCCTTTCCATGATAAGCGTTCCAATTATAATTTGTAAGAAATTCCTCCGCATATTGCACATGTGATCTCATCTAATCAAGCCATAGTCTGTGTTTCTCCGCTCCTTATCCACTTGAGCTTTGGTAAAAAATTAAAATTCAGTTCAATTCACCGGACTTTATAATAATGAGAATATCTAGAAACAATGAACTGAAAGGAATGATTATGGAGA
Organism: Anomaloglossus baeobatrachus; assembly: GCF_048569485.1. NCBI lineage: Eukaryota > Metazoa > Chordata > Amphibia > Anura > Aromobatidae > Anomaloglossus > Anomaloglossus baeobatrachus. The sequence goes on from NC_134354.1 coordinate 731,783,050, forward strand.
TGACATGATTTCTTTATGGAAATGAACAATGTAAGAAAATAACAGACTGTAACATAAACAATTCTTCTAGATCAGGCCCGCACAACATACAGCCTGCATGCTGCATGCAACCCACCAAGGGGTTTGATGCGGCCTGCGGGAACCCGTGACGCCGACCTCCTTTATTCAAATGTATTAATGTCTTTCAGATGTGAAAACATTTGAACACTGTGGCGCTGGGACAGGGACAGAGGAGTGCAGTGCAGAGGAGCAATCAACAGCCAATGCCCCAACGTGCAGCAACGGGATGAGGTTAGCATGCCACTAACCTCATCACATTGCTTCTGGCACGAGGCTTTACTCAAACAGGTAGTGTGGGGAAATATTATGGAAAGAGGTAATTTGAGAGGATATTAAGGAAAGGGGCAGTGTGGGGGGATATTTTGGAGAGGGTCAGTGTGTGGGGGGTATTGTGGGTAGAGGAAGTGTGTGTGGGGGGACATTATATGAGGCAATATTATAGAGAGGGGCTGTGTGGGAGTATATTTCGGAAAAAGGCAGTGTGTGGAGTAGATATCATGGAGAGGGTCAGTGTGTGGGGGAGATATTATAGAGAGGGTCAGTGTGGGGGTGAAATTATTGAGAGGGGCAATGTATGGGGGTATATTATCGAAAGGGGTAGTGTGAAGAAGGGCATTGTGTGGAGGATATTACGGAGAAGGCAGTGTGTGGGGGATGTTTATTGCAGGAAGCACAGTGAGGTGCAGAATGAGATATATTTATGTACTGTCGGTGGTTCTGGCGCTGCATTCATGAACTGACAATTGTTCTGGTGTCGCATACTTGTGCTGATGGGGGTGCTGATCTTGCACACATGTAGCAATTCACAACGTGCTTCATAGCTATGTTAAAACTTAACATCCTCAAAATTTAGCGACTTGAGTATATAAGGAGGATCTGGTGAATTTCTTCTCCAAAAACTCAGTTCAAGTTAGCTTGTGTTCACACTGGGATTTTATGGAGCAGAAACTCTCCAAATCCTCTTCACATACTCAAAACGTGCTACTGGTGATGTATTAATGTGCTGATGATGGTTCTGGTGATGAATTCATGTAAGCACCCCTTTAAAATTTTTGCAGCCCTTGTGATTGGTTCAGTATGACGATGTGGCCCTTGGATCAAAAATAGGTTCTGCCCCTCTGTTCTAGATAATGTTCAATACAGCAGTGGGAAAAATATTAACCCTTTCATGACCTTGGACATACTGGTACGTCCAAGGTCGTGTCCCTGCCTTTGAAGCAGGCTTGCGTGGTGAGCCCACATGTTTTCCTTCACATGTTGGCTGATCTGATCAACTATGTGCCTCTAACAGGCAGTGGTGGAGCGCAGATCCACCTGCACCTGTTATCTAGTTGTAGTAAATCCCGCTGTCAATCTCTAACAGCGGAATTTATTGTGTGCCACTGGGGAATACGTCATTGCCCAATCCTATCGGCGGCCCCGTGACATGATCACGGGGCTCCGATGGATTGTGATGAGAGCCAGGGGTCGGCTGATGACCACTCTTTCTGTTATGACATACTTCCTATGAATGCCGTCTGAGAGGCGGCATTCATAGGAAGACAGCATTTGTACTGTACAGAGTAGGGGTTAACAAGGGAAGTCGTGTCTTCCACTTCCAATAGACATTTTATATTGTAAATGTATAATTTTGGTCAATATCATCAGCACAAATACTTTTCAGTAAGGTGGCATGGTTATGGAAACCTCACATGAGATTCAATGGGTGGCACGAATCCGGCACCAGCTGTGTTATTGCAGCTGTGTATGTTCTGAGATAACATACTTTGTTTAGGTATCCATGGTTATGACCATTGCTATATGAGTGGATGTAACCATGGATACCTAAGCTGCAATGTCCTGCAGATGAGGTAAGAGACATGTATATATCAGAACTATACTACATTTCTAATTGGAGGTATTTGCTAATTTCATTATTATTACACCTTCTACATATTGGAATAGGATCTTGGATATAGGAATACCCCCTTTAAGTGTAACATACAACATATGATATCAAATATAAAATGCATAGTAGGTTTAGCATCCAAACAATAAATTATAGTATGTGTGTATATGACATAAATGTCTGACAATTCGCTCTTTTTGATGCCATGTGACATTTGATGGGGCACATACGTGAACGTGGCTTATGTGCAGCACTTTTGTTATACCATTAGACCTACTTTTTCTGCTTGGTGAATTTATTTCCCCCATCCCCTGGTGCAGCCGTCCAGATGTGCGATCGTCTGCACATTAGTACTCGGTTTTATTTTAGTGACTCGAATATGTATGAATTACAAATGAGAAAAAAAACTCAGTTGTAAGCGCTGTATATTATCACATTTACACCTCTCACCCTTCATTGGTCTCAGCGCCGCTCCCTCACAAAGTCCTACTTGTTTCGCTCTCATTTAGCTATTAAATAACCTGGGAAAGTAAGAGGACTGTCTTTCTTCATGTGTCATGCTCTTTCTTTTTAATGCATTGCTTTATGTGTGCAGAATTAGGCACATGCTTTATATTAAAAACCCTCCGGGGAGCAAACAGATTAGTGAAAAACAGAAAATGTGGTGAAATGATGCCAGTTAAATATAGGTTCCTTACATGTCCTAAAGGGAAAGTCCAACTTTGGGCTAAGTTAAACAATACGTATTTATGTATGTATTATCTAAATCAATCTGGGGGTGGCAGAGACTGGAATAACAGAGCAGGGCAGTATCCGCAGCCGCATATAGGCAGGATTTATGGGCTTCAGGTACCCATTCTGAGTGGAGAGAGGGGTCGGACTCGTCACAGTCCAGGCAAAGTGTCCACTCTGCCCAGAAAATGCAATGATGGCTTCATAAATGGTCCATGTAGTCTGACGTGGTGGAACGGATCTCCATCACTAATATCCACATCTACTCAGGGCACAGTTGTAGTACTAGGCCCAAGGTAATATCAATCTTGTGGTTCTCAAGCTATAGAATGACTTCATTCCGTTCGCTCATGCTGAGATTTGTAGTTTTGGAACATCTGGAGAACCTCAGGATGGAGACCACTTCTCCTTTACAACTGGACAATTTATTTATTTAGTGTCTCCATATCTTCACATTATTTTGTCACCAAACTTAAAGGGATTGTCCAGGACTTACATATTGATGACCCATTCTTTAGCATAGGTCATAAATATCAGATTGGTGCAAGTCCAATACCCGGAACACCCACTGATGAGCAGTGTGTAGACCCTGTGGTGTTCATAAGTAAACAGTGTATGGAGCCAGGACAGCTCAGCTCTATGCTCATTGTAGAGTCATTCCCAGGTACTGCAGATTAGCTTCCATTTACTTCGGTAGGAGCTGAGACGTGGGACCTAAGAACGGACACTACATGGAGGTGTCTTGTTCTAGCTCTGTACTCTATATACTTCTGGAGGCTGTGGGACCTTCAAACTCTTGATCTTCAGGGTGCCGAATGTCGGCCCCAACCTATCTGATATTGATGACCTATGCTAGGGAACAGTCACCAATATCTAAGTCCTGGATAATATTTTTTAAGCTGCATAGGTGATAACATGTTTTTATCTGAAAACTCCTTCAAGGGCCCTTTTACAAATTAGACTTAAAGGGGTTTTCCCATTAGCAAAGGTAATTTCGAAGTTGTTTTTAATCAATAGATATTATTATGATAATAATAATAAAAATAAAAACTAATAATAATTACACATACTTTCTTACTTCCTTCCCGGTTCAGGAGATGTGGTATGATCAGACCATGTCACTGTACGGTCAGACATGGCTATTACACAGTACATAGCAGGGGCACATATATAAGATTACAGACATCCTTAGGAGTAGAAAACCACGACACATCCAGCAAGTATCCCAAAGGTGCTTTTTTCAAATCCAACAGTGCATTAAAACAGCGGGCAGAGGACCAGGTACAGGTCTTGTGGGGACGACGGCCGTTTCGTACCGCTTGGTACTTCGATCGGTCCCGGTCCTCTGCCCGCTGTTTTAATGCACTGTTGGATTTAATAAAACACCTTTGGGATACTCGCTGGATGTGCCATGGTTTTCCACCTCTAAGGATGTCTGCAAGTTTACCTGCTCTTTATCTACGTGCACCTGAGACCCATACAATGTAAGGGCCCGACGAGCTTACTCCTCCCTGGCACTGGAAAGGGCTTGGCAAGGTAGTGCAGAACCGTTTCCGTTTGCTGATTTACATATATAAGATTATCTTAGCACAGGAACATTTTTTTTAAACACATCCAATTGTAGAAATTATTATTATTCCAAGATTTATTAATTAAAATCAACTTTAAAATGAATGTTGTTCGTGGGAAAACCCTTTTAAGTCTGCTGAACCCGCCTATATGGATGGGTTTAGCCAACTGTCTAATGCCTCCTTCACACATTCGTGTCCTGGTTCACCTGAAGTCCATTTTCAGATGTACTGGAGACACGGACACATGTAGACCCATTAAAATCAATCAGCTTGGTCACACATCAGTGTTTTCCCATGGACCGTGTCTGTGGGCTTCACACGGCAACATATCTGTTTTCTGCCGGCAGCATGAGTGTCACATGGACCGCACACTGAGGGATTCGTGTGACATCAGTGTGACATGTACTGGAGAAAACACAGGTCGTATAAAAATAAAGAATTTTTATACTTACCTGTGTCTGGTGCTGCTGTCTCTGCCTCTGCAGTTACTTTCGAGCTGTTCTGCTCATGAATATTCACTGCACATCAGCAACGCCGAAGACAGGTAAGCATACCAGCTCATGTTGTCCGTGTGCTATCCGAATGACACAGGGACAGCACACGTAAAACACACATGGACACAAGCACACATATATACACCTTTTCTGCGGACCGTGCAAGACGTTGGTGTTTTGTACAGACTTGTGAAGGAGGCCTACTATACAGTATATGAGGATGCCGGCCGACTGATGGTGGAAGAGATGTCAATCTTGCATGTCAGGCGTTGACTGCTGATCGCATTGTTCTGAGATAAGCCATCAGTTAATGGGTCAGTCAGAATCTCTCTCATAGGAGCATTTGGCTGAGACGGCGGTCAGAAGACAGACAATCGGACAAAGCATCATTCGGCCGACAGCCATCTCGTGCGTATGCTTGCTCCAGAATGTCTGATTACTGATTTTACTACTCCAGTTTTTGATCCAATTGTCAATGTACAATTGTGCCCCCTCTTATTAGAGATTCCAGGACCCACACTTCCATCATTGCACATGAGAAGATCCCATCCTGGAATGGTGCAGGAACTTTTCTCTTGGAAAACCTTCACTACATTTTGATCCACCACCTACTGATGTTTGTGAAAATAACAAGCTCAGATGCCGGTAGTGTCAGCTCATTAGTGATCTGCCGTGCCCCAACAATAATACCCGTATTCATACACACTTCATCCATTTGTTTCCTGCTAGTTACACTTAATTGTGGCTGTTAAATGTTCTGCTCCAGGTCTGACCAAATTGATCTTGTGACAGATGTGTGTATTTAGACTTATATATAATTGGCTGAAGCCCGGTGATTGATTGCAACCATTTACAGGGGGTAAAATGACGAACATTTGTATCTGGAGCATACGGTCCCTTCTTAAAATATATGTAGGAGAGCATCGGTGGGCTCATGTATCTGTCAATAATATAGGGGGTCAAATGTTTGCTTCAGTTATCACTGTGTTGTATAAAAGCTATGACCTATCCGCAAGATAGGCAATAATTTGCTGATTGATTGGGGTCCAACCACTAGTACCGTCATGGATATTGGGATTATGGGTTTGAAATGCCCCATCAGAATGGAGTGTTTGGGGCACATGCTTCCCACCGCTCTATTTATTGTCTATACGAGTGCCGGAATAGTCAAGCAATCTTCTCGGTTATCTTTGATTGTCCCCTAGACGATGACTGGAGCAGAGCCGCGCATCTTCCCCAAGCACTCAATCTCCGAGCCAAGATCTTCAAATTGGCAGAGGCTCCAGCAGTTGGATCTCTACCGATTACCAAATCCTGTGGATGGGTTATAACTGGCAATGTTGGGAATAAGCTTTTAGAATAATTAATACATGGCCCAATATATGTGGAGATCTGGTCATCACACCTATTTGAGGTTGTTGGACATCTCTTACCAAAGCCATTAATATGAAGTTGGACCCCAAGCTGTGGCTTTAACAGCCCCCCTTTTTGGTAAGGCTTTCCACAGGATTTTAGAGTTCACATTAAAGGGATATTCCCATCTCCAAAATTATATCCCAATATGCACTAGTGTAATTATAAGAATATTAGCAAATTAGCAATGTCATATAGTTCTCCTGATATAGCCATGCCTCTCACCTCATGTGCAGGGCATTGCAGCTTAGATATCCAGGGTTACATCCACTCATATAGTGACAGTTAGTTAGTTGCTCATGGTCATAACCATGGATACCGGACCTGCAATGCCCTGCACATGAAGTAAGAGACATGGCTATATCAGGAAAACCATACTACATTTCTAATTGGAGGTATTTGCCCATCTGACCAGTCTGCTCTGCACCGACCATTAGGTAAGTATTATAAACACCCGGTGACAGGTTCCCTTTAACATTTAGGAAATGCCTGCCTAGCTAGTCATTGGCTTAGCCCGGTCATCACTGCAGCCAATGATTGACTGATCTGACATTTAAATAGGAAGGAAGAAGAGGCCAGCTGGCCATGAGTAAGCACAGCACGGGCGCTGCGGGGGATCAGTGAAAATTAGAGATGAGACAACCCAAGGTTTGGTGTTTGTACCAAACAAAGACTTTACAAAAAACAGAGTTTGGGTTTGGAGATTGGGTGCTTTACGTATGAAAACCAGTTGCATGAGCATCGCTGTGCTCAGGTACACTCTGTGCTCAGCCCAATGCAAGCCACTTCCAATGTTTGAACAGCTTGCACTGGGGGTAACGAGTTATTGTCACGCTGGGTATGGGGAAGTATCAAGTGAATGGCGAAAGGGAAGAGAAACCAAGTGTCTAGGGAAGGGGAAGATGGGGACTCCTGACCAAACCTTCAGCTGGTTCCTAGGGTTCTTCACCACCCTATATACTTTCTGCACCCGAGCCGGATACCTGACCCTAGGTATTGCTAGTGTTGGACCCTAAATAAGGAACAGGAGGGATGAGCTATTTGTCAACCCCACTAAACACTATAGAAGACACAAGGAGGACACACAGGGAAAAAGTGCATGAACTACTTACACACAGAAGACTCAGGAAAGTTACAGCAACGATACTACAGCTGAGAGCAAGCCACCTGCTTGCAACCAGTTCTGAATAAACTGAGTAATATTATCAACACAAGTCCAGTGAACATGGGAGTATTTAAGCACAAGGGGGATACTGATAATCATCAGCTGGACGGAAAGAGCGCTCCCCTGGGTCCTGAAGGGGAATAGATGAAAATCCAACAGGAAAGCTACCTAGTATAATGAATACTAACAGCAGGAACAACAGAAAGTCAGAGAGCATTTTGCTCAGCTAGATCCTGTGACCTTCTATGGCCAGAAACCACATGACTGTCTGTCACCTGTAACAGTTATCAGATGTAGTATGCACCCGAAAAAAAAAAAGTAAAAACCCTGTCCATCCACCCCTGGAAGGGTTCGGTTTATGGTTGGAAACCCGAACTGCCCAATTAGTGACTTCTATTGGGGTTCAGGAACTGTATCTAAAATCCGGCTGAACGCACCGAACCGAACTTTCACGGATCCGCTCCTCATCTTTAGTGAAGATGAGTTTCATCCACTTTCAAAAATGATTTTCTCTCCTGGACAACCCCTTTAAATACAAACATTTACAAAAAAAAAGGATGATATGTCAAAAGTGGTGGAAAATTTCAGAAAGGTTTTTTTTTTTTTTACTTCGTTCTATTTCCTAGAAATGACCGGTGAAAAATGTGATCAATTTAAAAATAACCAAACAAAAACCTTTTAATTCTAACGAACCAACAACTGAGGTACAAAGAAGCCTCGGTGTTTAATGCAATGAAATTAGCTCCGGTGTAAGAAGAACAAACAGGAAAGTATGTTAATGTGTCTTTACATTAAAGAAAAGATGGCCGTTTGTTCCTTTCTGTAGCTTTGAAGGGCGGCTCATGTCAGGCCCGGATTAAAGAACTAGGACCACTCCTGTTCTCTTTTCTTGTCCCTTTTAACATGGGACACAATTACTTGTGAGATTCCCTTTCACTTAAGTGGTTTTCTGCTGAACTTTAAAGCCACTGCACGGCTGATTAAGAGGGCCTGCATGACTAGTTTCACCCTTGTACTGAGGTATGTTACTTATCTCCTCTTCCTTTCTCCTCGGCCAATGAATACAGATGCATATCTAGTCATTTCAATAGCCATGACCCGAGCATTGACCAGTCAGCTCGTATTATTGGCCCAATTACTCAATGGGCCTCTTGAATCCATAGAGAGAGAAAAGTAATGGAGAACTTGTTGCAAACAGAAAGCAGGAAATCTAATGCTGAGGGCCTCCCTCTTCAGGGCCCGTGAGAGCATTGTGAGAGGGCTCTCCGGCATACCTGAGGTGCAGCTAATATTCGCCTCCGTCTAGGTGAATGGAGCCAAACACTTTGCCTGTTTGAAAGCAGAATTATTCTGTTTGCATTCACTTACAGGTCGTATTTGTGTGATCGGATGAATGGCGTGAGGCCGAGATGTGATTTTTATATCCAGAAATAAATTATTTCAATTTTTTGTATAAACAGGGACATCGCTATAAGGCCTTGTGCCCACAGGGCTTTTTTCTTCTTGCTTTTTTAATTGATAAAAAGCAAGGAAAATGCATCCCTGCAAAGTCTATGAGAATCGTGACTTGCTGTGCCCAAGATGCTTCTTTTTCTTCCTTGCTTTTTTGTTGCTGAAAAAAAAGCAGCATGTCAGTTGTTTCTGCTTTTTTTCCTGCTTTTTTGTCCCTATCTCAATAGATAAGAAGAAGCATGAAAAGACGCATGAAAAGCATGAAAAAAAAAAAGCACAAAAAGCAGCTTTTTTTCCTGCCAAGACATGTTTTGTTTTGTGTTGAAAATAAGTACTGTGGGCACATAGCCTGAGAAGTGCAGGAGTAGCAGTCGCACCCAAATGATGGTGCCTTAGGCTGCTTTCACACATCCGGCTTGAGCAGTGCGGCTCAATCCGGCTGTGCAAGCTATGCAACGGATGCGGTGAAAACACCGCATCCTTTGCATAAGTTTTTCCCATGCGGCCCGTCCGTTTTTTGCCGCTTGCGGCATGCTACTGAGCATGCGCAGTGGCAAAAACCGAATGCGGCGCGATGCGGTTTTTTTTGCCGCACAAAAAAAACGTACCAGGCAACGTTCCATCCGGCCGCCGCATCGGCTAAATCTGCCGCATGCGCCAAAAACCGGACCGAACGTGCGCCCATGCGGCACAATGCGGCACTAATTAAAGTCTATGCAGAAAAAACGCAACCGGCAGCAAAAAACAACGGTTGCGATTTTCCTGCAAAGTGCCGGAGTGTGCCGCATTGCAGAAACCGGAGGTGTGAAAGCAGCCTAACGGGAACGTTCAGTAACATCTCAAATAATACATTTAACCATTTACTGCCAATCTAGAATATTGTATGAGTTCCAAATGTAGCGATGTCTTGGAAACTCATTATATTACTTTAGTTCCTCCTTTCCTTCTGGAAGATCTAAGTGATTGGAGTATGAGTCCTTACATTCCAAGTTGGCCAGTAGGTAACTGGTTAAACACTTGACAGGACACCGGACAGTCTTAAAATCCTACCACCTGGATTTCCCTTATAAGCTGCGGCCACCACCAGTGAGCCCTTATATACAGCATTCCAGAATACTGTATATAAGAGCCCTGTATATGTACTGTATAACATAAAAAAGAACTTTATTATACGCACCTGGGGTGTGTGCTTGAGCCCAATGTGTGTCGCTGGTCTAGAGATCCCGGCACCCCCTTCATCCTGTGCAGTGGCCGTCCTCCTACCCAGCTCCATGTCGATGACGCGTCCTACATAATCCACACAGAGGCGTCCATTGTGCTCCTGCGCATGCGCACTTTGATCTGCCCGGCTGAGGCCGTCTTTGACATTTTCTTGCGCCTGTGCATTCCAGTGCTTTGCTGATCAAAGTGCGCAAGCGTAGGGGCGCAATGAAGGCCTCTGTGTGAGTTATGTAGGATGCGTCATTCACACGGAGCTATGAAGGAGGACAGCGAGGGAATTTTATGTAAAAATACAAAATAATGGTAACAAATAAGGGCAAGGAACTCAATGAAACATTTTACAAGGCATGACAATATGCATATACAAGGGCTATTCAGTTTTGGAGCCTAATATACAGCAATAAAACAATAATATGCAGTCGTGTGATCTTAACCTTGTGTGAGCTCCATCCTTCCACCCCGTAAAGGGAATCTGTCAAAAAGTTTTTGATATGTAATCTGCGGGCAGCATGATGTAGTGGAAGGGTCCCTGATTCCACTGATGTATCACTTAATGTAGCAGTGGTCAGAATGCTGAGCTGTGTATAACCCTGCCCACACCACTGATTTGTTGCTTCCTCTGTAGACTGTGCATGGTCAGTAAACAGCCCATTAGTAGTCGAGGGCAGGATTATAGACAGCTCAGCTTTCTGACTGCCTCTCAGGAGATACCTAGTCCAGCAGTGATAATCTTCTGCTGCTAAAACGTTAATGGTATTAAACCATCAGCACACAGCCTAATATGCAACACCATCCCTTGTATCAGGATCACTGTGAGTACATTAAGCTGCTCATAGATTGAATAACAAAAACCTGCAGACAGATTCTCTTTAAAGCACTCGTACACAATGGACTAACGTTGGCCAAACCTTCCAATATTGATGGGCTCGGCCGACAGTCTAATGTGTATTTGGGCTTACTAACTGTCCCATGTCAGAGAATGTCAAGGGTAAGCTGTGGACAAACAAGCGCAATAGGGTCTTACCTGGTAAATGCAAAGAAGCTATAGTGGTTGATTGCTCACCTTGTGGGGTTGTGCCTCACACAACCTGTAATAGATAAAAAAAAAAAGCCATGAGCCCTAGGGCCAGAAGTGACGCACAGGAACCAGGAGAATAATGTGGACGTGTCTGCACTGCTGGAGATGGATGATGAAAACCAGTAAGCTGGATGTACCATAGTTGAAAGGTGGTTTATTCCAACATGTTTCAAAGTGTACCTCCACTTTTTCCTCAGGAAAGCCACCTGTGCATTAGGAAATATCAAGGGACAGAAGGATTGTGCATGTCCATGTCATGCGATGTTCAGCTTTACACATGTCGCGGGCAGGGAGGGGACGCTGCGCTCACCACGCTCTGGTCCGGCGCTGCTGCTGCTCGGTGGCTCGAGCGGTGGGCCGGATCCGGGGACTCGAGCGGCGCTCCTCGCTCGTGAGTGAAAGGGATGGTTTGGTGGGGTTTGGGATGTCGGTTTGTGACGCCACCCACGGTATGTGGTGAGTTTGGGACACCACCGCTGCTCTGTACGGGGATCCCGGGAGTGTTGACAGGGAGCAGCTGGGATGGTTTTCTCCCCTCCGTGGGTAGGGGGAATTTTGGTGGTCCCGGGGCCCGGTGATGTTGACTGGAAGGTAGATGGCGGGGTTTGGCGAGGTGCAGGGTCGCGGGGGCAGCGCGGTGCCAGACGGCACGGTGGTACTCACTCAGCCAGTAACGTACACGGAGTCTCTGGTAAAACAGACGGCTGGGTGAACGGGTCCCACAGACGGCTGCGGTGTTTTTCCCCTGACCCCAGGTTGGTAGTGTAAGTCCTTTCCTACACCTTCTTGTACGCTCCTCCTGTGCTTCGGTTTCCAGCTGGCTCCCCGGTTCGGTACCGGTGGGCCACCGCCCAACCCCGGCTACCTACGGTTCCACCAAGACTGTCTTCCTGGCTCCCGCAGACGGCCACTACCGTCTGCCTGACTGCTACTGTCAGGTTTCCAGGTTTTCCAGTTCTCTTTTGAATGAGCTTGCCCTCAGTTAACATGGAGTTTAAGGTTCTGTTGCCCTACTTCCTGTCCAGCTGCTTAAAAGGCCGCCTCTCAGCCCAGTCCAGTGCCTGAGTATACTGCTTGCTGTGTGCTCCTGCTTTGCTGCTGCTAATCCTGATTGCTTTTGGATCCTCCTAAAAGACTACCGACCGACCGACTCTGGACCTTACCCGGTTTCTCAAGCTGTGCCCGGATTCCGTCTGCCATCTTCGGTCAGCACTCTGCCCGGTTCTCTCTGGTTCGTAACCACTCTGGACAATCATCCCGTACGGACACTCCTGGACTTTTACCGCTTGCCCATTGTGTCCCGGCTGCTGCGCATTTAGGCCTTCCGGGGTGATTGCCGGACAGTCCCTGTATAGGGGTTCGCTCTGGTGGTCTCCCTGGGGGAGTCCGGTGCGTGGCCCCGGGAATTCCCTCCGCTCCGTTTCGGGAAGGTATTTGTGTATTTGTACTGCTGTGTTTGTTCCGTTGTTATCTACCGTGGTTACAGATTATAAAACATCTTGTATCAAAAACTCGTCTCTGCTGATCATTGCCCTACGCTATCGAAATCCTCAGAACATATAATAAGTATTACAGCTACACGAGGGCCCTAGGCTCCAACCTAGGCCCCCGTCTGCTTCTGCCACTCTGCACACCTTTTCTCCCTTCCTCTGCCTGGACTTGTCTGCGTTGTTTCCTGCCTCAGACCAGCTAGACTCCTCGGTGGGCGTGTCCATCTGCCTGACTCCGCCCACCTGGTGTGTCTGTCTGAACCCGAGGGAGCAAATCAGGTCTCACTGGAGATGACTGCTGTGACCTGCTGGGGGTGGGGGGGTGTGTTTGTTGTTACCTGTGGCCCCTGGCTAGTCCAGGGCGCCAAACACACACCTGCAGGCACAGTGTTGTCAGACTCTGTTCACACCACAGAGCCTGACAATCAACCTGAGGCTTCTGTATTGTTCAGCCTGAGCCGGGTGTTGGCTGGTTCAGGTTCACTGGTCTCCAGCTGTGCAGGAGTTAATTCCTGCAGACTGGTGAGCAGATCCTAAGAGCTCAAGTTGCTAATTTCCTCGTGCAGCTGTCTCCTCCCTATTTACAGCATGGCTTCCTTCCTTTATGTGCCAATAATAGCTTCAGCTTTAGTTCCAGCGATTCCCGGTCTTGGTGATTTTGTTATTTAAGGTGATCCGTGTTGCTCTTCTGAGTGGTGTTTTGCGTTCCCCTGTTGTGCATTACTTCCCTCCCGTTTTCTGTTGTTTCCTAGTACACATACTGTCTCGCCTTTGTGTTTCAGTGTTCACCCTGAGGGTGTGGGACAGGGGGAGTAAGATCAGGGCTCGGACAGGAGTTAGGGTCACGTTGGGGGCTCGGACCTGAATACCATGAACTCTATCTCCAAGATAAGGGACAGCGCAGGGACTGAGGGCCAGCCTAGGGTCACCTGTCCTATCATTACATACCCCATTACACTCCGTGACAGTCCAGTTACGGGCTACCAGTTCTTTTGCTTTCTAAGAGATAAGCCGCCATCAGAGATGTCTGGCAGTGGCTCTCTCTTAGAGCACTCAGGAGCACTTGGCCAGCTGAGCGCTCCTGTGTTTTGGAGGGAGGGGAAATAGTTTTCAGCCGAACACTCTACAGTGTATATGAAGCTTTACACTTCCTAGCTCTGTGACCTGTTCCATTGATTGTGGGGATCCCAGTTGACCCCAAATAATCCAATATTAATCATCTGTCCTGTGGATTCTTGATAAAAAAATGTAGGCTGGGCAAACTGAAATATAATGTAACATGCCAGACTTTGAAATTAGTGGTCATCCATAAAATACAGGGACTGGTGGAGAGCAGCACTTTATTAGGGGTTTTCTATTCTGGCTAATAGAGTGAAATTACAGATAGGGGACCCCTCACTATGATATTCATATGCCATGAAATTGAAGTGTTTTTGTGGCAGACATGAGGGCATAAGATAAAGAACGAGACCTCAAAAGTGCCCATCCTTAACCCAATATTAAGTATGGCCATAGTGCATAAAAGCTGCAGTCACTATGTAGTGATATAGACCATTGTTCCCTTCTATAAAGGCCGATGATATGTGCGGACATATACTAATCCCCGGTAGTTATGTAATGTACATCACATTAGTGCTTCCCGCCAGCTCCCCATATTAATCTCTGGAGATGACCATTTTATCGCTTTGAGCAGATATAAACAAGCTCGGGATTATCCTTGTTTGGATAAGATTGTAATGTCGGTCATCAATCAATAATGCTTGTTATCCCAGACAACTGAAAGCCGTCACTGATAGCCGATTTCTGCCCTACACGGATTCTGACAATGGTTCAATAAGACACATGGACAAGGATTGTTTATCTACTGATTATGGGGGTGTTACAAGGGTCATGAACAAAGCTGTGTCATGTCAGACCCGAAATAATTGTGCAAATAGAGTTCATCATATCCTAACCCTGTAAACGTAGCCAGCAATGTAAACAATGGATGTTTGCTTTCAGCTGCCATTGCTACAGCCGGGGGTCTACATGTCCACAGGTACTGAATACAACACCCAAAAAAACTGTGAAAATCTAACAGGCCTTTATCTACCATCGGGGAGAGACCGGCTACCTCTGTATATATTGAATATTGAGAGCTAAATTCTCCAAAATTAATTGGTTCAGAATGACCTCCATTTATAAAAACCATTACAGTCTCCGACACAAGAGCGTGTTACCAAATCTAAGGATTAAGGCCGCTTTAAACGCTGCGATATCATGACCGATATCGCTAGCGTGCGTACCCGCCCCCATCGGTTGTGCGACACTGGCAAATCGCTGCACAACATCGCGCTGACTCGTCACACTACTTACCTGCCTAGCGACGTCGCTGTGACCGGCGAACCGCCTCCTTTCTAAGGGGGCGGTTCGTTCAGCGTCACAGCAGCGTCACCGAACCGCTGCCCAATAGAAGCGGAGGGGCGGAGATAAGCAGAATGTAACATCCCGCCCACCTTCTTCCTTCCTCATTGCGGGCGGCCGCCGGTAAGGCGAGGTTCCTCGTTCCTGCGGTGTCACACATAGCAATGTTTGCTGCCGCAGGAGCAACGAACTACTTCGTACACCGAGCAGCAGCGATATTTGAGAATAGGGGGGCATGTCACCGATGAGCAATTTTGACCGTTTTAGCGACGATTCAAAATCGCTCATAGGTGTCACACGCAAAGACATCGCTAAAGCGACCGGATGTGCGTCACAAATTCCGTGACCCCAACGAGATCGCTTGAGCGATGTCGCAGCGTGTAAAGCGGCCTTAAGTGTTTGAGTTCTAACCGCCTGATCCTTATTTCCCTTGACATAATCCGTAGAGGAACAGTGAACAGGCCCCCCTATAGATTAAATGGTTAGTTGATCCTGCCGGAATCGGTATGTTTGGATGACTTTTAATAGGTAGCCCAAGATTATGGTTAGCACTTGGAATGGCAACAGCATAGCAATATTGTGAATAAATTATAATCTTAGACAAAATAGTAACAAAAATAATGTTAGGTTGTTTTTGGACCTTTTTCATTTTCCAACATTTTATTTCACATAGTGTTATCTCAGATTAATATGCTGAAGAGATAGAAGGGCCTCTGTCAGCACCAAATGACTGTTCATGTGTTCACAGTTTAAAGTGCAGTGTCTGTCCTCTTTCTTGGTTTAGCACCGAATGACTGTTCAAACCAAGAACAGGCTATTGGTAGGTCATGGTGTGGCCAAACTTTTAAGTGCATCTTTCACCTGCTTGTTTTCCCTCTATCTCCACCCTCCCTTCATCTTTAATTTACAGCTCTGGCTTCATAAAGTCAGAGAAGGGCAGAGATGGATGGAAAAACAACAGGTGGGAGGTGCACTTAAAGAGATGGTTCCCTACATATTTTTCCAAGCCACGTCAATATTATGTTGAGAAACAAGGCTTTTTTCAAATACCGTGTGTTGCCAATAGAGCCTATGAGTAGCACTATTGTGGTTCGCTCATCCCCTTCTCGTGACACCCCGGACTCATTGGCCTCTGATGTTTGGTGATGTCACGTCAACTTCCAGCTGACTTGACATCACCACGGCCGGCCCAAGTATTCCTGAGTCACTGGGCTGTGGGCGAAGTTTCACCGCTCATCACAGCCCAGCATCTCATTGTTCTCTCCTTCACTGCAGAGCGCCACAAGTAGGAGTGATGCTGGGCTGTGATGCTGGGCTGTGATGAGCGGTGAAATGCCACACACAGCCCAATCACTCAGTAAGACTGGGGCCAGCTGCGGTGATGTCAGGTCAACTGGAAGTTGATGTCACATCACCAGACATCAGAGGTCACAGAGTCCAGGGTGTCACGAGAAGGGGATGAGCGGAACACAAGAGCGCCGCTCACAGGCAGAATTGGCAACACCCAAGATATTTGAGAGAAGCCTTGTTTCTCAACATTATATTGATATGGCTTGGAAACATAAGTAGTGAACCACCTCTTTAAATGTTTGGCCATGCTATGATCCTTGCTGAGTCTCTATTCTTGGTTCTTTGGTTTCTGTGCAGATAGGGTCCCTTTAATAAAAAGAGATTAGTGCTATCATGAGCTTGGAGACCAAGAAACTCCACTCACATCTTCACTGCTCTTAAGCTGGTGTCACACATAACGACGACGACAACGACGTCGCTGCTACGTCACCATTTTCTGTGACGTTGCAGCGACGTCCCGTCGCTGTCGCTGTGTGTAACATCCAGCAACGACCTGGCCCCTGCTGTGAGGTCGCCGGTCGTTGCTGAATGTCCAGCTTCATTTTTTGGTCGTCACTCTCCCGCTGTGACACACACATCGCTGTGTGTGACAGCGAGAGAGCGACGAAATGAAGCGATCAGGAGCCGGCACTGGCAGCTGCGGTAAGCTGTAACCAGCGTAAACATCGGGTAACCAAGGGAAGACCTTTCCCTGGTTACCCGATGTTTACGATGGTTACCAGCCTCCGCTCTTGCTGCCAGCGCCGGCTCCTGCACTGTGACATGTGGCTGCAGTATGCATCGGGTAATTAACCTGATGCATACTGTAGCAAGGAGAGCAAGGAGCCAGCGCTAAGCAGTGCGTGCGGCTCCCTGCTCTCTGAACTGTGACATGTAGCTGCAGCACACATCGGGTTAATTAACCCGATGTGTGCTGCAGGAGAGCAAGGAGCCAGCGCTAAGCGCGGCTCCCTGCTCTCTGAACTGTGACATGTAGCTGCAGCACACATCGGGTTAATTAACCCGATGTGTGCTGCAGGAGAGCAAGGAGCCAGCGCTAAGCGCGGCTCCCTGCTCTCTGAACATGTAGCACAGCGACCTTATGATCGCTGCTTCTGCTGTGTTTGACAGCTAAGCAGCGATCATAACAGCGACTTACAAGGTCGCTGTTACGTCACCGAAAATGGTGACGTAACAGCGACGTCGTTGTCGCTGTCGTTTAGTGTGACACCAGCTTTAGGTTTAAATGCAATAGACACTGCAGATCATGTTGTGTGATATTATGTCATTAGTGCCAATTAGTGTTCTGTTGAGTAATTGGAGTGGAGGTGATTGTGGATACAAGAGCTACAGAGTACACGCTATTTACATTAAATACAAAGCTTCCATGCTGTGAAATGCCTGACACATGTGTAAAGCAAGGATAGCGATGGGATAATCGGACTGCTGGCCAGCAAACGCAGTATGCCAGATACACTTTGCGCTAGCCATCCCTCAACTGTACGACTTAA
Organism: Anomaloglossus baeobatrachus; assembly: GCF_048569485.1. Lineage (NCBI taxonomy): Eukaryota > Metazoa > Chordata > Amphibia > Anura > Aromobatidae > Anomaloglossus > Anomaloglossus baeobatrachus. Next base: position 731,800,857 of record NC_134354.1, read on the forward strand.
AGGGCCGGGGTACTTTTCAACCGCCTTCCGGTCCTGGAGGGAAGGACTTTGGCAAAGCCCTTCCCAATTGACAATAGCGGAGTGGCTGGTAGCTGGGCACACAGGCCACAGTCAGATCAAAAGCACCAATACCAGCAAGGAAAGAAGAAACCACTAAATAGGTATTAGGTAAAGCTAGGGACAAATCCAACACCCAAAACCAGAGCAGAGAAGCAATCAGCAGAAAGACAACTGCTAACCTTCCTACCCAGGAACAACTGAAAATAATCAGCACTGACCAGAGGAGATGGCGGGTTTAAATACCCCTCTCCTGGGTCAGCTGACACTGCTAAGGTAACTCCCTGTCTCCACCTTCAACCCAAAGTGGCAAAGGAGGGGATGAGAAAGATTAACCCCCCACCACCTAGCTGAACCAGAAGACATGGTGTCCCATATCCCCTGGTAACAGCTGATGCTAGAGGACCTGGTGTCCCAGGACCCCTGCACCACATGATAGCTGGGAGTGACAGCACCTAGTCTCCCAGCAATACCCCAACCTGATGTGCATCTCTTAGAGCACAAAACACGGCCAGAGCGAGCAACTGATCTAGCTCTGCCCTCCAGAGGCAACACCCCACCCCTCATGGTCAGTGAGGGACGATGGGTTGACCCGGCGCAGAGCTGGAGTATGTCCAGGAGTGTGAGTGACTCTCTTGGGTGCAGATGATATAACAATGGTCTGCACTCAATTTCAAGAAGATGGCGGTGCACGTGAAAAGAGGGCGATGCCCTAAAGTCATATAATAATAGATTCACTGCACTCAATATGTAAATTTGCAAGAAGGTGAAAAATCATTTATTTTAAACAGGTGATCAAGCAACATCCAACGACGTTTCGACCCACCAGGGTCTTAGTCAAGTTGCTGTATAATAGGTGACTGAAGGGTGAGGGATGATGTGCACTGTGCACAAGATTCTAATAGCAACAGCGCTGCTGCGCTTGCATAACAAACATATATATCCCCAAGGCACCTTTTCCATATACTTCTATGCTTCAGTGCACATCATCCCTCACCCTTCAGTCACCTATTATACAGCAACTTGACTAAGACCCTGGTGGATCGAAACGTCGTTGGATGTTGCTTGATCACCTGTTTAAAATAAATGATTTTTCACCTTCTTGCAAATTTACATATTGAGTGCAGTGAATCTATTATTATATCTCTTGGGTGCAGAGGTATGAACAGAATTAACCCAGAGACCTACCATGATGCCCACCACCATGCAAATCGCTAGACCTGACAGTATGGAGACAAGATAAAACCCTCACAAAAATTGTGTATTACACCTGGCATATGAAAGAAAAACGTGTCTTATTGTGCAAATCAGTGTTTCCCAAACTCCAGTGCTCACGGCCCCCAACAGATCATGTTTTCAGGATATCCTTAGGATTGAACAGGTGATGGAATATCATCAATACATCACCTTTCCAATACTAAGGAAATCCCGAAAAGATGACCAGTTGGGGGCCAAGAGGACTGAAGTTTGGAAATCACTGGTGTAAAAGAACATGACCCTAAGGTTTCTTGTGTTGTGTGTAAGAACATATAGGAAGCAAAAATATTGTTTGTAGTGGACCATGGTTGGTCGATTCAGTCCACCTCCCATCCTTTCATCCATCTTCCCATTATCTGCTTTTCTTCAAAAGACATATCTACTAATTAAAGTTTGCCAACACTAGATTTTTCATTGACAACTATAAGACGCCTTCCAGTTCTCGGATCACCTCTAGTGACCTTCACATTGCAGGGGTCTGGCACTTCACCTTTGGTCACAAGAGTTGATTAATAGCTAACCCAATACTAACAACTTTAGTTTGATGCTTAATTAAAGGCCCTCCTATAGTACTTACCCCCAAAATCAATTCAGGCTTTGTAAAATTGTGGCTCATGATCTGATAGACGTTTCCAACAGTGCAAACATTTCAGTAGGAAAGAAAAGTCCTAACATGGAAATTCACGGGACAGCTCTGGGGGTCTTTATTAGGACTGATGGAGGTAATACAGAGAGTCTTTCTATTTACACTCAGTGCTATACCAGACCTTACACCATAATTAGCAGTTATTATTATATATTAGACTAAAAATCTAACTTGTAATGCCTCTATCTGAGTTACAAACCTCCATGTCTGGGCAGCTAGCCTCCTGCGCCATGACTGTTAGAGGGCAGCAGATAATTACATCTGATTCTCCCCTGAGTGTGAAACTATTGGAAAATTAATCTTTGATCACACCACCATAAAAAATGTCATATTCTGTTATGGAATTCTGCCTTCAATGTACATTACCTATCGAGTGCAAGAAATGGCCAGTGCTGAACTGTAAATGGGTTGCCCCAGTTGCCCAATTCTTTTTTGCGCCTTGTTAGCCACTCAGCATAGAGTAAAGCCGCCTGTTTCTCTCCTTCACTCATTTTCACTACTTTGTAGAGGTCCTTTAGTCGTTGCAATTAACTTTAACTACAATAGGACCTTGATCTGTGCCCGTAATCTCATGAGCAATCACTTTACTGTCGATTATAGTGGACAGAATGGTGGCTCAGTGGTTGTCTGGTTACATTGGCTTTTTGTATGCAAAAAAAATTGGAATGGATCCAGGAGATAATAAAACTTCAATGTATTGAAAACAGTCAATTAAAATTCAATGTTGATTGCAACATATACCATTCTACATGTTTCTGGCGCTGTACGCCCTTAGGCACTGAGTATGCACATGCATCATGGGAAAAACTTTAAAAATTCTCATCCACCAATCATGGAAAGGTGCAAAATCATGTCAATAAGTGTTACATACAGGTTCACAGGATTTCATTAACAGAAAATTAATACCTTGTTTTTCAGAAAATAAGACCTAGCATAATTTTACAGGATTTTTGGAGTAGGCTTGAAATATAAGCCCAACTCCAAAAATAAACCCTATGTGATGCTGATCACTTCTTACGGGTAGTATGGACGGAAGAGTAGTCAGGAAAGCCGGGGTCTGTTAACAGGAGGACACGTATGAGCACAAGAAGTAAGCAAAGATGTAGTCAGGTCAGAAATCTAGGAGAGCATGTAATAGGTTCAAGGAGAAAACAGAGATATGGTCAGGTAATGATCCAAGGTCAGAAGGCATGGGGTCATGACAGGAACAGGGACCAGGCAGAGAGAAGTCAAATTACAGTCCGGTATTAGAAAGCAAGGATCAGAACACAAGCCAACAGCATAACTGCACAACCAGAGAATACAACTGGCAAGGTTCTGGTCAATCTGCACAATTTTTCAGGGCCCCCACTCTCTTAGGGACCCCAGCAGTTGTTTTCTGAGGTTAAGATTCTTTAAGGACCTTGGATGAATTCACAGACATGTGACTAAAGGTCTCTTAATTGCAAGAGTCTAAAAAAACTGAACAAGACACAGGTTAGAATTCAGGACTAGCATCAGCTGGAAGGGAGAGCAAACTGGGCAATTTCACAGGGCCCCCTTTCTCCTAGGGGCCCCAGCATTTATATTCTGATTATAACATTGCTTCAGAACCTTTGTGACATCATGTCATGTGTCTAGGTTGTCACCAAAAAGTCTTCTAATTGCAGCAGTCAAAAGCTGAAGAGGAGACAGGCTGGTATGTATGTGCAGTGTGTGTGGATAGATAGATAGATAGACAGAAATACAATGTGTTACACACGGGGTTTGGATAGCTATGTTGATGTTCCTTAATGTAATATGAGTATAGTTGATTAAATGTTGATTTTCTTTTCGTTTGAGAAGAAAATATATTGTTACTCATAGAAAAAAATAAGACATTCCCTGAAAATAAGCCCTAAATCCATCGTTCAGAGCAAAAAAAAAAAATATATATATATCACCCTGTCTTATTTTCAGGGAAACATGGTACATACAAATCCATCATACATAATAATACAAATCTGATCAGTATTCCATAAATAAGATAAACTTTTTTTTTAAGCAATCCTTATAGCCGCTAATTTAACAATATTAAGTCAATTATTGAGAGGTATACCCCTATATTATACCAAGAGCCTATTTTAAATCAAGTTCTTAGTAAAGGTGTCACCTGTGTAACAAGGAGAGGCCGATCTCTAGGTAACATGATTTCTCCCAGTATGTACCAAAGAACTGGAAATAATAAAATATGGTTATCCTGTACTGGTTTCTATAAATGTGCCTGGATAAAATGTACTATGTGCAGATATGCAAAGAAAACACAAAATATTTATACAAATGTCACAATAAGATAATTTATTAACCACAACTCTAATTATGTTGTGTACTGTGTACAATGTAACACCGTAGCTGTATCATAAAGTACATAGGATGCACTATACGAAAATTTAAAAAAAAAAAGCATCTCTCAGCACATTTTAAATATAAACAATAGAAACAACATATTCAGTCATTACCAAATATTTTATTGAGATTAATAGAAATATTCAAGGGCTAACATTTTTCGGTATGGAAAGGATTGATCGCCCTAAAAAAGGGGAAATAAATATTTATTTAATGACATTGATGTAATATTATGTATGTTGAATTTGTATGTTGAGTTCACATGGCACCAAGAACAACATGTGCAAGAAGTTTGCATGTTCTCCCCATGTTCACGTGGGTTTCCTTCATGTACTCCAGTTTCCTTCACTCTCCAAAGACATTGGGTCGATTAATCAAAGCTTTTTCCGCCAGAAAACATTGGCGTTGCACCTAAATTAGGGGACTTCGTGTTTTCACACCAGTTTCTCCCAGCTTTGATAAAATATGGAGTACAGCTGGGGTGGGGTGGCTTAGCTTGTCCAATTCATAACAAGCTATAGCATCCTTTACTCCAGAAGTCTCACCCCAGTACCTATCTGGCATTTTTTTTGGTGTAGCTCATGGCACCAAATGACTTTTCAGATTCATGAAGAAGTATGCACTTGTACATGAATCTGACTCCGTAGAGTCAGATTAATCCAGGGGCAGACATATCATTTGTGTAACCTGTGTAGCCACACAGGGGCCCAAGAGATACAGGGGCCCATTTCTACCTCCAAACCAGGTGGAATTGTGCATTTTGATGAACTTTTGGGCTGCAAAGGGCCCATATATTGTTCTTGCTCAGGGGTCCTTTTGCTATCTGTGTCCCCCAGTGGATTAATCAAAGCTTTTACACCAGTTTTTTGGGGTAAAAAGCTTTGAAAAGTCTCAGAATTTTGGCGCAACTCGAGGCTGCACTGAAATGATGTGACTTTTTTGATGTTTTCACATGTTCACCCACCTCCAATGAAGTGCACAGCTCAGGCTGTGACGCCTGTGGCTCATTAAATGCTTGATGAGCAGCAGCGTTCAATATGTGGCGCCTCTGAGGCTTCAGTCGCCACAGGGTACTGCACCTCACCAGAGGTGCAGTATTCATCTAAGGTAAGGAGGAGGTCATTGCTGGTAAACCACCACAATCCACCAAAATACACAGTTAGTTGCCCTCTCACCGGGACCGGTTAGGGTAGGGTCATTTGGATGGTCACCACAAGGTATGGGACCTCCCACCACCACTTGTTCAGGATCCCGGCTACACAAGGGGGACGCTGCGCCATAGCTCCCTCAGGACTGAGTGCACAGAACAGGGTGCAGAGCCCTAGGCTGGTGGGCACTGCACGTCCCACCAGAAGAATCCACTGGGCAGAGGATTGCAAGTCTTCTTGCCCACACAAAGCACCCGCGGCACAGCAGCATATAGAGCCAGGAGTCGTGACAGCAGAGCGGCACCAGTAACAGACTCGCGCTGCCTGCCATGCGGGACAGGAACGGAGCCCATTCAAGGACTCAGGTCCAAGCGTAGCTTCAGGCCGCAGAGACTCACACAGCACAGCACTAGTAGGAAGGACTCACAGAAAGGAACACCGGTTCTGACCTCCGAACTATCCAGGATTGGCTGGAGCCCATGACAGCGGAGTCCGGCACTCCAAAGGCGGTGACATCTCAGTGAGTAAAGAACTTTAACTGCAACCGCTGTGTCGTCAAATCCTTCCCTCTCCCTGCGCTTTTTTAATAGAGTGGACTACTACTCCCAACCTCCCTTTTGGGCCCGAGCTCTGCCTGTGGAGATCTGTACCAACTTAGCTGCACTACCACCAGCCCTCACAGGAAACCTCTTGCAGTGGCGGCTCCCATTAGAGTCGCACACCACAGGTGGTGTCATGAATAACTACTATCCCCATCATCACCCCTTCATTGACACCACCGGGGTCACGTAATCGGGCCTAGCCGCTGTGACATCCCAAACCCCCACACGCGCGGTGACGAATAACCCTTGGGACCCCCGTGGGCGCGTCAGATACACCACAAATCTTACTCCAGTAAGAACTAGAGTAGGATTTCTGGCACACAGAGGTGAATGCCCCTCGTCCAGTGCCTCCAACTCATCAAGAAGCGTAGGCACTCTTTACATGAAAGTAAAAAGGAAAAACTCACCAAGATGTTCATGTTGCCGCACGCACATATATGAACCATCTGAAAGACCGTCAGTCATAAGCGGACAAGAACATTTAAAAAGAAAATATTTTTCACTGGTTCCTTTGAATCAAAAAGATTTTTATTGAATTTTAATTCATAAAATAAACAGTCAGTGTGGGGACAAACCCTGTAGACCGGAACGACTTAAGGGGGCTTTACACGCAGCAATATCGCTAGCGATATCGCTAGCGAGCATACTCGCCCCCGTCGTTTGTGTGTCACGGGCAAATCGCTGCCCGTGGCGCACAATATCATTCGGAGCCGTCACACGGACTTACCTGCCTAGCGATGTCGCTGTGGCCGGCGAACCGCCTCCTTTCTAAGGGCGGCGTCACTAAGCGGCCGCCTAATAGAAGCGGAAGGGCAGAGATGAGCGGCCGTAACATACCGCCCACCTCCTTTCTTCCTCATTGCCGGCGGCCGCAGGTAAGCTGTAGTTCGTCGTTCCCGAGGTGTCACACGTAGCGATGTGTGCTGCCTCGGGAACGATGAACAACCTGCATCCTCAACAATCAATGATTTTTTGAAAATGAACGACGTGTCAACGATGGACGATTTGGTGAGTATTTTCCATCGTTAACGGCCGCTCATTGGTGTCACACCAACGACGTCGCTAACTATGCCGGATATGCGTCACGGAATCCGTGACCCCGGCTATATATCATTAGATACGTCATTGCGTGTAACGGGGCCTTAAGACCTCACGATCGAAACCGGTCTACAGGGTTTGTCCCTACTTTGTCGGTTTATTTTATGGATTGATATTCAATAAAAAAACTTTTTTATTCCATGGAACCACTGAAAAATATTTTCTTTTTCAATGCTCTTTACATGGGAGATCTTCTAATTAGGGTTCATATCCGTCCTTGGGCACATAATGTGGTAATGGTGAAGATTAGGCCTTCCATCCATCCCCTGAAGTTCTGATCACCAGTGTCCATCAGGTGAGAAGACCATATAGCAGAGTAACTGTTTTTGACAGGACCTTATTCTGTATTTACTGTATTTTTTTTTTTTAAATGCTAATTTTTTGTCCTGTAGGAATTTTCTACAATCCGACTAAATGGATTACGAAATTAGTTTTGTAGATCCTGTGTCATCAGGAATTTTTTTTAATGCCATCACATACAGACAGCTTCAGTACGGATTCCTGAATTTAATTAATGTATGAATCTATAATTATATACTGTATATAGTAAAATGCCAGAGGTATTCTGGGTTATTTGACAACCATAGCAAATTGTATAAAATGTATTTGTTACTGGAAAAGAACCTTGAGGAAGAAACCCCAACATAAAATTCGAGTGGAAAATCTGCAGAAGTCTCCTTATTGCATCAGTCCTATGGTTCTGGTCTGGTGAAAATTCACAATTATTACTGTCAGATTGTCTTGTGATTGCTTGGACTCTACAGCGCCCATAGATGCACATATCTTTTAATTTGCTTTGATTGTAATGTTTATCTGGAATGCGAAAATTACATATAACTCCAGTCTTATTTTTAGGTAAGCTTTTCATACAGGTGAGGAATGGGCATAAATGACTTTTGGCGGGTTTGCATCATCCCCTTGTTTGCCGATTGATAGTAGCTTGCTTAGAAAGGCCGTTCACCTCGATTGTTCTGTGCGCATAGACGGTCATTGTTCTCGGCACTGGCAGTACATCCTGTTTACACAGGATGACGTGCAGCCTGTTTACACTGACCAATCATAAAACAAATGCTCATTCTCGATAATCCGCCAGTGTAAGTCCATCTTTAAGGGGCTGTCCACTACATCCATTGGACAACCATTTCTGAATTTCTATATTCCACTTTATAAAATAACAACAGCCTATTCTCACATACAGTTCAATGGCAAATCATGCAAGCCCTGCAACTAATTAGCCGCCGTTTTACTCACACTTCTCCAGGACGTAATTGACATCTATAGCAGCTCTCATTTTTTTCGGGTGTCAGTTTTGACTGTAAACAGTAAAGCAGCCACTGATTGGTTGTAGGGCTCACATGGTATAACAACGTCACGCGAGCCCCAAGGAAGTCAGTGCCATCTTCCCTGAAACTAATTATATAAACTAGGCTGCAACTATTGGGCTTCTTTAAAGCACCACTTCAGCGTGTTTTTTTTAATTTACTACTGGAATGGGAGTTCCTGACACTACCCTTATACTTACCAGCTGCTGTCTTCATCTTCCATCTGCACCACTCCTGTCAGTCTACGACACTTTGTGACCTGCCGGCAGCTCCAGTGTTTTGTGGAGTGCGCCGGAAATCAAGACGCAATATAAATAAGCCTTGTTCTGGCCTCATCCTTGCTCCCATAGGGTTATACTGAGAGCTTGTGAAGTAACTTCTGGACAGTCAGAAGTTATGGGCACAAGATGGTGTGGCAGGACCGGAGCAAGGCCGAAAAAAGGTAAGGATATCGGAAGGTGAGTATAAGAGTAGTATCATGGAGTATGTCATGACAGGTCTGGGGCCAATAGGCTGGCTCTCAAACTCGAGACCCTGCGCTGTCCCTTATCTCGGAGGTAGGCTTGATGGTAGCCAATTCCAAGCCCCTAGCATGACCCTTATTCCTGGCCGATTTCTGATCTTACTGCCTCTCTCCCCCACGCTTGCGGTGGGCTGGCAAACCAATAATTAAGCCCCAGAAAACGACACGGACAAGGGAGAACAGAAACTTGTACACACTGCACTCATACACACAGGAGAGACAATATGTGTACAGGGCAGCAAAGAAAAAGGGAATAAAGTAACGCACAACAGGGGAGCGTTCATACCACTCAATATCGCAACAAAGATCGCCATCAACAGGTTCGCCAACAAGAGCTAAAGCTGAAGCTATAATCGGCGCTGAGTAGTGAGATCCAGGATCTTATTTAGGAAGTAGATGACTTTGATTGGCAATTGACAACCTGAGCTCCTAGCAGAGTTCCCCAGGTCAGCAGCAATTAACTCCTGCAGGACCGCGGAACAGTGGACATGAAAAAGCCGATGCCCAGCTCTGGCAGAACAACTAGGAGAGATCAAGTTGCCTGTTAGTCTCTGCAGTGTGAACAGAGTCTGACACCGCCATGACACCTAAAGGCTGCTTTACACCTTACAATTTCGCATACGATATCGTATGCGATGTGACCCGCCCCCATCGTATGTGCGGCATGTTCAATTTGTTGACCGTGTTGCACAAACGATTTTTTCCCGTCACACGTACTTACCTTCCATACGACCTCGATATGGGCGACGAACATCCACTTCCTGGAGTGGGAGGGACGTTCAGCGTCACCGCAACGACACGCGGCAGCCGGCCAATAGAAGCGGAGGGGCGGAGATGAGCCTTCTTCTTTCCGCATTGCCGGCGGGAGCTGCGGGACGCAGGTAAGATGGATGTGTTCATCGTTCCCAGGGTGTCACACACTGCGATGTGTGCTGCCTCGGGAACATTGAACAACCGGACGTTCAATTTTAAGTAATTGAACGACGTGTATGCGATCAACATTTTAACGTTCAATTGCAATCGCACGGAGGTTCACACGCTACAATGTAACTAACGATGCCGGATGTGCGTCACTTACGACGTGACCCCGCTGACACATTGTTAGATAAATTGTAGCGTGTAAAGCACACTTAATGAGTCCAGCGCTGAAACCCCCCTGCTGGAATGGTGCTTTAAGGTTCCTGTGCACATTAGACTAAAATCGTCTGAAACCACCGACAGTCTGATGTGTATGTGGGTCTTCCCAGCTGTTTCATGACAGCTGATGCCCAGTAGAGAAGAATTCTCTGTTGGATTTCCAATGACCGATCCTTTAGTTATCCCGAAGATAAGCAGCCGCCAGAGGAGTCTAGCAGCAGCTTTCTCATAGATATAAGATGAGCACTTGGCCCACCTGAGCATTGCGGGGGAGACAGCTGTCGACTGAACCAACAGCTATATAATGTGTATGGAGCATCTATATACAACAGATCCTGGGTCACCCGCAACTCCTACTATAGCAATGTCTCACTGGTAATAAAAAATCAGTCTAATTAAATATTTCAGTTTTCTGTATGGTGTTAAAATGCAGGAGTGAAAAATATCAGTGTCATGTAGACTACCAGAGGGAAGCTTGGGATGCCTAACTCTACACTCAGATCATGTAAAGGACTTGTGACGGGTACAGGTCCCGCAGAATGTCACAAAACGAATACTGATGATATTATACCTCCATAGTGGAAAATATGCAACATATACCCCAACACCAGATACCTCTCAGTAGTCCCAATCATCTCCCCTTATGACTGCAGTAAATGTACGCAGCTTCAGGACTAAGGAAGAGCAGGAAATGAAACACATAAAAGCTGCCTGTCACCACGGCCCGAGGTCTGCTGATTGTCATCTATAGCTTGCGAATATATAGAGTATTATTATTCCTATGTAGAATATGATATTTGCTGATATTCATTGTGCTGCCCGGAGCAGGTGACGCATTTAAGTGGACAGGCTCCCTACATATCAGTATCAGTTATATATTCACGCTCTACCTGGCGCCACAGTTGATAAATTATGCCCTGATTTCCATAAGATAAGATTTGTTTAGTAACTTGATAACATAGCGGCTTCTTTTAATTACATGTTTCCGATATACTGTATATCATTCTAGTAAAGCAAAGTCCGGGATAAAAGTAATACTAGTACATATATGAATGAAAGAAGGCGCCACATCTCCTCCTGGTCCTGTTCCTACAACGTCTCCTTTTGTCACCAGGTGCTGCGGTGTTCATTCTAGTGTTGCTGATGGAGGAGACATCAGGACCAGAGGCTCAGCCCAGCCACAGAGGATAGTGTGTCTGGGACCTGTGGTGCCGTCCAGTCTGGCAGTATGGGTGTGTTTCGTCTAGTTGGAGTAAGCTCCATGCTATGGCCAATGTTAACAGCACCACACCCTATTAAAACTTCCAGCTTATACAGAAGGTATTCAGACCCCTTTACATTTTTCACTCTTTGTTTCATTTCATCCATTTGGTAAATTCAAAAAAGTTCTTTTTTTTCTCATAAATGAACACTTTGCACCCCATCTTAACAGAAAAAAAAATCAAATTTAGATATTTTTGCAAATTTATTAAACAAGAAAAACTGAAATATCACATGGTCATAAGTATTCAGACCCTTTGCTCAGTATTGAGTAGAAGCACCCTTTTGAGCTAGTACAGCCATGCGTCTTCTTGGGATCCTGGATTTGGGGATCCTCTGCCATTCTTCCTTGCAGATCCTCTCCAGTTCCGTCAGGTTGGATGGTGAACGTTGGTGGACAGCCATTTTCATGTTTCTCAATGCTCAATTGGGTTTAGGTCAGGGCTCTGGTTGGACCTTTCAAGAATGGTCACAGAGTTATTCTGAAGCCACTCCTTTGTTATTTTAGCTGTGTGCTTAGGGTCATTGTCTTGTTGGAAGGTGAACCTTCGGCCAAGTCTGAAGTCCAGTGCACTCTAGAAGAGGTTTTCTTCCAGGATATCTCTGTACTTGGTGGCATTCATTTTTCCTTCAATTGCAACCAGTCATCCTGTCCCCGCAGCTGAAAAAGACCCCCATAGCATGATGCTGCTACCACCATGTTTCACTGTTAGGATTGTGACGCGCCCACGGGGTCTCGGGGGACACTCGTCACTGGACCAGTGTCGGTTTGGGATATCACAGCGGCTTGGCTCGGTTTCGTGACCCCGGCGGTGGTATTAAAGATGGGGATGATGTGAATTGTTATTCGTGACACCACCCGTGGTATGAGGCCAGTTATTAGCCGCTGCTGCGGGAAGTCTCTGTGACCCCCTGAGGCTTACGTCGCCACAGAGGTACTGCACCTCAGCTAGAGGTGTGGTATCCCATCCTGAATGGGAAGGGGGTCATCTACCGGTTCACAGACAAAACCTGCACACACCAATTGTTAGGACACACACTGGGTCAGGGTTTAAGGCAGGCACTTCATTAATGCTGAGAGTAGCGACCAGTATACCTGGTTATAGGGCCTTAAGTCCCATCTACTGGCCTAAGTGGGGGGTGGAGCCTAGCAAGGGGGAGTGTGGGAGTAGTCGGGGGGAGTGGTGAGAGGAACCAGCGAGTTCAAGTTCAGTCAGAGAGAGACGAGGGAGGGGAGAGAGAAGGAGTCGAGGAGTGTGTGAGGTGGGCTATCAGGAGAGTGACAGCGGACAGAAAGACCAAGTCAGAAGGAGGTTTCTGGTGGAGATCCTGGGGTCTTGCTAGGCCCAGGTGACACCGATAGAAGGGATTCCAGGGTGCCACGGAAGTACGAACATCCCGTGGACCTGTTCCACTAGAAATACCGGGTGGAGGGATCAGGCTGCAACACAGGGACGGTCCCTAGGCAGAAAGAAGGAAGACATTACTTTCAGCAAAACCGAAGGCCCGGGAGAGCGCTTCAGTTGCCCGAGACCATAACCTGCCACAGATCACCTGCAAGGGAGAGCAATAGAAGACCTATCTCAGCCACCTTTTGGACAGGCTCGGTGGCGGAGGCGCAGGACAGCCTGGTGCAGTTCAGTGCTAGCGAGACAGCCAGAAAGGAGACATTGAGGGGTGCACCGGTACTGACCCTTGAACTATTCGGGATCGGCGGAGGCCCATGACGGCGGATCCTGGCATACCGCGGGTAACCGGTCAACTGCCTGCAGTGTTGAGACTAACAGTGAGTAAACATCTTGACTGCAAGTCCTGTGTCGCCTGCTTTGTCTCGCATCTCATCAGTAAACACCATAGACGTTTCCAAAGGTTGCCCCGGGGTACCCGCTCCACCTGTGGGGAGCAAGAAACACCTCAGCTGCCACAACATCAGCCCTGGAGGTCCCTTCCAGCAGCTGCGGCTTCATAGCCGCACAATTCCACAGGTGGCGTCACGAATTTCAATAAACTACAACTCCCATCATCACCTCCCCCATCAGCCACGTTAATTGACTCCGCCAGGGTCACGGAGTCTGACCCCGCCACCGCTGACCCCCCCCGGACTAGTCCAGCCCGACACCGAGTCACCTAGGGTGGGGCACCTGGGGCGGGCGAGTCATCTCTCCTCTGGGGCAGATGGTGATGCAGCTCGGGTGTTGCAGCACTCTACAGGCAGAGCTAGGCCCCAGGGAGGGGGGTGGGAGTAGTAGTCACCTATGGCGCAGGTGCACGATGATGGGAGCGCCGGCAATGATGGGACGACACAGAAGGTGCAGTTCAAGTTCTTTACTCACTGAATTCACACCACCTGTGGTGGGCTGTGTCCTGCTGTGATGGGCTCTAGCCGATCCCGGATAATTCAGAGGTCAAGGCCGGTGTTTCCTTCTATGTGTCCTTTCCAGTGGTCTTCCCTCCACCCCAGCTCCTGGGCCGTGGAACGGGTCACAGGTGCTTTCTGCACTCCCTGCGAACCCTGGGATCCCCCTTCTATCTAAGAACCCGGGTCGATCCTCCTGAGTCTGACCTGGCTCTTGCTGCGCCTGGAGCTAACTAACTGTTGTGTGAGATGGCTCCTCACCTCCCTTCTAGGTGCCCCGCCTCCCGGGTTGCTGAACTAGTGGGCAAGAGGTCCCATACCTCATGATGGCCACCCCTGGCACCTATTCTGGCTCAGTCCCAGTGACAGAGCTCCCGAGTTGTGTGTTGGATGTGTGGTGGTAGTTTACCGGCGAAGACCTCATCCGTATCCGAGATAGATACTGCACTCCTGGGAGGTGCAGTACCCTGTGGCGCCTGAAGTCGCAGGGGCGTCACACAATTGTATTAGGCAGGTGATGAGCAGTGCCTAGTCTTCTCCATACATACTGCTTAGAATTATCACCAAAAAGTTGTATCTTCATCTCATCAGACCAGAGAATGTTATTTCTCATAGTCTGGGAGTCCTTCATGTGTTTTTTTGCAAAGTCTATGCAAGCTTTCATATGTCTTGCACTGAGGAGAGGCTTCTGTCGGGCCACTCTGCCATAAAGGCCTGATTGGTGGAGGCTGCAGTGATAGTTGACTTTGTGGAACTTTCTCCCATCTCCCTACTGCATCTCTAGAGCTCAGCCACAGTGACCCTGGGGTTCTTCTTTACCTCTCTCACCAAGGCTCTTCTTCCACAATTGCTCAGTTTGGATAGATGGCCAGGTTTAGGAACAGTTCTGGGTGATCCTAAACTTCTTCCATTTAAGGATTATGGAGGCCACTGTGCTGTTAGGAACATTGAGTATTGCAGACATTATTTTGTAACCTTGGCCAGATCTCTGCCTTGCCACAATTCTGTCTCTGAGCTCCTTGGGCAGTTCCTTTGATGTCATGATTCTCATTTGGTCTGACATGCACTGTGAGCTGTGAGGTCTTATATAGACAGGTGTGCTCCTTTCCAAATCAAGTCCTATCAGTTTAATTAAACACAGCTGGACTCCAATGAAGGAGCAGAACCATCTCTTGAAGGATCACAAGGAAATGGACAGCATGTGATTTAAGGCTAGGTTCACACACTGCGTTTTTTTGACGCTGCGTTTTTGTGCGTTTTTTAGCGCTAAAAACGCACAGAAACTCAGCGTCTTTAAAAAACGCATGAAAAAACGCATGCGTTTTACCGCGATTTGGTGCGTTTTTGGCTGCGTTTTGCTGTGTTTTTGATCTCTACGTTTTGTTGCGTTTTTCCAATGCATTACATGGGGGGAAAACACAGAAAAACGCAGGAAAGAATTGACATGTCCATTTTTTTTTTTAAGCTCAAAAACGCAGCTTAAAAAAAAAGTTGTGTGTGAACAGCAAAAATGAAAACTCATAGACTTTGCTGGGGAAGCAAAGTCATGCAGTTTTGAGGCCAAAAACGCACCCGAAAAACGCACAAAAACGCCGCGAAAAACGCACTGTGTGAACTTACCCTAAATATGAGTGTCTGAGCAAAGGGTCTGAATTCTTAAGACCATGTGATATTTTAGTTTTTCTTGTTTAATAAAAAACAGAAATGTAGAAATGTTGGCAAATTTTTCTGTCAAGATGGGGTGCAGAGTGTACATTAATGAGAAAAAAAAATTACCAAATGGCTACAATGAAACAAAGAGTGAAATATTTAAAGGGGTCTGAATACTTTCCGTACCCACTGTAGTTTATACTATAGTACCTCTGGTTCACTCCTGTTGCTCAGCTCCTGGTCTGCTTATTTGATTTTCTTCCATTCAGGCTGTCTACTGACAAATCTTTTGACTTACAATTTTGTTCCTTGTCATCCCCTCTGGTTCTGAGCTACAGACCTGACCATTTTTGCCAACCTGCTCTATCAGCCAGAAGCTACTGCAAGGACTCAACCCAGGGTCTTTCTATGTGTCCACATCTTTATACAGATGTTTAAGGGTGAAGGCTAGTGGTCCCCTAGGACCTGATAGTCAGAGGAGTTAGGGGTACTTTGCACGTTGCGACATCTCTAGCATCGGCTAGCGATGCCGAGCGCGATAGTACCCGCCCCCGTCGCATATGCGATATCTTGTGATAGCTGCCGTAGCAAAACATTATCGTTCCGGCAGCTTCACACGCACTTACCTGCCCTGCGACATCACTTTGGCCGGCGACCCGCCTCCTTCCTAAGGAGCGACGTCACACGGCAGGCGGCCAATAGAAGCGGAGGGGCGGAGATGAGCGGAACGTAAACATCCCGCCCACCTCCTTCCTCTGCATAGGGGGTGGAGGCAGGTAAGGAGATGTTCCTCGCTCCTGCGGCTTCACACACAGCGATGTGTACTGCCGCAGGAACGAGGAACAACATCGTATCTCCTATTGGTGCGACATTATGAAAATAACTGACACTACACAGATCACCGATTTTCGACGCTTTTGTGATCGTTTATCGGCACATCTAGGCTTTACACGTTGCGACGTCGTTACCAGCGCCGAATGTGTGTCACCTTCGATTTGACCCAGACGATATCGCAGTAGCGATGTCGCAGCGTGCAAAGTACCCCTTAGTGTTACACAGAAGTCGGGATGCAACAAGCAGTGAGGACGACTCAGTGGTGACTTCAATGTCTTTTTCTTTGGCGGGAACCGAGAGATGGAGAGGGATGGGTAAGTCACAGACAATGAAGAAATGCAAAGCAAAAGAAATTAAATGACATTTGGCACGTTTCACAGTTACACTCAACTGATCACCTATGTGCAATCACTGAAGATTATTTCAAATAAACTCAGCAATAACCCAACCCTGGTCCTTCAGTCAGGGGTGTATTGGGGTCACCCTACTAGGGTTACAATATGCAATAAACAAGAAAACATGAGCTTTTATAGATCCACTATGTCAGCGGTTCATTAGACATGGCTACACAAAGAGTTAGCTCTGTTAAGAAGCTATTCTCGTTCTGTACTGTACGCTAAGTGGCAAGTAACTGCTCGGCTCACTTGAATGCGGCTCCGGAACAAATGTCCGTTTCTCAGTCTTTGGTTCTCGATGTCCAATCTTCATTGCTTGACCACGTAGAGTGATTCTCATCCAGTGACTGTGGTCGATCTTTGGGTTCCTTTGTCGATGATGTTTGGTCTTCAGATTCCTCTGGTGACAATATTCGGTCTTCAGGTTCCTCTGGGCTGAGTGCTCTTCCAGATGTTTTCCTTACAGATGACACGATCCTGCTCTGCTGTTCACACATCTGTTCTCCTGATGATCTTAGCGCCTACTTTGCCTTCCCACCGCCGGCCTAGCTTTTATATTTGGTAACTCTGCTACAGTGGTCACCTGACTTGGCGTCTTTTTCTAACTTTTCCATCTAGGAAACACACTCCTTAAAGATTGGTTCCTGGTGACCCTGATCCTTTGGTAGAGGGAAATGTTGGTGCACAAATGCTGTGAAGCCTTGAATGGGGCAAAGCCTGACTTTGGGAAACCTCCCTGTTTGGAGCTGTCAGTCAACCATGGGCAGAACCACTTTATTGGAAGAAAAGGTTGTGAGGAAACAAAAAATACCCCAACAGCCACTGATTTCTTTTGTATACTGGCTTTTTGATAAAATATTAGTAAAATATATAAATAATGTGATAGGAGCCAATGGATACAGTCCCTAATAATACCTAGTGTTTGAGCCAATTGTCAGTTTTCTGTGATCTGATTCTCTCGTATGTAAGACAATCGGATCACAGGTGCAAAGCAGATGGGAAAATTAATTTCTCCATCTTCTCTATTGCCTGTCTTGGTGAAAATCCCAGATGTCTTCCAATGCTTGCATGCAAGCTTAAGGCTACTTTACACACTGCGATATCGGTCCCGATATCGCTAGTGTGGGTAGCCGCCCCCATCTGTTGCGCGACACGGGCAAATCGCTGCCCGTGCCGCACAACATCGCCCAGACCGGTCACACATACATACCTGTCCGGCGACGTCGCTGTGACGGGCGAACCGCCTCCTTTCTAAGGGGGCGGTCCGTGCGGCGTCACAGCGACGTCACTGAACCGCCGCCCAATAGCAGCAGAGGGGCGGAGCTGAGCGGGACGTAACATCCCGTCCACCTCCTTCCTTCCTCATAGCGGCCGGGAGGCAGGTAAGGAGAGCTTCCTCGTTCCTGCGGCGTCACACGCAGCGATGTGTGCTGCCGCAGGAACGAGGAACAACCTCGTTACTGCTGCAGTAACGAGATTTGAGAATGGACCCCCGTGTCGCCGATTAGCGATTTTGCACGTTTTTGCAATGATGCAAAATCGCTTATCGGTGTTACACGCAACGGCATCGCTAATGCGGCCGGATGTGCGTCACGAATTCCGTGACCCCAACGAGTTCGCATTAGCGATGTCGCAGCGTGTAAAGGCCGCTTTAGACTTCATTGGGTGTGCGAAATTTGACATACACTGCCAATCACAGCATGCAGTGATTATTTTATCATGCCGGATCGGCATGAGAAAAAAACACTGGCCGCCACTGCGCCATAGTATGACATTGGATAAATTGTGTGCACAGCCTTATCATGATGTCAGGCACCTGGAACCTGAGGACCAAGCTCTGCTTAGCCATGTCTTCAACAGAGTGGAAGTGCGCATGCTCGACTTCTGCTTCATTTACTATCTATAGGAATGTGTAGAGCAGCCTTCAGCTTTTTTCAGCAGTGCCATGGACAATGAATGCAGCGGAGGTGTGCATGTTCGACCTCTGCTTCATGCACTGTCTTTAGGACTGCGCAGAGCAGCATTCAGCTTTTGTCTGTAGTCACATAGACAATGAATGGAGCGGAGGTGTGCATGCTTGACTTCTGCTTCATTTACTGTCTATAGAACTGTGCAGAGCAGCATTTAGCTTTCTTTGTAGTCCCATGGATAATGAATGGAGCAGATGTGTGCTGACACGCTAGGTACAAGGAAGTACCAAGCGAAAGGGAAGGGAAACCCTGTGTCTAGGGAAAGGAGAGACGGCTTCCCTCACCACCCTAGATAGGTTCTGCACCTGTGCGCCGAGCCAGATACCTTACCCTGGCTAACCCTGAAATAGGTCCTAGGTAGGGAACGGATGGTATGAGCACTTAGTCAACCCCACTAAGCTCTAAAGAACATGCAGGGAATAACACACAGGGGAAAGTAACTTATCTCTCGATGACTCAGGGAGAGGAACTGCCACAACAACAAAGTTTCTCCAGATAAATACAAGTCGACTGCTTGCACTGAAGACTTGATAAGGGTATTAGACCTATCACCAGCACAGAGTAAGGGGGAATGAGGGCATTTAAAGACGCAAAGAATCGTGCTGAAGATTATCAGCTGAAAAGGTAAGGAAATCTGCATGGTCCTAAAGAGAAAGGAATAAACCCCAAGCAGGAAAAAAGGGAAAGTCAGAGAGCAGCTTGTGTAGCCAAACACTGCGAACTTCTACAGCCAGAAACTAGAGGACTGTCTGTCAAGCGTGACACACCTGTGACATGCGCTTTGTCCTCTGCTTCATGCACTGTCTATAGGACTGCGTATGGCACCATTCAGCTTTCTTCTATAGTCCCATAGACAATGAATGGTGTGAACATGCGCATGCTGAACCTTTGCTTCATGCGCTGTCTATAGGACTGCATATAGCAGTATTTTGCATTCTTTGTAGTTCCATAGACAATGAATGGAGCGGAGGTGTGCACGCTTGACCTCTGCTTCATGCACTGTCTATTGGACTACGAAGATCAGCATTCAGCTTTCTTGGTAGTCCCATAGACAATGAATGGAGCGGAGGTGGAGCATGTAGTATGTTATACCCTAATGATAGGAGATAATGTCATGCTTTGTGATTAATCCTTTTATGAACTCCCTAAAAATTTTAAGCCAAGAACACAGGAGACGCGGATGCATCAGTTCCTTCTTTACTCCTAGTATTAGTTTTCTACATCATTGATAAGAAAAGTGCTCCCCTTGTTTGCCAAAAAGCTTGTCGTCTGGTAAGAAGAGACCGTTTCAAATGTGAAGCGGCAGCTGTTTCCGGCCGGGCTGACATGCATTGAAAGTAATGTTTATTTGATCTCATTGCAGCTTGAATGAACGTGACCACTTGTTGAAGAGACTTGGCAGAAAAACCCCTCCAAGCTTGTTTCGTGCTAATTCCGTCCAGCAAAGTGTATCATGTAAGTATGCGAGCGTAAATAATATGGCCGGCTGCTTCCTGTAGGCAGGTGGGGATTTGATTTTAATTAAACTGCGCATCAGGTTGAGTTGATACCAGAGGAAGCTTTAGCTCGGAGACTTGAATTTGCATTGTGATCTCTATCTGACCTCAGGCTAAAGGTAAGCTTTGTTAGAAAGGTAATGCCTGTTTCCTCGTGCCTGATAACAGATAAATGCATTCTGCTTCCTATTCTGCAAGGGTAATACTAGATACAGGTGAGTCAATCAGAATTTTACCCTAAAATTACGCTAAGAGGAGCTGTCTGCACTTCTCGAGATTATATATATATATATATATATATGTACATACAGTATATAATAATAATTCTGCAGCCTCTTTTCTTAAAGGGGTTGTCCACTACTAGGACATAAAGCCTATACTCACCTCCTGTACTGGCACCCTTCTAGCGGTGTCCAGGCTGGAGGTGACGGGGCTCATGTGGGGTTGTGACATCACGTGAGCCCTGTGTCCAATCAGTGCTGACTTCATTCTCCCCGCCTTCGGACCAAATGAACAATCAACAGGAAGTGAGTTCAGCCGCCGAACTCACTTCCTGTTGATTAATTTGTTTGGTCCAAAGGCAGGGAGAGAGAAGCCGGCACTGATTGGACACAGGGCTCACGTGATGTCATAACCCCACGTGAGCCCCGGCTTCTCTCTCCCTGCCTTTGGACCAAACAAGTTAATCAACAAGAAGTGAGTTCAGCGGCTGAACTCACTTCCTGTTGATTGTTTGTTTGGTCCGAAGGCGGGGAGAAGGAAGTCGGCACTGATTGGACGCAAGGTCCAATCAGTGCCGACTTCCTTCTCCCCTCCTTCGGACTTCGAACTCACTTTCTGTTGATTAACTTGTTTGGTCCAAAGGCAGGGAGAGAGAAGCCGGCACTGATTGGACACAGGGCTCACGTGATGTCACAACCCCACGTGAGCCCCGGTTTCTCTCTCCCTGCCTTTGGACCAAACAAGTTAATCAACAGGAAGTGAGTTCAGCAGCTGAACTCACTTCCTGTTGATTGTTTGTTTGGTCCGAAGGCGGGGAGAAGGAAGTCGGCACTGATTGGACGCAGGTCCAATCAGTGCCGACTTCCTTCTCCCCGCCTTCGGACTTCAAACTCACATCCTGTTGATTAACTTGTTTGGTCCAAGGGCAGGGAGAGAGAAGCCGGCACTGATTGGACACAGGGCTCACATGATGTCACAACCCCATGTGAGTCCCGATACCGCAAGCCCGAACACCGCTAGAAGGGTGCCAGTACGGGAGGTGAGTATAGGCTTTATTATTTTACCTGGTGGAAATATGTGGAATCAGAAGGAGTTGTCCTAGTAGTGGACAACCCCTGTAACATTGTACTGTATACACAAAACAATGTTTATTGGCCTCATAAATGTCCTCAGACAACAAATGTGGGGGTAAAGTAGAAAGTTCCCCCTATAAATTAGATTGTCAGGGGGAGGGTGTTGTATACAGGTCACAGTCAACAGGTAAAGCATCTAAAGACTCGTGGAGAGCAGAGAACACACGCTGTAGACATGGAGGAAAGCATATGGAGGTGTTTATTTGTTAAAATGATCCACTAACATGAATAATGATAATGTCCTCGTCCATAGCATATTGTCAAACACTAACCATACGCCACCTGCAGTAGTAGTCACTTTACCGGATCTGGGCAAAGTGAACAACCTCTGTGGATAAGCATGGTGGAAAAATTGCACTTTTTTCTTAATAGTTAGATGTAAAATAAGTTATTTCTTTATGTAATTTCTTGTGCCAGCTATGTACTACTTTACTCTTCCAATGGGGTCACATCTGTTAAGTTTAGAGTGCAATTAAAGGGGTTGTTTGGTCTTTTGATAAAAGTCTACTGTCACTATATGTGATTACATACTTCTGAATCCCATCACGATGGGGTGCAAATGTTGTCGGGATTCTCCAGTTTTGCCGATGTGAGCAGGTGGTCACGTGGCCGCGTGTGCGATTTACAGTCTTCCAGTCACATTGTGACTAGACATGTGTGCATTGAATGAAGCCGAGCACATCTAGTCGGCACATGACTGCCTGTGTACACATCACATGCTTGCTCTCATCGGCAATACCAGTGAATCCCGACCAACATGTGCGCTATATACTGGGACGCTTCAGACGTCTGCAGTCACGTAGCGTCACAGTAGACCTTTATCAGATGACCGGACAATCCCTTTAAATTTAAAGTTAGTCGTCAATCCCAACTAGTCCAATTCTGTCTGCTCCATGTTTGTCAATAGTAGGACCTCATATACCCCAATATGAATAGAGGGAATTAGTCTCAACAAGCTCATTATGGGAAAACTAATATAGCCGCTGCTTTTGGCCTACAAAAAGGAATGTAGTGATGGCTCAGTATGCACTCTTCCGCTCAGTCTAACTTGAGGGCTTTGGGCCTTCTGTTGTTGTGAACGGTGAGGCCATCTTCTGTCATACCCATATCCCTATCCTGATGGATTGTGGCATCATTTCTTGTCAATGGTCATGTGGATAGTAATATATCTATTTAGTGTGGGAGGAAGACGTTGAGGCTCTTGTTTCGATTATAGTTTGCTTGGTAAACTGTTAATTAGCTAATAATTCATAAATCATGGTATATAATCCCAATTTACTTGTTACTACAGACTTCACTAGACCCTCAGATAATTTGAGTATGGTATTCATCAAACTGCACATGATGGGATCTTTGTGAGGCTTCAAACCCCTGTAAGAATTCCTGGAAGGGGATCATGTCTTATGTGACAGTCACTAACAGCTGTAAGACATATGTTTTTCCTATAGTATGAATATGAAGGGGTATATCACAGGGCCATGACAGGAACAGATAGTAGGTTGGAAACCGAAAAGGATGTCATGGGAATCCACTTCTGTTATATGAGGAAAAAAACTGATGGCACATCCTACCTTTCTAATGTGAACAGGTGCAAACTGAACATTAAACATAATAAGAAAGAAGAGACAGTTGCACTCTGCAGTGCTAAGATATGTGTAACAATGAATATAGGAATATAGACATGCATTACTGCTATGAAAAGCATGTAAAAATTGAAATACTTAGCACACAAAAATGGCCAGTTTTATGTAAGCCCAACAGCCACAACAAGGCGACCTCTTTTGTTGGGTCTCTATGAAACTAATGCCTCTCTTTGGGCTAACCTACAATTTATGGGCGGTCAGGAACCTGCAAATAAACAATAAAAATCACCTGAGGCTGAAGAGCAGGAGTGCTCAATCTGAAGGCATAACCCTGTAATCTAAGAAAAAGACTTATGGCACATCCTACCTTTCTAATTTGAACAGGTTCAAACTGAACATTAAACATCGTAACAAAAAGGAGACAGTTGCACTCTGTAGTGCTAAGATATGTGGGACAATTAATATGGGAATATAGACATGCATGTGCTATGAAAAAAAAACAAGTAAAAATATCAATTCTCCAATTGCAGGTTCCTGTCTGCCCATAAATTGTAGGGTTTTTTTAACCCAAAGAGAGTCATTAGTTTGATAGGGACCCAACAAAAGAGGTCGCCTTGCTGTTGGCTGTTGGGCTCACATAAAACTGTCCATGTTTGTGTGCGAAGTATTTCAATTTTTACAGGTTTTCATAGCAGTAATGCATGTTTATATTCCCATATTCATTGTTCCAGCTTCTGTTATATACATAACATCGCTACCCAATGTTACCTTCTCCAACATTCCCCCCATGCTTCATCAGGGGTGGAAAATAATCAGCCGGCAAATATACCACCTCATATCTTTTCGAGAAGAACGAGTTCTAGAGGTTAAAATCCAACTGGCCTGACTCGTCATCCATCTTGCAGATGCTATAAGCCTCGATCTCCCCCATTGTGTCACTCAGACACGCCTTGGGCCACTTGATGGCTTTTTTATTTCCTTGACATCTATCAGGTCCATACACATGAGATTGGTGATACATCCCATCAGAACGGCCAACAAACTTGTCTCCCACCACCTTTTTTGTTTTAGTCGATTTCTCCATTGTTCTCCGTCAACATTGCGTAGATCCAACTCTTAAAAATCTACTTCTAGTGTCTCGCTCCTCGGTTATATCATATGTTTCTCTCTTTTGTTACAATGTGCTATTCTTGAAATATTCTTCCCCGCTTTCTCAATTCCTTTTTTCTTTTCAGACGGCTTTGCATTTTCTCAAGAAGAACACGGCGTTGTTTCCCAGTCTCAAGTTGTCCGATCCTATGACACAACAAAACAGAGAAGCGGGATAGAATAACAAAAGACCTCAGTGACTGGTGGCCGAAATAATGAGCTTTGGACAATACGCCTACTGTTAACAGATAATTCACTAAGTTTGGCCGCAGCAGCCAAAAACTGGGAAATCCATTTCTGTGGCCTTTGCCAATAAATTTCTTAACTTTTATTTTTATTTTCCACCAGCAGGACCTGCATGAGATTTCAATTAAACTATGCAGTACAGGTCTGTCTGGGAGCTAGGTGGTTAATATGTGTACTTTTTTGCTAGGGCGCAGCCTGTTAAAAATGATTATTTTGCTGTGTTCTGCTTCTGACCTTTTGTTTTTTCTAATGCAATTACGTACCTGTCTAGCAGCCACGTTTCTACATAGCTTCCACCATGGAATTCTGCAGTTAGGGGCCATTCTTCAAGGGAACACTGTGGATTGAGAAGTTTGTGTTAGAAGAAGAAATGCAATATACGCATTTAAAAGAGGTTTTAGGAATGATCTATACCATCTTTCCAAAACTGTGCATCTAAATAGGTCCACTAGGCCACCAACTCTTAAGATCAGACCCTTAACCCAAAACACTAAATGGAAGTTTACCAAGAATGGTAGCAAATGGGCAAAATTAGACACAAAGCTTGATCTAGTATGAAAAAAATCACAATAAATCTTTGAAGTTGATAGTCTTGTTTCCTTCAACAGAAAAGCTCAAAACTTGGTGTCACATTTTCCCATTAGATGGAGTCATGAACTATTCATCAAAAGCTAGCTATATATATATTAGGTAACTGTAGGCCATCAGAAGTAGCTGTCATCTGGTGGCCAACGTGTCTTGTAAGGAAACCATATACAACCAAACCCATTAATTTCATCCATCTAAGTTCAACCAAACCCATTAATTTCATCCATTGAAGGGTTTCTTGACTTTCCCCCAAAGGCACATGTCTGGGGCCAAGAAGAATTGACGGTTGGATCACAACATCCAGGAGGGAATGGATTGGTTGCCAAATTCAAGGAAAGCAAAAGAAGGCTAAGTTTTGCTTGATTGTCAACTATGAACATTGGGCCATAAATAGGTGCCATTTTTCGAACAGCACTAGTTGAAGATTTACTTATATGGACTAATAAATCACAGAACTGCGATTCATGGTTGATCTCTAGACAGACCGCAGGTCTCCTGATCCAAACACAACAGCCTCCTATCTGCTTATGAGACTATTAATTTGGGGTCAGTAGACCTGCAGTTGGTCCAGACATCACAGTCCGTATTCAGGCCGTATATTTTGGACATGTGAATTTGTGAATGTCCTAACACACGTTTATATCTTCCTCATTTTTAGGACTGTAAAACAACCTCCACACAGTCCTCTATAGCACCTAATCTCTTACATTACGGCAAAACCATGTTTTGTTAAATTATTTTGATTGGTCCCATTCAGGAACTTTTTGAGCGCCTTCATTCTAAAATTTTGACTATTTATATTTTTAGCCATAAAGCCCTACTTTAGACCATTACAGCTAATGTAAAGTACATTTACAGTGCACAATTGTTCCTAGGATCGTTTATTTCACAATAATCATGCTTGAGGCTGCCAATCACCTGACGAACAAAAAAGCTCTCATTCGTCAGGTGAAATGATTTTTTGGTTTGCCCAAAAGATTATCGTTCTTGGCAGCACTTTGTTCTATGTAAACAGGTCATGCATTACGGAGAACAATGCCAGCCTTTGCTCAATGAATGCGGAGTGTAAATGCACTCTTAGGCTAAGATCACAGTATAAAAAATCGGTACGATTTTCATCCAAAAAAGTGGGTCAATTTTTTTCTCACTTGTCATCTGTGTGCTGTCTGTTTTTTTACAGTTTTTTTATCTTCACTGCCTCATAGAATAACATGGGTCATTGCACTATCCGATAAAAAATCAGATCGCACATGTGCGATCTGTACGCCCATGTGCACGAGCCCTAAGTCTAAGCTGTGTTCTCATTGTGGATTCATGTCATATTATGGATTCAAGTAGAACCCAGACTCAGAAGTCTCAGTTCTGACATACCAACTGATGACTCCATTAAGTTTGTTTCTACCTATATTGAAAGTTATGCTTTATCCATGAATTGACCCTTAGGGATCTAGCTCCTTAGATTTTGAGTAGTTTGCCACTAAAATTGCCACAAATATGAAGTTTGATAAAAAGAGCCTGTCCATTGATGATTTTGAAAGCCATAAATTGGGTAAGTTCAGAAGATCGCATCTTAACATTTATAATACATGACAATATAGTCCTCCAGTTCTGGTTTTCGAAAGTTATAGGGAGGATTTTTGATTGTATATGATCATCTATACCATGAAAGAATGACTGAATGCTCTAAAATGTAACCTTTAGTCAAATCTCCAGTAAAAACAATGAAGCCGCAAGATGGACAGACATGTATCCATATCGGATGTGTGTAGAATTGAATCTGCAAAACTAGTAGACGCATGTGTCTCATTAAAAGAGGAGAAACATCCAATGACATGCAGCTATTTTTCCTATCTTGTTATGTTGTCAGTAGTTGTCAGACTATATCCATCTTATTTTCTGACCCTTTGCCATTTTTTTTTAAAGGTGCCTGATGAGTCCATCACATGGACAGAAACATTAATTTTGAGATGTTATGCTGGGCAGTAAGGGCATGGTAGGGACCTTTGATAGGGCCACATTCCAGTTCAGAGGGTGGTCTCCTCCCAAGAAGGCGGTAAGTGATATTAGGACATAAGGAATTGCAGTTTCCCCCTGCAAGACAATATAAGGTTAAGAGCCAATCCTGACATCTGAAGGACCACTGTTCATGGACCTTTGACTCGACCTCATGACCGTAAGACCAGGAGCAATGAGGCGGATCTAGTTTACCTCTATGCTGTTCAGTTGTGGTTTTGTTGACTTACTGATGGACAGTACAGATGACTATGCTCAAAGGACTTCCACTAATTGGATAACCACTTCTTAAATGCAACAGTGCCAAATACTGTATAAAATGAAAACACCATACACTCATCTCCCAGACCGGTGCCGCTGAAACAATTCTGTCTAAGGAAAGTGTGAGCACTGCAGCCCATCAGTGGCCTCTGATAGGCTGCAGTGTTCACTTTACATACAATGTCACACGAATGCTGTTAATCCAATATCCATCAAACACCGTTATCTGGGAAGGTGAGTATGTATTATGTTGCATTAAAGGGAACCATCCAACAGAATTTGCATATATAAAGTAAAGCCATTGCTGTATTGGCTATAGGATACTGAATACAAGCATAGCTTTTTTTCTGAGATTTGATGTTTTATTTTAGAAATACGTGCAAGCAAAGTTCCAGCAATGTGGGACGTGCCTACGATAACCTAGTCGCCTCGAAATAGCCGGAGAACTAATTATTCATACAGAGAGAAATACAGGAAAGGCTAATCTGCCTCGGAGCAGTCCCCAAAGATATAGATAGCCCCCAACATATAAAGTTTACGGTGATGTTGGAAAACACAATACACAGGTAGAAAACAGATACAGCAAAGATGAGGCTCAAACTATCTAAATAGGAAAGGACAGAAAAGAGCACTGTCTGCAGTCATGCAATACCCTAGAAAAAGAACCAACACGCCTGATATGGAAAAATACTGAGCCCAAATGGACTCTCCCCCACTATATCAGTACTCTGGTGTTACTGGAATCCAAACAAGACACTAATATAGTGGAGGGACTGAAATTAGTACCAAGCATGACAAAACAAAATACATAGCAGGGAATGATCCAACTCCACCCAGAATTTTACACAGGCAAATTAGGAATAAGCCTTAGTACGTAAACGTAAAGAAAAACAACAAAAAGGTGGAACCACCAGCAGAGATACAAGGACCAACTTATGTGAAAGGAGTTCTAGTAGACACAGAAGAAAGGGCTGGCTTCAGAATGTCTTTAGCACACAGGAAACAACATTGAGCACCGGCCAGGAACAAGAGAACACTACTCAGTTTTTTAGGCCCAGTCAGAAGAACCTGATTGCCAATCATCCCCAGCTGTCTGGTTTCTATTCAGCAAGCAAACTTCACTACCAGCACTGACCACAAGAGGGAGCCCCAAACTGGAACCTAGTCCAAATGTACTCACAACAATGGAGACACATCCGTCTACTTGTCTTGTAGGTGGAATTCTACACTTGGTACTGTGGGTATGGATACATGTCTGTGTAATTTTTCCTTTCATTGTTTTAAAGAAGATTTCAGCAAAGGTGAAGTTGTAGAGTGTTCAGCTATTTTACTTTTATTTCTACAGTATTTGGGCTGACGCATTCAGTGGAGGCTTCTCTATCTAGCGCTATTAAGCCAATTTTTGTGTCATATAGTCTTCCACGCAAACTGCGCTAGAACTCTATATACATAGCTTTGTCAAATGATTTGCCAGAGACTGCATTTTGACAGGGAATGTATTAAGTTTACAGATGAGCGGATCGATTGGCAGGACTCCAGTTCATCAGCCACCGGGTGAGTAGCCTTTTGCCGAAGGATAAGAGGCTAAAGAATGTCTTACCTTTCGGGATTCCCGGCGCAGCTTGATGACGTTGAACCAGCCTAGCTCATCAATAGCCACACCAGGGATCCTGCAAAGTAAGAGATTCGCAGAGACCCCTTCCAGTGGCCAGAGTACGACAAATCGATTGGCTCAACTCCAATAGTTTGTATTATATCATTGCATCACGGCATTGACACATTATGTGGGTTAACATTTATTTCAGGGCTTGCCTTTACAACTGTCAGGCAATAATTAGGACATTTTAAGACCTTGTGTACACCAATAAAATTACCTGTTTGTGGCTTTATACAGCACTTAATACATATGTATTGGTGCTATTTATCTGCCAGTTTTTGGCTAATTGCTTGACTACAAAGCTTGCGAGTATCATATGTAATCTTGGAGCTGGCAATTAATTGGAAACTTGGCAGCCAGCTCCTAATAATGTCTACATCTCTGCTTCACTCTTTTAGTAAATATAAGGTTCTTTTTGCTCAATCATATCACAGAGAAAGAATGGAAAACCAATAAACAATAAATGGCCACGCGTGCTTATCAGTCTTCAAATGGGACTTACTGGACCTATCACATTGTGTTACCTGCAGTCTAAGTGGACATTTCCTCTATATTTATGACATGTGGTGTTATATTTATTTCTGGAATATATATATTTTGGTTTACATTTGGTTTTGCAAAAATGTATTTAGCGTTTCAAAAATAAAAACAAAAAATTGCTTATGAAGTTGCTGATGTTTCTTGTGAGCTGAAAGGAACTAGAGGTTCCTAAAATTATTAAAAAGTCAATGGACACTACTAGAGATGAGTGGATCCGTGGAAGTTCGGTTCGGCGGGTTCAGCCGGATTTTAGATAAAGTTTTGGTTGACCTGAATCCCAATAGAAGTCACTAATTGGGCAGTTTGGGTCTCCATCCACATGCAGCCAACCATAAACAGGTCACTTACGGGAGTCGGTGGGCGGGGTTTTTCCATTTTTTTTTGTTTGGTACACACTACATCTGGTCATGCTGTTGTTAACCCCAGTGTGAACCGTTCAAACACTGCAAGCAGCTTGCACTGGTCCGAGCACCGAGTGTACCCGAGCATAGCGATACTCGCGTGATTGGTTTGCATACGTAAAGCTCTCAAACTCCGAACCCAAGCCCTGTTTTTTGGCAAAGTCTGTGTTTGGTACA
This sequence comes from Anomaloglossus baeobatrachus, assembly GCF_048569485.1. Classification (NCBI taxonomy): domain Eukaryota; kingdom Metazoa; phylum Chordata; class Amphibia; order Anura; family Aromobatidae; genus Anomaloglossus; species Anomaloglossus baeobatrachus. The sequence continues at coordinate 731,830,942 of NC_134354.1, forward strand.
AACACCGAACCTCTGGTTCGCTCATCTCCAGACATGACTAAGACCCACTGGGGCCCAAATATCTCCAAGTACAAAGTCATTAATAATAATCTGAGTTATAATTACGTCAAAGTACAAATTATTTCCTATAGCCGTGGTCAGAAAGATTATCTATATAGTGCCTGGACTAACTAAAGATAGTGTGTTTTAAAAAAAAACATTTGCGGGGGTTGACTGTCTAGTTGGGGCACCGGACAGTTTATTTAATATCTCTTTATTCCACACAAGCAGCATCTTGATATTATGTATATATAATATGATGGCATTATATTTAGTAATAGTGATGTCATCATGTAAGTAATGTGTGATGTCATTGCAGAAGTGTTTTGCCATGATGTTACAGGTTTTTTTTATATAAGGATCTGAAACTTTAATCTATCCAAATGCCCTAATACATCATAAAGGGGTCCATTGTTTGGACCACTAAAAGTAAGCTCAGTAAGGATCCAGCTACACAGACAGACTGATTGCACTAAATGACCGCTGGTCGGTAAAGGTTTACTAGATTGTTTAAAATCATAGAATGGTAGAGTTGGAAGGGACCTCGAGGGCCATTGGATCCAACCTAAATCATCCCAGCTAAATGTTTATCCAGCTTCCATTGATGGAGTCAGACTGTTGTAAACTGTAATAGATGATCCAGTGCACATAGGCCGCCCTTGTTGTTGGCAGTGCGAGTCCTGGTTACACAGCATGATCCACCACCATCGGCGAGAACAATCTTTACCGCTGTTCAAAACATCATTTCACCTGATCAAATACTGAAAGATTATTATGAATGAGCATTCTTGGGAACGCTCGTTCACGATAATCTCTCTGTTTAAATGCAGTATAAAGGGGCGCTCTGAATCTAAAGGCCCCTTTACACACTGCAACATCGCTAGCGACATCGCTGTAACGTTACCGGTTTTGTGACGTAATAGCGACCTCCCCAGCGACATTGCAGTGTGTGACACGCATCAGTTGTTCAGGACCATTCTTTGGTCCTTTGTTTCCCGCTACGCAGCATGTATCAGCGTGTTTGACACCGTTACAACGACATCGTTAGCGACCCAGCCCATAGGCATGCTAGCTTTCCCTTTCCAGCGAGGTCGTTCTGCAGGTCCATATCGCTGCTGCGTCGTTGCCAGATCTGCCTGTTTGACAGCTCACCAGTGACTGTTAGAGACTTTCTAGCGATCCCGGCCAGGTCGAGATCGCTGGTGGGATCGCTAGAAAGTCTCAGTGTGTAAAGGGGCCTAAAGAGACTGGAGACATTCATGTATATGAAGATGACTATTTACCTACACAAGATTTTCGCTGTCAAAATCTTTTACATTGGAGAAGCCAAACCAGCGATGACCAGACGAACGATCACAATGGTGGCTCCAATCTGTAATGATGCAACCTATTTCAATGACTCCTTTTCATTTTAGACATGTTGCTTTCCTTATAATTTTAAAGACCTTTACGACATCTGCCGTACGTGTATAGCACATGTCGGAAGCGGGTGTATGGAGCAGCCACTGAGCGAACCCACCCTATACTCATCAGGTAATGGCTGTGTGTTAGGGGTACTTTGCAGGTTGCGACATCGCTACTGCGATCTCGTCGGGGTCAAATCGAAAGTTACCCACCAACATGTTGTTCCTCGTTCCTGCGGCAGCACACATCGCTGTGTATGAAGCCGCAGGAGCGAGGAACATCTCCTTACCTGCGTCCCGCCTGCAATGAGGAAGGAAGGAGGTGGGCGGGATGTTTACGTCCCGCTCATCTCCGCCACTCCACTTCTATTGGACGCCTGCCGTGTGACGTCGCTGTGATGCCGCACGACACGCCCCCTTAGGAAGGAGGTGGGTCGCTGGCCAGAGTGACGTCGCAGGGCAGGTAAGTGCGTGTGAAGCTTCCATAGCGATAATGTTCGCTACGGCAGCTATCACAAGATATCGCATCTGCGACGGGGGCGGGGACTATCGCGCTCGGCATCGCTACAATCGGCTAGCGATGTTGCAGCGTGCAAAGTACCCCTTACAGTCATGACCTGCCTCAAACAATGGTGGACGGAGCAAAGCCTGCGAATGTTAACCTGTTAAATCCCACTGTCAAACTCTAATAGCGAGGACTTAACATGCACTGGCATGGCGTCAAGCCTTTTTAAGCACCCGTCAGTTCACCCGTGACGTGATCGCAGGTTGCCGATGCATTGCTATAACAGCATGGGGACTGCTAAAGACCTTGTTGCTTGACATTACTTGTGACTGGGCTTCAAAGAGACTGTGATTTTCACTATACGCAGCAATGCTGTGGTACTGCTGTATATACAAGTACTGCAGTATACAGTTAGGTCCAGAAATATTTGGACAGTGACACAAGTTTTGTTATTTTAGCTGTTTACAAAAACATGTTCAGAAATACAATTATATATATAATATGGGCTGAAAGTGCACACTCCCAGCTGCAATATGAGAGTTTTCACATCCAAATCGGAGAAAGGGTTTAGGAATCATAGCTCTGTAATGAATAGCCTCCTCTTTTTCAAGGGACCAAAAGTAATTGGACAAGGGACTCTAAGGGCTGCAATTAACTCTGAAGGCGTCTCCCTCGTTAACCTGTAATCAATGAAGTAGTTAAAAGGTCTGGGGTTGATTACAGGTGTGTGGTTTTGCATTTGGAAGCTGTTGCTGTGACCAGACAACATGCGGTCTAAGGAACTCTCAATTGAGGTGAAGCAGAACATCCTGAGGCTGAAAAAAAAGAAAAAATCCATCAGAGAGATAGCAGACATGCTTGGAGTAGCAAAATCAACAGTCGGGTACATTCTGAGAAAAAAGGAATTGACTGGTGAGCTTGGGAACTCAAAAAGGCCTGGGCGTCCACGGATGACAACAGTGGTGGATGATCGCCGCATACTTTCTTTGGTGAAGAAGAACCCGTTCACAACATCAACTGAAGTCCAGAACACTCTCAGTGAAGTAGGTGTATCTGTCTCTAAGTCAACAGTAAAGAGAAGACTCCATGAAAGTAAATACAAAGGGTTCACATCTAGATGCAAACCATTCATCAATTCCAAAAATAGGCAGGCCAGAGTTAAATTTGCTGAAAAACACCTCATGAAGCCAGCTCAGTTCTGGAAAAGTATTCTATGGACAGATGAGACAAAGATCAACCTGTACCAGAATGATGGGAAGAAAAAAGTTTGGAGAAGAAAGGGAACGGCACATGTTCCAAGGCACACCACATCCTCTGTAAAACATGGGGGAGGCAACGTGATGGCATGGGCATGCATGGCTTTCAATGGCACTCGGTCACTTGTGTTTATTGATGACATAACAGCAGACAAGAGTAGCCGGATGAATTCTGAAGTGTACCGGGATATACTTTCAGCCCAGATTCAGCCAAATGCCGCAAAGTTGATCGGACGGCGCTTCATAGTACAGATGGACAATGACCGCAAGCATACAGCCAAAGCTACCCAGGAGTTCATGAGTGCAAGAAAGTGGAACATTCTGCAATGGCCAAGTGAATCACCAGATCTTAACCCAATTGAGCATGCATTTCACTTGCTCAAATCCAGACTTAAGACGGAAAGACCCACAAACAAGCAAGACCTGAAGGCTGTGGCTGTAAAGGCCTGGCAAAGCATTAAGAAGGAGGAAACCCAGCGTTTGGTGATGTCCATGGGTTCCAGACTTAAGGAAGTGATTGCCTCCAAAGGATTCGCAACAAAATATTGAAAATAAAAATATTTTGTTTGGGTTTGGTTTATTTGTCCAATTACTTTTGACCTCCTAAAATGTGGAGTGTTTGTAAAGAAATGTGTACAATTCCTACAATTTCTATCAGATATTTTTGTTCAAACCTTCAAATTAAACGTTACAATCTGCACTTGAATTCTGTTGTAGAGGTTTCATTTCAAATCCAATGTGGTGGCATGCAGAGCCCAACTCGCGAAAATTGTGTCACTGTCCAAATATTTCTGGACCTAACTGTATATGGTACTGCACAGGTGATTAGATGATCGCAAGATACAATGCCGTAAGGGAAATATTAAAAACAGTAAAAAGTAAAATAAAAGTTTTAAAAATATGAAAAAAATAAAAAAAAAATAAAGAAGTATAAATCATCCCCCTTTTTCCCCATTAAAAATAAAGAAAATAATACCCATATTTGGTATCACTGCATTCAGAAAAGTCCGATCTACCAAAATATAAAAATAATTAAGATGATAGGTAGATACTGTAGATAAAGATTAAAGAACGCCAAACCAAAATTATGTTTTTTGGTTGCTGCAATACAAAAAAAAAACCTGTAACAAGCGATCAAATGTCATATCTATCCCAAAATAGTATCAATAAAAAACATTGTCTCACCCTGAAAATATAACCCATCACACTGCTCCATCAATGAAAAAATTAAAACGTTACGGATCTTGGAAAATTGTAACACAACTCTCAACATTTTTTACGCAAACTTGTAAAATCAGTGGACATGTTTGGTATTGCTGTAATCGTACTGATGAGGAAAATCATATATAAAGGTCATTTTGCCACAATATGTACACCATAAATACAATCCCCAAAAACTCATGTCAGAATCCTGTTTTTTTTGTTTTCTAAAATTTCTCCACATTTGCAGTTGTTTCCCCGTTTTACATGGTAAAATGAATGGTGTCCTTCAAAAGTGCATCTCGTCCTGCAAAAAAACAAGCCCTCATATGTCTGTGTTATGGCTCTGGGAAAAAGCAGAGGAAAAAACGTAAACAGAAAAAAAAAATTGGCCTCTTCGTGAAGGGGTTAAAGTGTATTATTCCAAAAACTTCAGTTTAAAAAGCTTTCCCTTGGAAAAATTTGGGCCAGCTACATATTACATGGATAGCTACTCATCTGTCCATATATTTTTCCCACCAAAATCAACTGCTTGCCGGACCTGTGATGATCAGATGGTCATGAAGGTGGATCCAACCTGAGTTTCTGTGATGACACAAACCCTATAAACTACATCTTTCCTTTTATACTTGATGTTTGCCTGATCTTTTTGAAAGTCTATTATTCAAAAGGTTTCCCCTTAAAATGTAATGGATCAGCTGTCCCAAGTACATGATTTATTGGGGCAGTTTAATCCCACATTAATTGAGGTCACTAAGTGATGCTCTTTCCTTTGGACTAAGCTATTCCGCATATGGCAGTGAGGCAGAAGTCAATGAGAATTGCATTTGGCTCCTATCACTTGGTCATTGACAGCGTGACACAGGGTCGCACTTTATCAGCATTTTAGGACAGTAAAGTAAACCTGTGATAAGCCGTGAGATCCTCCCAGGTCAGGACCCTGCATTCTTCCTGACTCAGTGTATCTAAGTAATCAGATTCACTGACCTTGATCCAAGTTTTTTTGCACAAATGTAATGATTTTCCCAGAATCAACACTTCAATATAAAAGGGCTCAGCTTCACTTGATATGTGAAAAGCTAAAAAATAAAAAAAAAAGTGTGTGTGTGTGTGTGTGTGCGTGTGTGTATATATATATATATATATATATATATATATATATATACACACACACAGTTATATCTATACACAGTATTATTTATATATATATATATATATATATACAGTGGGGGGAAAAAGTATTTAGTCAGCTGCCAATTGTCCAAGTTGTCCCACTTAAAAAGATGAAAAGAGGATCAGCACTTACAAATAAAGTTCCTTTTTAAAATTTATTCCATTTGTTTCATTCCAAAGTCTTCCACAATATGTACAAGATGATGCGTTTCGGTCAGACAGTGCAGACCTTTTCCAAACCATGGACAAATTAAACATATTTTCACCATCTGTAAATAGTGTTAGAAGTGCAAAACCGCTAAACCAAATAATGAACAAAAGAAAAAAAGATTTTTCATTCCTCCATGCAGATCTCCTCTACAGCAGTGATGTTTTAGGCCTGTCGCTGGGCAACACGGACTTTCAAATCCCCCCAAAGATTTTCGATGGGGTTGAGATCTGGAGACTGGCCAGGCTACTCCAGGACCTTCATATGCTTCTTATGAAGCCACTCCTTCATTGCCCTGGCAGTGTCCTTGGGATCATTATCATGCTGAAAGACCCAGCCACGTTTCATCTTCAATGCCCTTGTTGATGGAACGTTTTCACTCAAAATCTCACGATACATGGCCCCATTCATTCTTTCATGTACACAGATCAGTCGTCCTGGTCCCTTTGCAGAGAAACAGTCCCAAAGCATGATGTTGCCACCCCCATTCTTCACAGTAGGTATGGTGTTCTTTGGATGCAACTCCGCATTCTATCTCTTCCAAACACAACGAGTTGTGTTTCTACCAAACAGTTCTACTTTGGTTTCATCAGACCATATGACATTCTCCCAATACTCTTTTGGATAATCCAAATGCTCTCTAGGAAATTTAAAACGAGCCCGGACATGTACTGGCTTAAGCATATATATGTTACGCCCGGGTGGTGGATCCTCTGGGCCGTGCACCGGACTCCCCCAGTGAAGCAACACAGAGCTAACCCCTATACAGGGACTGTCCGGTCGCCCCACCAGAGGGCCTAGGTGCACGGTTGCCGGAGCACTAAGCGGGATAAGGTCAGAGTCCTTTCCGGAAGCTGGAATGAGGAGGTCCCTGGGGACAAAGAGTTCCTGGTGCCAGGTGTGATGTGAGACGTCAGACGTGAGCAGAGTCCAACCGGTAGGGGAGTCTGGGGTGACCAGGTGAAGCCGAGGGTAGAAGGCAGGTTCAGACTGCAGAAGATGGTGGCGTCTCAGCTGACAGTCCCCGTAGGACCACTCGGACAGGTTATGGTCAGGACCAAGTTTGCTTGGTAGAACTGGTTCTGTGGAAGACATAAAGTGAGAACGAGGCACAGCAAAGGAGACCTGAACTCCTAGCTACAGAACTCGTAGAACAGGCGATGCCCTAGAGGCAGGAAGCTCCTAATATACCTGACCCTGACTGATGCAATATCCTGTTTAGGAGTACTGGGTCTTTAAGAGGAGGTCAGTGACCGCGCGCGCGCCCAAATGCGCATGCGCGATGCCCGGGTGCCGGAGGCCAGAGCAGGGAGCGGTGCCGAGGATGCAGGGGAGACAGACAGGGTGTCCTGGGTCGCAGAGGAGCTCCGGGAACGGGAGCCTGGAGGGTGCCGAGGAGGATGTGTGGCTGGAGGCAGGGGACCCGGGGGCCGGAGCGGTGAGTGCGGAACGGCGTCGGGGCCCGGGGAGCGTGACAATATATATATATATATATATATGTATATATATATACACATACATGGTGTATATATGTGTATATATATATGTATGTGTGTATATGGTATATATAGATTGTGTGTGTGTGTGTGTGTGTGTGTGTATATATATACACACACACACACTATCTATATATACCGTATATATATATATATATATATATATATATATCTACACACACACACACACACACAGACTGAATAAAATGTCCTCCAAATTGATGGGATTTTGCATTTGATGAATAATCGCCTATGCATAAAAAGGTATTGTCTTCCAATGACGGCGCTTTTCCTAGTAGATTTCATTCATGTTGCCTTTTTTTTTTTTTTGCAGTTGAATATAGCACCAGTGAATGAAATTTTTTAAATCTCATACAGCTGCTGCTTTATTTATTTTTCCTTGGAGATTTGAACCTTCAAACCATTTTTTCAAATCTGCAGCATGTCAATTCTTTCAGCGTTGTTGCAGAGTTTTGCTCTACCCTAGGCCGTCATCAAAGTCATAGAAATCAACTCTCAGTGTGGCAGATTTGGCCGGTTCATGAATGAATGGATACTACTGGGACAGTTGCAATGGGAAAGTTCCAAATAGTTTCCATATTTCCACCCTATTCCCTCAGATACCTATTGTGGGGAAAATTACTTGGGAAATCAACTTAATTATTGAATTCAAGATTTTTATTTAGCCCTGTTGACCCTGGTGTATAAAATCTAGCTCCTCACTATGCCTCCTGCCTTTACTAGAATTTCTGATAGAATGGCTCATGCTAAAGATCTGACTGATACCAGCGTGGTCCTGTAATAGGAGCCACCTATGTAACAAGTGACATTTCATGACATTTCTTCTTTCTAAATATTCCACTGTTGTCGCGGGCGGAGGAGGGGACGCTGCGCTCACCCACTGCTCGGGTCCGGCTGCTGCTGCTGCTCGGTGGCTCGAGCGGTGGGCCGGATCCCGGGGACTCGAGCGGCGTTCCTCGCCCGTGAGTGAAAGGGGGGGGGGGGGGTTGGGTTAGGGATATTGTCCGTGACGCCACCCACGGTTGTGAGGTGGTTGGGACACCACCGCTGCTCTGGACGGGGATCCCGAGAGTGATGACAGGGAGCAGCTTGGATGTTGGTTCTCCCCTCCGTGGGTAGGGGGGTTGCTTGTCCCGGGGCCCGGTGAGAGGTAGGGATGGATGACAGGCGGGTTACGGGGCCTGGTGAGGTGCAGGGTCGCGGGGGCAGCGTGGCGCCGCACGGCACGGTGGTACTCACTCAGCCAATGATGAATGCAAAGTCCTTGGTAAAACACACGGCTGGATGGACGGGGCCCACTGACGGCTGCGGTGGTTTCTGCTCCCGGTAGGTTGATGGTGACTGTCTTTCCCTGCACCATTAGTTTGTTTGTGGTACTGATGGCTTCCCACTGGTAACCCGCTCCCCAGCTTGGATGGATGCTGAAGGAGCCCCTTTTGCCCGCAGGCTCTGGCCCTGGGAACTGTAGTCTTGGCGGTGACTGTGTTTCCCTTTACGGTTTGAGCTGTTGCCTTCAATCGGGTCTTGACTGCTGGGAAACCCCGGAGATTCCCTTCGCTAACGGATTTGACCAGTTTTACGCCGACTCCTAGCCTGGTCGGGGTCCGTAAGCCCTGCCGAATGGTGCTGGCTTCTCTTTGCTCCCCGGTCCGGTACCGTCGGGCCACCGCCCGTCCCCGGTCCTTACGGTTCGCTCCAATCAGCCTCTCCTGCAGACGGTCACCACCGTCTGCCAACCTTGCTGTATGTGCCCGGGCCACGCACCGGGACACGGTCAGTCTCCTCTCCTACCACTTCACCACTCAAAACTAATCTGAACTCTCTTCCCGCCTCCAGGACTGTGAACTCCTCGGTGGGCGGGGCCAACCGCCTGGCCCACCCCCTGGTGTGGACATCAGCCCCTAGAGGGAGGCAACAAGGATTTTGTTTGACTTCGGTGTGCCTAGCCGGGGTGTGGGGTGTGTTGTTGTAGTACCTGTGACGACCTGGCTTGTCCAGGGCGCCACACTATTACCTGTGACTGACATTATTGAAAAGTTGAAGGAACCCCAGCAACTCGGAAGTGATGACCACGTGAAGTTACAGAGCGGAGACACCAACTGCTGAGAAGGAGCAGAGGAAAGAAAAGTCACCAACGCTCTGCTGACCCCATAACTGTATAATTGGTGGAGAAAGGTTGAACTAGATGTACCTACATCTTTTTTCATTCTATGTATGTAACTATGTAACTACATACAAGTGCATCTCAATACATGAGAATTATCATCAAAAAGTTAATTTATTTCAGAATTCTATACAAAAAGGGAAACATATCTTATATAGAGTCATTACACACAGAGGGATCTATTTCAAGTGTTTGTTTCTGTTAATGTTGATGATTATGGCTTACAGCCAATGAAAACCCAAAAGTCATTATCTCAGAAAATTAGAATAATTACCACAAAACACCTGCAAAGGCTTCCTAAGTGTTTAAGATAATCCCTTAGTCTGGTTCAGTAGGCTACACAATCATGGGGTAGACTGCTGACTTGACAGATGTTGGAAAGGCAGTCATTGACACACTCCACAAGGAGGGTAAGCCACAAAAGGTCATTGCTAAAGTATCTGGCTGTTCATAGAGTGCTGAATCCAAGCATATTAATGGAAAGTTGAGTGGAAGGAAAAAGTGTGGTAGAAAAAGGTGCACAAGGAACCGGGATAACCGCAGCCTTGATAGGATTGTTAAGAAAAGGCCATTCAAAAATTTGGGGGAGATTCACAAGGAGTGGACTGCTGCTGGAGTCAGTGCTTCAAGAGCCACCACACACAGACTTATCCAGGACGCGTTTCGGGGATGCATATTCCCCCTTCCTCAGGTAGCACCTGCTACCTGAGGAAGAGGGAATATGCATCTCCGAAACGCGTTGTGGCACAGTTATCTGTAATAAAATCCTTAAAACCATCACCTTATTTTCATCCCTAGCAGCGCAGCCATACCGTGATTTTTTCTTTTTATTCTCTGAATCTTGTATCTCCATGTGGAGCTCACGGGGCTGCTGCAGCTTATCTGGGATGTCTGCATCTATCAACGCTTGCCTGAAGGGTTGGTGAGTCACCGGCATCGTATTCACGGGACCGTCCATCCCAGAGGAGGAGCTGAAACTTAGCGCTGGTCCGGCTGCTGTGATCTCCACGTGGGATTATCGATCGCGTAAGCAGCCACCTTGGACAGGACTCCTGTGGGTTGAAAGGATCGGCTCCCTGCTGATGCCAAGCTGTACACCCTGCAATTCCCTAAGGCTATTTCCCCAGCGTTGTACCTGATGTACAACAGTACCAGGTGAGTGTCCATCACACTGCTTTACTCTCATAATCAGTTTTCACACAGGAGCGCCCTCTCTGTCCTTTATTGTAATGACTCTATATAATATATGCATTTCCCTTTTTGTATTGAATTACTGAAATAAATTAACTTTTTGATGATATTATAATTTATTGAGATGCACTTGTAGTCCAAACCTTTGGAATAAACATCAGAACAAAGACTGTGCACTAGGAGCATGGATCTCCATGGCCAAATAACTGCATGCTAGCCCTACATTGCAAAGTGTCAGATGGAGTGGTTTAAAGCAGCCACTCCTGGACTCTGCAGCAGTAGAAAAGTGTTCTGTGGAGTGATGGTCACACTTTTCTCTTTGGCATCTGATGGAGCAGTCTGGGTTTGGAAAATACCAGGAGAAGCCTAACTGCCTGACTGCACTGTGCCAGCTATAAACTTTGGTGGAGGAGGAAGAATGATGTTGTTTGAGGGATCCTTAGATCCAGTGAATACAAAGACATTTTGGACAATTATAAGCTTGCAACTTTGTGGGAACAGTTTCGGGAAGACCTTTTTCTGTTTCCCATCATGATGCCTCACTGCACAAAACAAGTACCATAGATGATAGTTGGAGGAGTTTGGTGGAAGAACATCCAACACCTTTGGGATGATTTGGACTGGAGATTGTGGCCACAGTTCTTCATCTTCAACATCAGTGTCTGACTTCCCAAATTATTTCCTGTGTAATTGGGTGAAAATTCACACAGACACCTCAAAAATCTTGTAGAAAACCTCCCCAGAAGAGCAGTAGCTATTGTAGGTGCAATGGGGGGTAGCAGGGCAACTCCATATTATTATCATATGCCTATGAATTTAGAATAAGAGGTCATAAATGTTCCTGTAGGTGTAATGTGTATGTGGTGGTGTCCCAATATGCTTGCCAACATACTGTGTAATATACAGAAGATCCAAGAGTGGGATGTGGGCTTCCATGATTTGGATCCAGTGCCTAATAGTTAGTCCATGCTTGGATTACAGAATGTAGGAAAGGACTCCTCGGTATGAGAACATCTGATGTATTGCCGTCTGTCTTACTCCAAGTCTTCACTATTAGGTCATGTGCAGACAATGTCTTTTTGAAGCAGGGGAAGCCACCAAGTTTTTCAAGAGGAAGACACTTCAGGAAATGTCAGTGTATATTTCCTTTAATTGTCTTTGTTATTTTTTTGCGCGTTTTTTTAAAAAAAAATTTCTTCAGGCGTTTTTTTTTTCAATCACTTTGTTTTTGGGACATCTTTTTTTTTTTTAGTCAAGTTTTCTAGTCATTTTTATAAGTCCATTGAATAATGAAGATACCGCTAGTGATTTTAGTAGCAAAAACGCTAAAAAAATGCATCTAACTATGCCCAGACATCTTCTGGCCATTTCCATTTTTTGAGCCTTTGCATTGACTTCTAGTATAAAATGTAGAGTGCCTTCCAAGCAGAAAACACCGGAAGATTAGTCAGATCAGTTATTTTATTCGCTTGCCGTCTTTGCAAATCTGATCTGATTAAAGGACGCTGAGGAGACTGAACTTATGAAAAAGTCAATTTTACATACGTTCATTCTTTAGAATGTTGAACAGTTTTTCAGGTGCTTTTCAGAGCATAACCCACCTTTTAATTTGCTGTCCGGATCCGCACACTCGGATTACTACTATGGCGTCGGACTCTGTTGACATTGCAGAGTCCTACAAGCAACCTGTCTCTCTTAAGTGCTCAGCTCCGCTGAGCGCGGCTGAGTTGTTTCACTGGTCCGAGCCATACAAGAGTTACTCCTTTTTTGGAGCAGTGTGCAACTGTTCTGAGAGCCGGGTTGCTGATTACCTTCCACAGCTGCTCCTTTCCTATTTAAGGCTGGGGAGTGTAGTAGGAGAACACCGAAGATGGCATCAGCAATCTCGGTCTCAGTGGTTGTCAGTTCATGGTGAACAATAGTTGGTTTTCTCCATGGTGTGAACGTTCCCCTATTGTGCATTACTTTCTTCACTTTTCTTTATTTCCCTGTATACATATTGTCTCTCCTTTGTGTTTGAATACAGTATGTATGAGGTTTCGTTCTCCTTTGTCCATGTCTTTTTCTGTGGGGTTTTGTAACTGGGTTTCCAGCCCGCTACCAGGGTGGGGGTAGTAAGATCAGGGTTCGGACAGGAGACAGGGTCACATTGGGGGCTCGAACCTGGCTACCATCAAGCTTACCTCATAGATAATGGCCAGCGCAGGGTCTTGAGTCCAAAGCGGGCTTTACACACAGCCGATGTCGCTGGTGAAAGCACCCGCCCCCGTCGGTTGTGCATCACGGGCAAATCGCTGCCCGTGGTGCACAACATCGCTTACACCCGTCACACAGACTTACCTGCCTAGCAACGTCGCTGTGGCCGGCGAACCGCCTCCTTTCTAAGGGGGCGGTTTGTTTGGCGTCACAGCAGCGTCACTAAGCGGCAGCCCAATAGAAGTTGAGGGCCGGAGATGAGCGGGCCGAACATCCCGCCCACCTCCTTCCTTCCTCATTGCGTGCAGCCGCAGGTACGATGTTGTTCCTCGTTCCTGCGGTGTCACACATAGCGATGTGTGCTGCCTCAAGAACGACGAACAACATCATACCTGCAACAGCAACAATAATCGGGATAGTAACAACTGGACAAAGATCAACGATATGGTGAGAGTTTTTGATCGTTAACAGTCGTTCCTGTGGTGTCACATGCAACGACGTCGCTAACGAGGCCGGATGTGCATCACGAATTCCGTGACCCCAACGACATCTCGTTAGCGATGTCGTTGCGTGTAAAGCCCGCTTTAGGGCTAGTATAGGAACCTCTGGTCCATCAGTACATTCCCCGTGACACCACCTGAAAAAGATGTTGATTGCACATATCCTTAGGAAACCCTTGTAATCAGTGTTTCTTGGGGAGACTACTTCCACATCATGACCTATATAGGAGCAGCGTACGGCAGTACGGCACTGAGTGATTGAATCCATAAAGACTCCATGTTGTATCTATATTCAAGACACTGCTGTGTGCATGATGTGTAAGAGGGATGTTTTTTACCCCAAATTTCCACCTTTTTATGCATAGTTGTCTTTTTTTAGTTGGGGCTCCGCATCTTCTATTGCACATTCATATAACAAAATGAGATGGTTTTGCAGGATAATTTCGAGATAATTGAGATGTAAGGGATATAAGGTGCATCTACAGTTCATTGATTTGTTGGCTGGAGATGAAAAGATTATCTTCCGCTGAAATTAAAGCAGAAATGTCTAAACGGACATTCTACCCACTGTGTATTTATCCTGTGACTGTTCCCTATGAACCCAGTAAACTGCAGAGACCTCCAGAATAAATGCCGGTTTGTTATAATTGCCTAATACCAACAATTTTGCTAACTGGATTGAATTAAAAGGCAATAACCAAAGTATTCGGAGGCACACGGAAAAGCTTTATTTGTTAATTTCAGGCAGGATCTTGCCCTAGTTCACCACTATTTATTAAAGAAGGGACCTGTTATTTCAGTAAAAAATACTTACAATTCCCCTGAAATAACAATTCTGGAGCATCCAAGCTTAGCAATCTGCATTCTAATATTGCTCTGTAATTCCTCTTTGAAATATAAGATTAAAATGGCAACTGGGAGTTACTACTCTCTTTGCCAAAGGGGCGTGTCCCTACTACACAATCTGACATAGACAGCACTGATTGGTCAGTATCATGCAGTGGGTATGGGCACACCCTCAACTGGTAATATAATAATATAATTTTTATAAGTGGAATATCAAAGGAACAGCAAGACACAGAATTCCAAAAAAAAGATGATCCAGAATGGTTACCTCATGGGGAATAAACATTTTTACTAAAATAGAAAATTTAGGGATTATGGTAAGTCATCTATAACGTCATGGCTCATAAGTAAGTAAATATAAGTTCACATGTCTGAAGCGGGCTCAGGAGTTGAACCTACTCCTCAAGTGTCAGATACCGGCTGTTATACAGCCAGCATCTGCCTGTTACAGCCATGACCTGAGCTAGATTGCTGATGTTCAGCAATATAGATACCACAGTCCATCACTAAAAACTGCATTTATTTGGCATTATTGCCAGTGCACGTGAAGTAACTGTAGAATCACACGTGTGGAGCGAACTCAGGACTTGAGCCTGCTCCACAAGGGGCAGATACCGGCTGTGTTATATGGCCGACATCTGCCTTATACAGCGGTGACCCGAGCTAGATTGCTGCTGTTTATCCATGTAGACACCACAGTTCATCACTGACAACTGCATTTAAATAGAGTATTGCCAGGGCACGTGATTACAGAGTGCAGATGAGCTCCCAAGGCGGCAGGGGGCCTACTGAAAGTCGCCCTGGCTGCCATCTTGGTACTTCTGTGAAGCTCAACCTAAGCCTAAGATCAGCATTTAAAGTACATATTACATATGGTGTAATTGCAATATGTAGGTTCAAATCCTCTAAGGAGATAAAACATGTAAAATCAAAGTCTAAAAAATGTTTAAAAATTAAAAAAATTAGAATCATCTTCCTTTCCCCATTTAAAAAGAAAAATAAAACCTGAGTCTATAAAACTCCTATCAAAATATAAAAGTGATTAACCCCTGCATAAATTCCATAAAGAGTAAAGAAAATTAAACTCCAAAAATGTAATTTTTCAGTTGGCCTTTAAAAAAATCAATAGAAAAACAAACAAAACATCATATGTAAAAAAATATTATTATTATTATTATTAATAATAATAATAATAATAATAATAATAATAATAATAATAATAATAATATGAATAATCAGTATCCCAAAATGGTAACAGTAAAAGTTCCAGCTTGCTATGCAAACCGTCCACACTGCTCCATTGCAAAAAAAAAAATACAGATAAAAAGTTGTGATTCTCAGAAAATGGCAACAAATTATTTTTTTTAAACTACTTCATTATTATTATTATTATTATTATTATTATTAAAGTAGTGTAATATTTTGTGTTGCCATTTTTTATTACTACTATTATTATTATTATTATTAATAATAATATGGCAACAACAAAAAAAATGTAACTACTTTATTATTATTATTAATAATAATAATAATAATAATAATAATAAAATATCAACACAAAAATAAATAAAATACATTATTATTATTATTAATAATAATAATAATAATAATTGGCTACATTTTTAAAAAAAACTATAATAATAATAATAATAATAATAATAAAAATTTAAAGAAAACTTGTTTGGTATCACCGTATACTAAAATGAAGAATCATACTGCCAGGTCAAGTTTACCATACAATGAATGCTGAAAAACAGCAACCTAAAAAACAATGTTCAATTGTATTTTTAACTACCACATTTTTCAGACTGCGATAAGGCACTTTTCTACATGAAAAACTCCTGCTAAAATTGTGTGCCAGAGGCAGCTTCCTGTGATGGAGTAGAATGCAGACACCGCGTCCTTCCTGGTCTCAGAGAGCCTCCATCTCTCCTCCTGCGCACTCTGATCTATGGGATCGGTGCAGAGCAGGAGAGGAAGCGGCTGGGATCTGAACACAGGCTGCAAGAGCTGTGCAACTGAAGGATCTTGTTATCTATTTCGAAAGGTGTAGATAATAAAACCGCATCAAGTCAGTCTACCTTGTATCCTGGACTGTTTTTTTTTTTCGGATCTCCATCATTAGCGCAGAAGACACTCCTACTGTTTCTCTACTAGCGCTTTATCTTGGGTTCGTGATTCAGACTTGCCCCACAGGCGAATAAGTTAAACCATGAAACAATGAACTACATTTGTTCTTCTTTGCACACACATACTATAAGTAGAGTAGGCGATATGATTCTGCCTGTGTGAGAAGATGGACACTACCAGAAAGGAGCATGAAACACACAAGCTGAGATTTCTGTCTTTGGACTCCCTTTACAGGGTTTAACTTTATGGGTCATCAAGGCGATGTGGGAGTATGAATCCTGTTTTTTGGTGATTCATATTCAAGAAGAATGAGGAGCGCATAACCCACTAACTACTCATTTTTTTCTGGCTAACTGAACAAAGTCTGGCAGAAGGTCACCTAAGTCTGGCCCTTTACCTACTTATCCCGGAGACCCTTGTATGACATGATGCCTCTGGAAAGTAGAAAAATGATACACAACCCCCACTCTACAAGGTGCAGCACAGGTGACCATATCAGATTGTTCATGATCCCAATCGTTAAAATTGATAACCTATCTACGCCTTCATTATTGCGTTAAGCAGGTCTAACTCAGCATACGTGCGATTTGAAATGGCTGCCTCCTCCGTTAGAATGGCAGTGAGCTTGATGGACTGACGCACCAGTCTTTTGTATGGTTAGGATTTCCAGCAGGCCCATAAAGAATGAAAGTAGCATTTTTTGGGGCTAAAAAGCCTCCCCTGTCTCATCAATTAAACACTCTCCAATTAGTAATTTATCACCTATCTTGTGGCTATCCTGTGGCTAATGAGGGATAACGTTTTTTATTGGACCACCTGTTTAACTTTGATGCTGAAATAGAGTTGGTCAAAAAGATTAGCAGGTCCCTAGTCTTTGGGCTCAAGACAATGACATCATATCTGCCAGAATTACAGTCTATCCATTCATTTAAGCATTACACATCATAGGCCTTTTAATCTAATTTCAGGGCCAGGGATTTTAGCAGGTAAGTGGAATTTTGGAAGACTGCAGTTTGGTGGCCATGGACTATCAAAGTAGCCACTGAGACAGGGTTCATCAAATCTTTTTGAACAACTATACGCTGAGAGTCAGAAAGAAACAATTGATAATTGTAATTGGACAATTACTAAAAAGGGGAAAAGAAGTATGACCTCCAGGGAGGACTCCTAAGAGCCCATACTATGAAGTCACTTCACTACCAGTACTAGCTAGATTGTTTAGTTTTTTAGTAGTAACTACTAGGAACCCATACAATACATTTCATAGTCTATAGCAGGTCGGCACAACATGCGGCCCGCCAAAGGGTTTGCTGCAGCCCACGAACCTTTCCAGAAGACGTCTCTCCCTTCTTCTTATATTCAAATGTATGCCCGTCTTTCAGGCCGTGGCACCAAGACTGGGGCAGAGGAGAGTTCCTCAGCCGAGGCGTGCAGCAGCATGATGAGGTCAGCATGCTGCTAACATCATCACACTGCTACTAGTGTCAGTTCTGCACAGGCGGGCACTACTAAGCGCTCCATGGAGGAGCTGAAGATGTTATCATTTTAGATAAGGGGACTGAGTGGAGGGATGGGGATTGTTGTTGTTACTGCAAAGGGACTTTATGGGGCAATTAGGAAAGAATTAGAAAAGGGGACAAAGTATAGCATGGAGTGAGGGGGACTTTATGAAGAGAGGCAGTGTGAGGGAGATATGGAAAGGGGCAGTTTGGGATGATATTTTGGAGAGGAGCAGGAGAATATTATAGTGAGGGGCAGTGTTGGGGGGACATTATGGAGATGGACAGTGTTAGGGGGATATTATAGACGAGGCAATGTGGTGGGGATATTATAGAGAGGAGCAGTGTGGGTGGACATTATGGGGAGGGGCAGTGTAAAGGAGTTACTATAGAGAGGGGCATTGTTGGGGGATATTGTAATGCAGGGATATTTTGTTGAGGGGCAGCGAGAGGAGGATATTTTGTACAGGAAGCACAGTGTGGGACAATCATTTATTCAGGGGCACAGCATGGGAGATATTTTTGTTTCCGGAGAAGTATAATGATGCTTTTATTTTAAGGGCACCACGTTAGGAAGTGCTGCTTAAAATGAAGAAGGGGAAATTCTGCAGAGACAAGCTTTGGGCATGAAATCTCATCATGGCATGTGTACTACATGGAGACAAAAGGGATGGAAACAACTCCAATTAGAGAAGTTGTTAACTATAAGGTACCTGGATGTAAATATTTCTTTGTGATAATGACTACGTTTCATCTGTACTGTGGAACCTGTATGTCCTGTAGTCTGATGATGGCTGGTAACAACAACTCCCAGTATCTCCTTATCATTGCTAAAGACACACTGGGAGTTGTAAGTTCATGCAATACAATTGTATATGTATACCTGACATTTGAATTGATTGCTGTACTAAGCTTCATGGTGTATGCATGTGCTGATGTTAGTTCTAGCACTGCATTCATGTACTGACAGTGTTTTTAGCACTGCATTCATGTACTAATGGTGTTACTGGCTCTGCATTCATTTAATGATAGTGGGTATTTCTCTGCATTCATGTACTGACGGTGTTTCTGGTGCTGCATTCATGTACTGACAGTGGGTATTTCTCTGCATTCATGCACTGATGGTGGTTCTGGTGCTAATTGTACTGATGATGCTTCTGGCACTGAAACCATGTACTGACATGGGCTATTATGCTGCATTCATGTACTGATGGTGGTGCTAGCGCTGCATTAATGTACGGCAGGTGGTGCTGGTGTTGCATTAATGTACTGATAGTGGTCCTGATGCTGCATTCATGTACTGATGGTGGTTCTGGTTATCTTTGTGGAAGGTTCTTCAGCTGCACAGCTGGTGCAACCTTTGTTCAGTTCCCAATCAGTAAATTCAAGATTTGCTAATGTATAGTGTGTGTGAGACTATAAAGTGTGGTAATGTAAGTATGCATGTGTATATGTAACTGCAATATGTAGTAATGTAAAAGGTGTGTGCATATGCCATGTGACAGAGCTGTATTTGTGTCTAAATGTGCATGTAGCAGAGCTGTGTATCTATATATATGTAGATGTAGCAGTGCCGTATTTGTGCCTACATGTGCATGTAGCAGAGTTGTTTGTCTACATGTGCATGTAACAGATCTGTGTGTCTTTTATGTACATGTAGTTTGCATATAGCAGAGCTGTGTGTGTCTAAATCTGCATGTAGCAGTGCGGTGTGTCTATATGTGCATGTTGTTTACATGTAGCACGACTGTATGTGTCTAATCTATATCTGCATGTAGCAGAGCTGTGTCTACATGTGCATGTAGCTTGCATGCTGCAGAGTTGTGTGTCCAATATATGCATGTAGCAGAGTTGTCTTTGTGTCTATATGTGCATGTAGCAGAGTTGTGTGTCTACATATGCATGTATCAGAGCAGTGTGTGTTTTTTTATGTACATGTAGTTTACATGTAGCAGAGCTGTATGTGTATCTATGTGTACATGTAGCAGAGCTGTTTGACTCTGTGCATGTAGTTTGCATGTATCACAGCTGTGTGTGTCTAAATCTGCATGCAGCAAAGCTGTGTGTCTATATGTGCATCTAGTTTGCATGTAACAGAACTGTGTGTTTGTGTCTAGTCTATATCTGCATGTAACAGAACTGTGTGTTTGTGTATAGTCTATATCTGCATGTAGCAGAGCTGGGTGTCTACATGTACATGTAGCTAGCATGGAGCTGAGCTGTGTCTATATGTGCATGTAGTTTGCATGTAGCACAGATGTGTGTTTAAATCTGCATGCAGCAAAGCTGTGTGTCTATATGTGAATCTAGTTTGCATGTAACAGAGCTGTGTGTTGTGTCTAGTTTATATCTGCATATAGCAGATCTGTGTGTCTACATGTGCATGTAGGTAGCATGGAGCAGAGCTGTGTCAATATGTGCATTAGTTTGCATGTAACAGAGCTGTGTATTTATATGTGCATGTAGTAGAACTGTGTGTTTATATGTACAAGTAGTTTGCATTTTGCACAGTTGTGCGCGTATAATACACACTGCAAAGAGACACTAAGAATAGATTTATTACCTCCCAATAGCACCCCAGTACATGAAAATCAGTGCCACTGATCCCTCTACTTTACACCACCAAGGAAGATTTAACTAATAGGTAAAATGTTTTTCCTTCTTTCTCCTGTCTAAGTGTACAGTGCCTCTTATGGTAAGGAGCGTCTAAAGGGCACTTTACACGCTGCGATATCGCTATCAATATCGCTAGCGAGCGTACCAGCCCCCGTCTGTTGTGCGTCACGGGCATAACGCTGCCCGTGGCGCACAACATCGCTTACACCCGTCACACGGACTTACCTTCCCTGCAACGTCGCTGTTGCCGGCAAACCGCCTCCTTTCTAAGGGGGCGGTACGTGCTGCGTCACAGCGACGTCACACGGCAGCCATCCAATAGAAGTGGAGGGGCGGAGATGAGCGGGACAAACATCCCGCCCACCTCCTTCCTTCCTCTTTGCGGGTGGCTGCAGGTACAAGGTTGTTGCTCATTCCTGCAATGTCACACATAGCGATTTGTGCTGCCGCAGGTACGACAAACAACCTCACTACTGAATAGGCAATGATTTTTGGTAAGTGAACGACGTCTCAGATACCAACGATTTTTGCCTTTTTTGCGATCGTTTAAGGTCGCTCATACGTGTCACACGCTGCGATGTCGCTAACGATGCCGGATGTGCGTCACAAACACCGTGACCCCGACGATATATCATTAGCGATGTCGCAGCGTGTAAATGACCCTTTAGTTCAAAAAATACAGTATTTCATCCCACTTGGAATTATTGTCCCATTTTCTGGACATTGTATGGTGCATTCAAAACAGTAACCTATCCCACATTGAACAAGTTCACCTACGGTGATGTGGATGTGGCTTTTGGTAGAACAGAAGGAAAAAAACTACAGCGCAAAAATGATAAACCGGTAAAGTATAATCCCTGTATAATGTAACGTGGAGCCTCGCACGGAATGTATATCATTACCAGCAGCATTAGAAGGAATTGGACACACAGCGATGTTCTGCATCCATGTCTATTTCAGGGATTAGACCGCAGCCGTAATTCATCTTTGTTTTCTTTTGGAATCCTATTTTTGCGTTGTCGGCCCAGTCCAGTAATGTGACTCATGTGACATGTTTATGCTGGAAAGAAGACAAACCAGTGATATATAGAATAGCTGCCAATACTGGAATGTATTATGTCAGCTGGGTCTGTCTTTCAGCTCTATGGGGCGGTGGCATTTCTCATCTGATATTTTATATTATTAAAATTGACGCGATAAAACTTTTTTCTCTCGAATGTGACCGAGAAAGATATTTATGAGTACATTGCTGTTGTACTAAAATTCTGATAATCCAGTGAGACATCTGATGGTCCAGAGCACTGGATTTATTGTCTATTTTTTCAGATTTTCATAATTTTAAGGTTGAAACAAGACATAAGCCCATCGACCTCAACCTCTACCCAGCATGTTGATCAAAAAGCAAAAACCCCATGAAGCAAATACTAATTGACCCAAGTTAGGGGAAAAATTCCTTCCCGACTCTACATTTGGCAATCCCTGGATTAATGTCCCATCACAGAATCTAGTGCACATAACTGGTAATATACTTATCAAGAAAGGCATCCAGGCAGTCCTGTTTTTTTTTTTTGTTTTTTTTTTTTTAATCAATTATTACAACATCATGTGGCAAACAGTTCCATAATTTAATTGCTCTTACAGTAAAGAATACATAATCTTATTGCACTTACAGTAAAAAATACATAATCTCACTGCTCTTACAGTAAAGAATACATAATTTCACTGCTCTTACAGTAAAGAATACATGATCTCACTGCTCTTACAGTAAAGAATACATAATTTCACTGCTCTTACAGTAAAGAATACGGAATTTCACTGCTCTTACAGTAAAGAATACATGATCTCACTGCTCTTATAGTAGAGAATCCATAATCTCACTGCTCTTACAGTAAAGAATACGGAATTTCACTGCTCTTACAGTAAAGAATACATGATCTCACTGCTCTTACAGTAAAGAATACATAATCTCACTACTCTTACAGCAAAGAATCCATATCTCACTGCCCTTATAGTAGAGAATCCATAATCTCACTGCTCGTAATGTAAGTGTGTGGGTTGACAGGGTGAACCCACTCCATATTGAGCAGTCAATGGCTGTGTATTACAGCCATGACCTGCCTCTAACAATCGCGGGTGGCACTTCACACCCCTTCGATTGTTAACATGTTAAATCCTAATGTCAAACCCATGGGGTTGCCTTATTCTATGCATCCATCGATGTACCCGTGACGTGATTGGGGGTTACCGAGGGGTTTGCTATGACAGTCGAGGGGATGTTGAAAACCTCTGTGCTTGTCATTGCGGAGTTCCCTGACTGTGGCCGGGCTTCAAAGGAGACTGTGATTTTTACTATATATACAGCAACACTATGTTACTGCGGTATATAACACAAGCGATCAGACGATAACAAGTTATAGACCCTTAGGGGGACTAATAAATACAATGAAACGTAAAAAAAAAATATTTAAAAAAATATACAAAAAAAAAGTTCAAATCAAAAATAATTAAAAAATACACATATGTGGTATCACTGCGTTCATAAAAGTCCAATCTATCAATTTATAAAAATAATTGACCCAATAAATATCATAAACTGAAAAATTCAAGAACAACTAAAAATTAAGGTTTTTTTTTGGTCTCTGCAATACCACAAAAAATGCTGTAACAAGAAATTAAAACGTTTTTTCTTTCCCAAAATGGTATCAATAAAAACTTTGTCTAACCCCGGAAAAAACAAGCCGGGACAAATCTCCGAAAAATTAACACATTACATGTCTCGTAAAATGTCAATATCAAAAGTCTCAAAATTTTAGCGCAGCCTCGAATTACAGCAAAATGATGAGACTTTTTAAAGCTTTTTATGCTTTGGCATAAACTTTGATGACTCAAACCCTTTGTGTCTATATATGTTCATAAGTGTATATGGATATATTGTGTATGATTCTTCGGTATGTATGGTCAGACATGGATTTATGATCTGGCAGATTCCCAGCGGATCACTGCTGTGGTTGACCGTCCGTCATTGTTAAAGTGGTTGTTATCCTTAGGGCTCAATCACACCAGCAAATAACACGACCAATTTATCAGCTGTTTATTGAACAGCCCTCGCTCCAGTGTTGTACTTTGGGGCAGTGCTGACCAGCACTGGCTTTTTTATGCTGATTCGGCATGAGAAAAATATCTAAAAAAATTGGCAGCACATATCGGGCGGAACGCACCCATACAAGTCTATGGGTGCATGTAAAACATCGGACTGTGCTCGGATGACATCCAAGTGTAGTCCGATATACAAAGACAATGGAGAAGATAAAGAAATTATCTCTCCATTTACTCCACACTTGTGATCCGATTGTCTCATGCGAGAGAATCGGATCACGCTATTCTAACGTTGTATGCAGACAGTGCACTTTTATCGTGTTTTTGGATGCGTTTTTCAGTGCAGTTTTGTCACAAAACTAAATGCAGATCCTTATGCCAGCAATGTCAATGAGAATTGTGACGTTTTGCGCACACGTTGTTTTTTTTCCCTTGTAGATTTGCAGCAAACAATAATCTGCAGCATGTCAATTCTTGCGGTATTTTTGCACCAAAAATGCATGAAAAACACATTGGAAAAAACTCATGCAAAAAAAATGCTGTAAATATGCACAGAAAAAGCACATTGTTTTTCCTGCCAAGAGATTCTGAGAGAATCTCTGGCTGTGTAAAGCGGGATTTACACGCTACAACATATCTAACGATGTGTCGGCAGAGTCACGTCGTAAGTGACGCACATCCGGCCTCATTAGTGACGTAGTTGCGTGTGACAGCTACGTGTGATTGCGATTGAACGCAAAACCGTTCATCGCGTACACGTCGTTCATTTGCTAAAAATTGCACGTCGGGTTGTTCAATGTTCCCGAGGCAGCACACATCGCTGTGTGTGACACCCTGGGAACGATGAACAGATCTTAACCTGAGTCCCGCGGCTCCCGCCGGCTATGTAGAAGGAAGGAGGTGGGCGGGATGTTTACGTCCCGCTCATCTCCGCCCCTCCGCTTCTATTGGCCGGCTGCCATGTGACGTTGCGGTGACGCCGAACGTCCCTCCCACTCCAGGAAGTGGATGTTCGCCACCCACATCGAGGTCGTATGGAAGGGTAAGTACGTGTGGTGGCAAATAATCGTTTGTGCGACACGGTAAAAAAATTGAACATGTCGCACATACGATGGGGGCGTGTCACATCGCATACGATATCGTATGCTTAATTGTAACGTGTAAAGCAGGCTTTAGTGATCCTGGATGATATGTCATCAATATCAGATTGGTTGGAGTTTGACATCTGGCACCCCCACCAATCTTCTGTCCTTGCTGCCGGCCGGATGTGGTCAGCTGCATAGTGTAACAGCACAGCCTCATCAACTCTCATCATAGTGGTCGCGGCCGGGTAGTGCACATCCACCTCTTTGTGAATGTATGGGGGTAGATCTGCAGGATCCGCTTTGACAACTATGGATGTGCGCTGTTTCACTATGCAAATGTTCACGTCTGGCCGGCATCAGGAACAGCTGGTGTTGATGACTAATCCCAATATTAAAGTACTGGACAACCCCTTAAATAATCCTTTGGATATATATAGCATGGAATATCCTGCATGCAGGACATTGTTTGCTAAGACAAAATCCCGGGACCTTGTACAGCACTGCCCAGCATGCATTATGGTATTGAGGTCTTGGATTTTCAGAGTGCGGGTGTACTGTCACATGCCTGCAGCGGGGTGAGATCAGGTTGCCTCAGCTCCACATACATAATCTGACGCTAATGTCTACCTCATCCCATAATGCAGGTACGTTCAGCATGAGGAAGAAGGGTGTCCCCTTTGAAACACGTCAGAAATTGAGCCTGCCAGGCACCCGTAGTAGCATCATGATGTGAGAAGCCAGAGTTTTCCTTTATTTTTGTAATTCTTGAACCTCAACTGAGGCAACGATTCTGTCTGGAGCGTCCTCAGTCCCATCAGAGATCAGACGCAGGATTCCTGATCTCCACAACTTGGATCAGCACTAGTGATGAAAGGACCTGTAGATAATCGAGTCCGCCAAACCAGCACGGGGGGGAAAAAATCGGGATCGGTGAAAGAACTTGACGCCAAACTTAACCCTGAACAATGAACCCCATACAAGTCAATAGGGAGAAGACTTGAGGGGCTGTAAAATGGCCGTAATAAGCGCTGGGGGACTGAAAATGGAAGTTAAATGATAGTAAGAGCAGGATAGTTATACATACTGTTTCCCAGAGGGTGGGAGCGTGTATAGCAGTCTGCAGCCAATCACAGACACTGGCACAGAGGGTGGGTGGGGAAGCAGTGAATATTGATAAACCTTAATATGCGGGCCCAGAAAAGGGTCTGACTGCAGCTTGATCCTCTGGAAAACATGGTATGTATATTTAACTGCCATTTGTAGCCCACGTCATTTTTTTTTTCTCTTTTTAATTCTGATTTCACTAGCCAATCACAGCCATGCCAATACTTGATAAGACTGCTATGGCTCTGGAAATGCCCACAGCCTAAAAGCTTGCTGATTGGCTGCTCCGCAACCTTTCAATAAGCTTTGTTCGGATGACAAACCCAAACAGGAACCGGACATACAGTCAAAAGTCTGTGTTCGGTACGGACCCAGAACTTTAGAGTTCGGGTTCACTCATTCCAAATCAGCACTAAAGAACTTGTCTCATTGTGCAGCCCATCCTCAGAAGGCACCCACCTGGACTATTTACTGGCTGTAGGTGGCCAGAGAATCTTAATCAGTGTTTCTCAACTCCAGTCCTCAAGACCCACCAACAGATCATGTTTTCAAGTTTTCCTCATTATTAGACAGGGAATAATTCCATCACTTGTGTAACATTAAGGAAATCCTGAACACTTGATTGAGGAAAACCTAAAAACATGATTTGTTGGTGGGTCTTGAGGACTGGAGTTGAGAAACACTGTATGAACGTCAAAGCAAGCTGTCCAGGGATGTGCTGAGATGCTTACTGCTCCATTTCATCTTCAATGATAGCAGTTTCCATTAGTTCTTGCACTGCTGAGTATCCATCCTGATAACACCGCAGGGAGCTAAGCCAAGGGCACTTATCCAGAAACCAGAGTGTCTTTGGATCTGCAGAACCAGGCAGCTGACAGGAAACCCACGAAAATGTAGTAGGAATTTTCTTCAAAGACATTGTACTCTAAAGAGGTGTCAAATTTAATCTCCTTGTGGGACAAAGTGTCCAATGTCAAGAATGTCAAAATGTGCCCTTATCTTTTGGGCTAATTGCCTGCTCAGAGCAGACCAGGATGTCTACTAACTAGTATAAATTGTTTGCACCTTAAGGCCCCTATATGCGTTGAAGTCAACAAACTCACTGATTTTCAATGGGATTGGGCCACTGTCTAATGTATATTTGGGCCTCACCTCTCAAGCTGGGCTTACACACTGCAACATCTCAAACGACATCGCTGTAACGTCACCGGTTTTGTGACGCAATAGCGATGTTGTTTGCGATGTTGCAGTGTGTGAAACCTATCAGCGACCCGGCCCCTGCTGTGAAGTTGTAATCCTTACAAATCGTTCAGGACCATTCCTAGGTCCTTTGTTTCCCGCTGTGCAGCATGATCGCTGGAAAGTTTCAGTGTGTGAAAGACTTTGCAGCGACTTTGTTAGCAACTTCCCTTTCAAAAGGCTGCTTATCAACGTCCCCAACAACCAGCTAGGTCGCTCTGCAGGTCCGGATCGCTGTTGAGTTGTTGGCCAGGTTTGCCTGTTTGACAGCTCACTAGCGACTTAGCAGAGACTTAGGGAGGTCGCTGTTACGTCACAAAACCGGTGACGTTACAGCGATGTCCTTTGCGATGTTGCAGTGTGTAAACCCAGCTTCAGCTCTTCCCTTCCAGATGATGATCTGGTCTGTTGAATTTCAATGGCTGATCATCTTTATCGGGGTGGAGAAAGCCACTACCAGAGGAGTGTGTCAGCAGCTTCCACCTGGAGAATGCAGGCCTAAAACACACTTCCGCAAAAAAAGTACGTGTCTTACGGTCCGTTTTTCGGGTCCGTGTTCCATTTTTTAGGGACGTTTCTCCGGTACGTATGACATCCGTGTTGATGGCGTATGCTGTCCGTGTGTGCATGTGGAATGACCGTGTGTGCGTGTGGCATGAACGTGTATGTGTACGTGGAATTGTGATGCACAATGTCGTTTATAGATGTCGGCTGACAGCAGACAGAGTTGCGCGATGAGAATGAACTCGGGTGAACTTCACCCGACTTCATTGTCATGCCGTGGCTCTGTCTGTGTCGCATCCTGATTAGCAGTCACCTGTGCAGGATTCACCGGTGACCGCTAATCCCCTGAGTGACTGAAGTGAGCAGCCCTCTCTCATACTCACCGATCCCCGATCTCCGGTGCGGCGCTGCTCAGCTGTTATTAAAACTCCGGCAGCTTTAACTATTTTGAAAAAGCCGGCCGCTCATTAATCAATCTCGTATTCCCTGCTTTCCCCGCCCACAGGCGCCTGTGATTGGTTGCAATCAGACACGCCCCCCACGCTGAGTGACAGCTGTGTCACTGCACCCAATCACAGCAGCCGGTGGGCGTGTCTATACTGTGCAGTAAAATAAATAAATAATTAAAAAAAAACGGCGTGCGGTCCCCCCCAATTTTAATACCAGCCAGATAAAGCCATACGGCTAAAGGCTGGTATTCTCAGGATGGGGAGCTCCACGTTATGGGGAGCCCCCCAGCCTAACAATATCAGTCAGCAGCCGCCCAGAATGGCCGTATCCATTAGATGCGAATGTTCTGGGACTGTACCCGGCTCTTCCCGATTTGCCCTGGTACGTTGGCAAATCGGGGTAATAAGGAGTTAATGGCAGCCCATAGCTGCCACTAAATCCTAGATTAATCATGTCAGGCGTCTCCCCGAGATACCTTCCATGATTAATCTGTAAGTTTCAGTAAATAAACACAAACACCCGAACAAATCCTTTATTAGAAATAAAAAACACAAACACATTCCCTGGTTCACCAATTTAATCAGCCCCAAAAAGCCCTCCATGTCCGGCGTAATCCAGGATGGTCCAGCGTCGCTTCCAGCTCTGCTGCATGAAGGTGACCGGAGCAGCAGCAGACACCGCCGCTCCTGACAGCTCTACGCGGCAACTGAAGACAGCCGCGGGATCAGCTGAGCTGTCACTGAGGTTACCCGCGGCCACCGCTGGATACAGCTGATCGCGCTACTCACCTCAGTTGTGCGTGGAGCTGTCAGGAGCGGCGGTGTCTGCTGCTGCTCCGGTCACCTTCATGCAGCAGAGCTGGAAGCGAAGCTGGACCATCCTGGATTACGCCGGACATGGAGGGCTTTTTGGGTCTGATTAAATTGGTGAACCAGGGAATGTGTTTGTGTTTTTTATTTCTAATAAAAGATTTGTTCGGGTGTTTGTGTTTATTTACTGAAACCTACAGATTAATCATGGAAGGTATCTCGGGGAGACGCCTGACATGATTAATCTAGGATTTAGTGGCAGGTATGGGCTGCCATTAACTCCTTATTACCCCGATTTGCCAACGCAGCAGGACAAATCGGGAAGAGCCGGGTACAGTCCCAGAACAGTCGCATCTAATGGATGCGGCCATTCTGGGCGGCTGCTGACTGATATTGTTAGGCTGGGAGGCTCCCGATAATGTGGAGCTCCCCATCGTGAGAATACCAGCCTTCAGCCGTATGGCTTTATCTGGCTGGTATTAAAATTGGGGGGGACCGCACGCCGTTTTTTTTTTAATTATTTATTTATTTATTTTACTGCACAGTATAGACACGCCCACCGGCTGCTGTGATTGGGTGCAGTGACACAGCTGTCACTCAGTGTGGGGGCGTGTCTGACTGCAACCAATCACAGGCGCCTGTGGGCGGGGAAAGCAGGGAATACGATATTGATTAATGAGCGGCCGGCTTTTTCAAAGTAATTGTTGCCGCGCATTCTCTGCACAGCTGTTCCTCGCAGCGCTGGTGATCGGGGAGCGGTAAGTATGAGCCGGGGGAAGAAACAGACTGAGCGCCAATGTAAGTATGACTGAGAACATCATGAAAAAAGGTAAGTATACTGAATTTAACAAAAAAAAAACAAAAAAAAACCATCGTTCGTTTAAAAACGCACACGGACGAAACGTGCTGAACACTGACATACTCCGTGTGCGGTCCGTGCAGGCACGGACCCATAGACTTTAGCGGGTCCGTGCCTGTGTGATGCCGGCCAAAAATGGACATGTTGTCCGTGTCGAAAAAGGCACACACACGTACTTACCACACGGACACACGTTCCGTGTGATTTTACGTGTGTGTGCCATCTGCCATTGAATAACATGGGTCTCCGTATCTCCGTGTCTCCGGTACGTGCAAATACGTACCGCACACGTACAAAAAAAATGGATGTGTGTTGCGGGTCTTAAACAGATTAATGGATTCAGTTTAAAATTAAACATGCTCTTTTTTTCATCTTTCACAATTTTTTTTTCACCCTTTTACGCTGTTGCTATTTTCCATTTTTGCTTTTTCATTTTTTTTTTCCCTTTCTTCTAAGATCCATAACTTTTTTATTTTCCCGCCAATATTCCAATATGACGGCTTGTATTTTGCAGGATGAGATGCACTTTTGAAAGGCACCATTTATTCTTCCCCATATTATACTGGAATACAGGAAAAAAAATCCAAATGCAGTGAAATTGAAAAAAAATGTTCAATTCCACAATGATTTTTTTTTTTCCATTATTTATTATGTTCACTATATGGTAATACTGACCTGTCATTATGATTCTCCAGGTCAGTATGAGTTTGTATATACAAAACATGTATAGTTTCTTTTTTTTATGTAAGTGGCGGAAAAAAAAATCAGAAGTTTGACACAAAAATAAATGGCACTTTTGGCGCCATTTTCTTAGACCCGTAACATTCCCCTTTTTTGGGATCTGGGGCAGTGTAATGTGCACTGAGCTGACGTTTTTAATGATATTTTTTTAGTAGAGCGTTTTGATCTGTTATTGCATTTTATTGCAATGTTGTGAAGACCAAAAAAAGTGTCATTCTGGCATCTTGATTTTTTTTCTCATTATGCCCTTTACCGATTGGATTAATTCATTTTATATTTTAATAGATCGGGCATTTCTGAATGCGGCAATACCAAATATGTGTATTTTTTTCAATTGTATTATTTTCAATGGGGCAAAAGGGGAGTGTGTCTGTCTAGGGAGAAAATCTTTGTAGTAGGAACTTACCCAAGCCCAGGTTTGGTGGCTTTCTGGGGCAGTGTCACAAGGAATTTTGCACAACCTTTGCCCACTGTCATGGCGGCTTTGGGATCTGTTCAGACTGCATATTCTGACACTCTACCAGGTTTCTCTGGTGTCTGGGATCAACACGGGCAGACTAGGGTGTTGACCTGATGTTTGCTGATTCATAAGCAGGCTAGCAAGAATTAATCTCTACTAGTCTGCTTGCTCCTTTGATCACATCACATCTTGAGGGGGAGGCCTATCACATCTGCCCCTATTTATGCTGGTTGAATCCTTCCACCTATGCCAATGATGATTTGTTTATGTTGGTCTGTGAGATAGGATATCCCACACGTTCTGGTGAAAGTTGTGTTTTTTGCTTGGTTTGGTTGTGGCGTTTACCCCTGTTGTTTTATAGCTTCCTTCCTGCTCTTGTTTTTCAACCTGGGCCGGTCCACCACTTGTTAGGGAACCTGGTAGCTCCAATCTCCCCCAGAGTCACCATATTGATGCTGAACTTAGTGCGGACACCCAATCGACAAAGCTCATGGAACCCCAAAACTCCTGGCCTCAAAGGTAAAGACTATAAAAGATTCCATAGCCATTGTTCTCCAACTATCTGCAGAAAAGTATAATATTGCATTTTAGGCCAGGGCCACACGGGGATCTACTGGGATCCTCGCATGACACTCAGCTCACACTGGCAGCACAGCGGAAGTCGAGTATCATGCGAGTGTCACTGCGACTGAGGTCCGATCATGTGATCGGACCTCAGCTGCGGGGGGCGGGCCGGCACTGAGGAGAGGCGGACCGGTGCTGCGGAGGGCAGGGCCGGCGCTGAGGAGGGGCTGGCCGGTGCTGAGGAGGGGAGTGCTGGAGCTGCGGAGGGGAGGAAGGGGTTTATCTCCCTCTCTCCTCTGTAGCCGGCAATTGCCATTCTCGCCCTGCACTCGCGGTACACCGGAGTAATATGAGTGCAGTGCGATTTTTCTCTCGCCCCTTAGACTAGAATGGGTGTGAGAGAAACTAGGATCGCATTACACCTGCAGCATGCTGCAATTGTTTTCTCGGTCCGATTAGGGCTGAGAAAATAATTGCTTATGGGTGCTGACACACAGGCTAATATTGGTCCGAGTGGAATGTGATGTTTCATCGCTTTCCAATCGCTCCGATTTTCATGCCGTGTGGCTTAGGCCTTAAGCTGATCCACCTCACCCAAGTGTAGTTGGCTTATATACATTGGCTGCCCGAACATTGGATTGGTCCGGATGGCGGCTGGCCACTATGCCACCTCATGACCCATAACATGAGACATACCGTTTTTTCTTAACAAGACTTTGCTTGTTTCAATGGCAGCCAAAGGTCATCTAATATATGAAAAGTCAGAATGAATGTCCGATTGCAGCTTTTATTAAATGTAATTTCCTATAACCCTAACCCCCCCACAACCCCGTGCATTTTCATACATACTTGGCCCGGTTTCAGCAATGACCTAAAATCATATATGTTGACAATACTTAGCCATGCAGATGATTTAAGTAATAAAAGATCTTTGTCTGGATCCTAAATAGCTGCTCTGTGAGGAGTAATGTAATCTACTGACATACAGCGCTGCGACAGGGCAAGGAAATCTTTATCTCAAACTGAAATGAGAGATGCAACAATATGTTCTTGATCGTGATAAATTACTGGTTGGGCGCCAGGATTTTTTTGCACAGACAGAAGACACAAAGACAAGCATGTCATTGTACATGACCAGGACAATTGTGAAATACTGCAAATATTCTATAAACCCAACTATAGCGATATTACTCAGTTCAGTATATTCAGGGCCAGCTTTTAAGGGGTATTCCCATCTCCACGATCCTATCCTAATATGTAGCAGATGTAATAATAATAATATTACCTCCAATTAGAAATGTAGTATAGTACTCCTAATTAGCTAGGTCACTTATTTCATGAGCAGGGTATTGCAGCTTAGGTATCCATGGTTATGACCACTAGCAACTAACTGTCACTAAATGTGTGGACTAGAGTTGAGCGATGTTCGAGTTGAATGGTTCAGCAATTTCAAGTTCGAGTGATTTTGGGGGGGTGTTCAAGTCGTTCGACGAACTCGAACAATTTGCTTAAAGTTCGGCAGTTCGAGAACGGTTCGATCACCAAAAGCGTGGCTTTTCACAGTAAGTATGTGCGCACATTGCATATCTGCATGCGTCCTGCGTCCCCACCAGCACAATCCCTCTCTCTTTCCTACTCACCGATCACGGGCGCCTCGCTGCACGGCTGTCACAAATCTCCGGCGGCTTTTCATCTTTTGAAAATGGCTGCCGCTTCATTATTCAATCAGGTATTCCGTGACTTCCCCGCCCACCGGCGCCCATGATTGGTTGCAGTCAGACACGCCCCCACGATGAGTGACAGCTGTCTCACTGCAACCAATCACAGCCGCTGGTGGGCGGGTCTATATCGTGCAGTAAAATGAATAAATAAATAATTAAAATAATATGAAGTTCCCCCTAATTTTGATACCAGCCAGGATAAAGCCACATGGCTGGAGGCTGGCATTGTCAGGATGGAGAGCGCCACGTTATGGGGAGCCCACCACCCTAACAATATCACCCAGCAGCCGCCCGGAATTGCCGCATCCATTAGATATGACAGTCCCGGGACTCTACCCAGCTCATCCCAAATTGCCCTGGTGCAGTGGCAATCAGGGTAATTACGGGGTTAATCATGACAAGCGTCTCCCGAAGATACCTTCCATGATTAACCTGTAAGTGAACGTAAAGAAACACACACCACGAAAAATCTTTTATTTGGAATAAAAGACAAAAAAACACCTAATTTACCTCTTTATTAATCCCCAAACAACAATCCAGGTCCGAAGTAATCCACACGACACTGTCACCTCTGCTACATGAAGATTACAGAGAGCCCCATAGAACACGAGCGCTCTGTGTCCTCTACACGCAGCACCTGAAGTGAGCCACGCCGTCACCGGAGACTTCACTCTGCAATGCAGAGGTCAAGAGATAACCAAATCTTCCTATGTTTCTCATTAGAGGCAGTGGCTCTATGGTTAGAGCTACTGCCTAGGGAGCATTAGTTCACGAGTTCAAGTCCTGGCTGCCCGGGTAAAGAATTTAATTTATTTTTAAATTATAATTATTATTTATTCATAATTATAATTTAATTTAATTTAATTATGCACTGAGTGGAGGAGCCGGACATTACCTGTGAGCCGCTGTACACACCTCTAAAATCGGAGCAGTTCACGGAATGAGGCTGCATTGCTCTCTCCTCTCTCTCTTCTCTCTCTTCTCTCTCTTTCTCTCTCTTGTTCTCTCTCTCTCTTGTTCTCTCTCTTGTTCTCTCTCTCTTGTTTTCTCTCTTGTTCTTTCTCTCTCTTTCTCTCTCTTTTTCCCTCTCTCTTTCTCTCTCTCTCCTCTCTCTCTTCTCTCTCTCTTCTCTCCTCTTCTTCTCTTTTCTCTCTCTTTTCTCTCTCTTTTCTTTCTCTCAGACCTGGCGATGATCAGCTGATGCGGTCACCTGACGGAATCAGCTGACACTAAAAGTTGAGCGGTGAGGCTGGCTTTTTACCGCCTGGCCGGCTAAACTTTCAGCTGCTGCTGTCGGACAGGAGTCTGCACAGAAGTGTGTAGTTTGTTTTTTCTTTTTTGCACTGATGCATCAGCTGATTGTTTAAAAGCCGTTTATACAATCAGCTGCTGTGTCATGTGATTCAGGCCCTTGAAGCTGACACATCATCTGATCGCTTTACCTTCCAGCAAACCGATCAGATGATATTGGATCCGGATTGGAGGGGGGTTCTTTATTTCAATAAAGATGGAGTCACTAATTGTGTTGTGTTTTATTTCTAATAAAAATATTTTTCTGTATGTTGTGTTTTTTTTATCTGTACTAGAAATTCATGGTGACCATGTCTAATATTGGCATGACACCATGAATTTTGGGCTTAGGGCCAGTTGATAATATACAGCTAACCCTAACCCCATTATTACCCAGCGAGTCACCCATCACCAGGGCAGCTGGAAGAGTTGGATACAGTGCCAGAAGATGGCGCTTCTATGAAAGCGCCATTTTCTGAGGCGGCTGCAGACTGCAATTCGCAGCAGGGGTGCCCAGAAAGCTTAGGCACCCTGTGCTGAGGATTCCAATCCCCAGCTGCCTAGTTGTACCTGGCTGGACACAAAACTTGGGCTAAGCCCACATCATTTTTGTTTTAAATTATTTCATGAAATTCATGAAATAATTAAAAAAAAAAAGGGCTTCCCTATATTTTTGGTTCCCAGCCGGGTAGAAATAGGCAGCTGGGGGTTGGGGGAAGCCCGTAGCTGCCTGCTGTACCTGGCTAGCATACAAAAACAAGGCGAAGCCCACGTAATTTTTTTGGGGGGGGGCAAAAAACTCCTGCATACAGTCCTGAATGGAGTATGCTGAGCCTTGTAGTTCTGCAGCTGCTGTCTTCTGTCTGTCTGTATGGAGGAGAGCAGACAGCAGCTGCAGAACTACAAGGCTCAGCATGCTCAATTCACTAGTGTATGCAGGAGAGCAGACAGCAGCTGCAGAACTACAAGGCTCAGCATGCTCCATTCCCTAGTGTATGCAGGAGAGCAGACAGCAGCTGCAGAACTGCGAGGCTCAGCATACTCCATCCAGGACTGTATGCAGGAGTTTTTTGCCCACCCAAAAAAATTACGTGGGCTTCGCCATATTTTTGTATGTTAGCCAGGTACAGCAGGCAGGTACGGCTCCCCCCAACCCCCAGCTGCCTATTTGTACCCAACCGGGAACTAAAAAATAGGGAAGCCCTTTTTTTTAATTATTTCATGAATTTCATGAAATAATTAAACAAAAAATTGACATGGGCTTCACCCCATTTTTGTGTCCAGCCGGGTACAAATAGGTAGCTGGGGATTGGAATCCGCTGCACAGGTTAGCCCGAGCTTTCTGGGCCTCTCTGCTGCGAATTGCAGTCCGCAGCGGCCCCAGAAAATGGCGCTTTCATAGAAGCGCCATCATCTGGCGCTGTATGTAACTCTTCCAGCAGCCCTGAAGCCGGGTGGCTTGCTGGGTAATAATGGGTTAATACTAGCTTTGTTTTACTAGCTAGTATTAAGCCAGAGATTCTTAATGTCAGGCAAGTTTGACCCGGCCATTAAGAATCTCCAATAAAGGGTTAAAAAAAGAGACACCACACAGAGAAAAAATACTTTAATAGAAATAAATACACAGACACACTTAGGGACTCCATGTTTATTGCTCCCTCTTATCCTTCCATGATCCGGCTCTTCTGTCTTCTTTCTCCTTCAACTCATGCAGCACTGCTACATCAGACAGCATTGCATGGGAGGAACACGCTGCTTCCCGTGCAGTCTAATCACTCAGTGAGAGTGAGCAGAGGCTTCGGGCTGTAAGCGGTGACGTCACCGCTGCCACCATTGCTTAAGTAATGTGACAGGCGGTTACTTTAGCAACGGTGCTCCAATCACGTGATTCCCGGTGCCGCAATTCACCGTCTGTGGCAGCCAGTCCTTGCATGTGGGCTGACTCTGTAAAGAGCGCCCACATGCAGGAGCGGGGAAGCCGACCATGTGCCAGAGCATCTCGCCGGTACACAGAGATGCACAAACGAGCACCGCATACCGGAGAGATGCACTGACAGGACCTAGCATGACGTCTAGCCATGTGACCAGTCTGTAGCCAATGAGATAATACACACGTGACTGGTGACATGCTATTTTGACATCACGGAAGGTCCTATCATCAGTGCTGGTTACCGGGAGGACGCAGCGATGATCGGAAGGAAAATCGGTGGGAGACGGAGTGCAGGATGAGTCGCGGGGACCTGTAAGTGTAATGGCAATGTTTATTAACTGTATGTGTACATGTATAATGTGTTTTTATGTGTTTGTGTTTGCCTGCCATTGTTTTCAATGGGGTTCGAAGGGGTTCGTCGAACGTTCGATGAACGTTCGACGGAGCTTCCGTTCGACGAACCGAACCGAACTCGAACTCTAGGGGGGTGGCTCATCTCTAGTGTGGACATAACCATGGATACCCAAGCTGCAATACCCTACACATGAGGTAAGAGATGTGGTTATATTAGCAGAACTATCGGAGGTATTTGCTAATATTATAATTATCACATCTACTACATATTAGGATAGGATCTTGGGGATGGGAACACCCCTTTAAGCCTAAATAGTGCCATTGGTGTTCCTACCCCATTGCTTTTTACCTCATTACAGACACACGTGGATAAAATACCAACCTTCTTAGCCCATAACCTGCAAATGTCAGTACCCACCAGTGGCGTAATTTGAAGTTCATGGTCCAAAATGCAACATCTCCAACGAGGTCCCGAATTATTGAAGGTCTTTAAACTTGGACAACTTTGCCAAAATGAGGGAAGCTGAGGTAGGAAGGAGCATGGCCAAGTCAACCTAGAAAATGGATGAAAACGTACGCCGCTTTATGACAGAAATGTTTCTCCAGTTCCTGACAAGAGGAACTTTTCTGGAGCTGGAACACTGCATTTGTACTTGCGGCAGCTTGTATCATAGCAGACAGACGGCGAAGGTTGTCGTAGCAGCAGCAGGTAAGGAGTGCAATGAAACAGAGATACACATCAGCAGCAGTCTCTGAGGTCGTAGAGACTACTTCTCTTCACAACAACTTTGAGAAGTACTTTGCTACCATTAACAATGCCTTTGCCTCCTATTACCGAAGATGGGATCACTGGAATAGTTTTATAAAAGGTATTACATAAATAAATATTTATAACTACTTAAAAACCTTTTTTATAACATGAATCCTTTTATTCAAACCTTCAGTCATGATTTCTTGACAGTATGCTTATATTCTTAGAATGGAAGCCTGTTAACATGTTTCAGATTTGTATATGTTCATTGTTCTTCCTTTTACCCACTCCCTCTTCACCTTGTTTTTCCTTGCCTCCACCCTCCTCCCCTTTTTCATCCCCAATAAAGTAATTACTTTACCTCCCCCTCAGATATACCTATCCCCCCAGATAAAAAAGTTTTATTCATACAATAGATCCCCACATGTATTCAAATAATGGTATGCTACGCATAATAATATCTTGATTGTGTGGATTTGATATGTTATTCTGTTAACCCTATTTTAATAAAAATATATGACAACACATCAGCAGCAGAAGATAGCACAATATCAGGAGCAGCACTGAGGACCTGAGAACTAGCAAGGTAACTAACTCGTTGTCCAGACACTTCCCTTAAGGGGAAAGTGCCTTATATACCTGAAACCTATCAGCTAATCTGAGAGGCACTTCCGGATCAAAGAGTGCTGGCCTTTTAAGAAAGGGGATGTGACCACGTGTGCACCCTTCGGGCAGAACCATAGAGCCCGTGAGGTGTACGTGCCGCCCCTGAGGCTTTGGTCGCCACAGGATACTGCACCTCAGTTAAGGTGTGGTGCCCATCTCAGGTAAGGGGGGGTTAACCATCGGTGTCACCACATTTCATCTCACGTACAATCAGGTGCTTCTCACTGGGGAGCCGTCTTGGGGCAGACGGAGGGTGGCCATATAGAGTCATGGGACCTTCCAGTTGCCAGGGCAACTGCCAGAGGGCGGGCACAATTGGGGGTAGAAGCAGGCACAACACACTCATACAGACAGACCAGTCGGGACCATAGTTCTGACAAGACACTTCTGGAACTCTTGGACTTCACTAGGCCCGGGGCTTGGAGCAGGAGCTCAGCGCGAGTTCTTAACTGCTGAGGGGGACACTTTCTCTCTCTCTCCTTTCAAACACCGGTAGTGGCTCCTTACTTTCTTGGGATTGACTGAAGCCCACGACGGCAGAGACCAGCACCTGGGTGCAGCTTTAAAGCAGTGAGTAAAAGAACCTGGAACTGCAGTTGCCAACTCAGACTCTGTTTAGCGACGCTGTCGCCATGCACTTCGGCACTTTCAAGGGACCGTCAACCCCCATCATCCCACCCGGGGCCTGCTCTGCCTGTGGGGAGCGACACCATTACGGCTGCCATAACATCCGCCCCGGTGAGGACTTCTGCAGCGGCAGCTACTCCCTGGCTGCATACTACAGGTGGCGTCACAAAAAACTTTCCCTATAACCCCGCTTTCCCTTCCTCTTGTTGCACGCCTCGGGGCAACGGAACCGTGCAAGGCCACTGATGACATCGCCTGACCCGACCCTCAATGGCCCGGCAACAAGTAGGTTAACCACCTGCCCCGTGAGGCGCTGCATGTACACCAGGTCTGGGAGACAGTAACATGGACCAGGGATGAGGAAGCCACTGCAGGATGACTGGGCAAGTGAGAGAACCAAGTCCCCGCTGGGGGAGTAGGGCAGGACAGCATGTGGTATGAGCGTTACAATTTGGCACATTTTACGTTAGTAGTCCCATTATTGACACTGGCATACAAAACGTTATGCTGCGGAACAACATCAAGATTAATTTGGAACTGAAGAGGATCCCAGAACCAAGATTGTGAGTATCACTGGTCTATATCTGTTTTCTAACTCTAAAGGATAACAGCCAAGGTAAAAAAAAAAACCCAATAAACTTCCA
Organism: Anomaloglossus baeobatrachus; assembly: GCF_048569485.1. Taxonomy (NCBI): domain Eukaryota; kingdom Metazoa; phylum Chordata; class Amphibia; order Anura; family Aromobatidae; genus Anomaloglossus; species Anomaloglossus baeobatrachus. The sequence goes on from NC_134354.1 coordinate 731,870,279, forward strand.
CATTCGGCGACCCACTAAGAATCTGCCCAATACCAGGCCAGGCCTGTGCCATTGCGGAGCTTTGTCTGAAGTCCTTGCAAAGCGAAATTACACAATAATACAATAAAAACCAAGCTCTTCATAACCATATGAAACATACTAGAATATGGATACCCAATTTTGGGTTAATCCATTGCCAACACCTACTCCTAAACAAGATAGAAAAACAAGAAAACTGGAGTAAATAGTGTATTAAACGACAGAAATAAATTTTATTTGTTATATTATTGTTTTCTGATTCATCCCCCTCCCTGTACTGTTTCTGCACCCATTACCCCTCTGCTTCTCATACTGTCTCCTCATACATTCCAAGTCCCATATTGTTTCTGCACCCACTCCACTCCTCGCTCACCATACTGTCTCCTCACGTATTTCCACTCCTCACTTTCTGTACTGTCCTCTAGGGTGGTGAGAAACCCCATGGACCAGCAGTAGGATTGGTCAGAGGACACCATCTCCCTTTCCCTAGACTTAAGGGAAGGAGACCCCTACCTTTGCTGTTCACTTGGTACTTTCCCGTACCTAGCGTGACAGTGCCTCTCTGATTTGATGAATGAGACCTGAAAAGCATTATCCAGCACAAACCACTCAAGCGAAAGAGGGGTCAAATAAGATTGTCATCCCTCCAAAATTGATAGTGGTAGACAAGTTTTGTCTAACGTCCATAGCCAACTGAAAGAAAAATATCTCCATACCATGACATTTGTTGGATACATATGTGGTGCCCCAGAGGCCTCAGTCGCCACAGGGTATTGTATCTGACTTAAGGTGCAATACTCATCCTGGGTAAGGAAGAGGTAAACCACTGGTTTTCACTTACACAACACACACAGCTTCAGGTGCTTTCCCGCTGCAATTGGGCTATAGGTGGTCACCATAACAACGGGTTTTTCCCAGCCACCAGTGAGTCATCAGGAAGGTGGGGGACGTGAGAGAACACACAGTTTTACCTCAGAGTAGTCTGAGACTCAGAATAACACGGTCGCTGCTTAAGAGCTTCTACAGTTAGGACCGGGCAGACTGGAAGGCGCATGAGACGACCAGTGGAGCTCTGAGAAACAGGAGCAACAAGGTAGCTGGAGGTAGAGCTCAATAGTTCCCTCAGCACCGGCGCAGTTCAGGGTGCAGAGCCCTAGGGTGGCATACACTCCACGTTGCGCCACCAGATTCTGCAGGAAAGGGGTATTTCATGTTTCTTTGGCCACCAAAGATCCCGGGGCACAGCAGCACAAAGAGTCAGGACTCAGGACCATGGTCGGGCCCACGTTTGATTCACACTGCCTGCAAACGGGACAGGAACTTTAACACCAGAAATCCACACAGAAAGCGCAAGGAAGGAAGGTCTCACCCTCAACAACACCGGTGGTGGCTTCTGAGGTACCTGGGATTGGCAGGGGCCCATCACGGCGGAAACCAGCACTCCAAGGTTGACAACTGAACTGTGAGTAAAAGAACTGGAACCGCAACTACTGTGTCAACCCTTCATTGCCGGCGCTGGTGCACTACTACCTCCATCATCCTCCCTGGGGACTAGCTTCACCTGCGGGAAGCTGAACTATCCTAGCTGCGACACCATTCGCCCCAGAGGACAACGACCGCAGCAGTGGCTAATCCCTGGCTGCGTACCGCAGGTTGCGTCACGAGACAACCATAATTCCTATCATCTCCTCATCATCACCCATCCTCATCCCATCTTTCATCCCCCTTTTGGTGTACACCTTGGGGCCACAAAGTCGGGCAGGGCCACCCGTGACATCCCGGACCTGACATCATTGGCTCGGCGGCGAGTACATTTAACCCCTGCCCCGCGTGTGCTACACATACAATTGCAGACATTCACAGCTATAGGAATACTTTGATATTAAGGATTCATACCATTGAGATATAATATGCCATTATACATGAAGCCTCAAAATGTATTGATAGCTTAATTTGCAATTTAGACTGTCAGCTCCAATGGGGACAGACACTGGCGTGGGTTATGAAATGTCTGTACAATGCTGCAGAATATGTTGGCCCTATATAAGTGAATACGCTAATAAATTTTGCTTTAGGTTTGGCATCTTTGTTATAACAGTAAAGTAACTCATATCAGCATTGGTATTAAAAAGTTGACATGCACAAGTTCTTAATGTTCAAAACCAGTCTATTTGGACTACATAACATCAGGGAGCACCAGGACATATCCGATGTCGACCAATCTAGTAGTAATTAGTAAATTCTTTTATATTATTGTGTCGCCAGGGGTTAAGGGGATACCCAGAACCGGGCCAAGGGGTCGCTTCTGGAAAGGGGATCACGGTGTCGTGACCCGGTCTGTGCTCCCTGGTTCCACAATAAAAAGGGGGGTTATGTTCGTGACGCCACCCGTGGAATGTGATCAGAGATGACCACCGCTGCTGCAGAACCTCCGGGGTGATGGAAGGCAGCTTGAGATGGGACGGCTCCCCACGGGTAGAGCCTTTTCCCCGGGGCAGTATGTTAGTCTATGGGGGGAGTGCAGGACACGAGCACAATAAACAGGCAGACTCACGGTTTTGCAGTTTCTTTGTCCTTTACTGATGATGGTATTCAGCAGAGTACTGTCCACGGAGTCTGTGAGGGGTTCAGTGTTTCTCCCACCCAGCCGGGCCGTTTTGGCTTCCTTGCCTGCACTGTGTGTCTGTGGCCCTGCCGCTGTGTGAACTATGCAGCCGGCTGTGCTCTGCTCTGCTCCTAGGTACCGACCTGACAGGCAACTCGAGTCCTTACTTGTATGTTCCTGAACTCTGCGTTTGTTGCTTGTGTCTGTGGTACAGATAGAGAATGTGGAATCCTCACTTCTCTGGTGTTCACTGTGCAGTATGTAACCTGCAGTCTCGGATCCAGCATCCGTTCTGTGTGCTCCACTGGGGATGAACTCAGCAATGCTCTGCCTCCCAGGAATGTTCCTCTGTGTACGCTTTCTCCTTTCCTCAGACCCTCAGCTAGGCCTGGAATTGGTCAGTGGATCCTGAGGTGAGCTCAAGCCAGCTCCAACCTGCAGATCCTTCCTTCTCAGTGCTCTGCACTGAACTTCCAAACTGAAACTACTCCTGACCATTTCCTCCCCCCCAGCAGAATGTACAGGGAAGCAGCTTGGTCTCCCCCTTCTGGCCAGGAGGTCTTGGTGTTGTGTGTGGGGAGTTAACCCTTTGTGTTGTTACTGTGGCAACCCTGGGGTGCCACATTCCCCCTTAGTGAAGAACAGTACTCCGGGACTGTGAAACAAACAAACAAGTTATCACAACAATTATATATATACAGAGTCTCAAAAGGAAAAAATACAAAAACCTTAAAGCTCAAAAAGAGTCCAAAATGTTCATAAATATATAAGTGTTCATACAGTATAGTCTCTGTAGGTACTGGGCTTTTGGTCTTAACGTTGCAATTAAATAAACATTTCAATCAACAAACACTTCTTAAAGGTGTCTCTACTCTGGTCGTAAGTGCAGTAGACCTCACGGCCCTCGGGCCACCAACAATGTGATCAAGTTGTAACTCTCCGTGCTGCCACCTTACACCACTCTTCTCTCACCTTTTCTGTACAATAAACTGTTACGGTTTTTCATATAAACATTATAACATATGTACATAGTATATGCAATTCCACATTAGTCTTTATATCTTGCTGGTATCTGACCCTGAGTACTACGCTGTGACCTGCGTACTGCTGGTGTACTGGGTGTACTTAGCATAATGGTGTGGGTGGAAGTGTACCTATTTGGTGTTTCTGGTACTTGTGAGGATGGGGAGCTGACTGTAGGACTGGCAAGCTCACTGGGACCAGGAATCTGTTCTTCCTCTACGGTTTCAACTTCCAGTTCTTCATGTCTTGGGACTTCTTGTGGTATGGGTTCTGATGTTGGTTCCACCACTTGAGGGAAGGCGATCATTGGGACTACTACTGCTCCATGGTAATTTGGCCATGTTTTTGGGAAATCTCCTAAGACTGTATGGAATACATCTTCTTCCTCCTTAACAGGTTGTACCTGTATGGGTAAGGTGACTTTTGGTGTCTTCAGGGTTTCAGGACACGGTTTGAGTTGATCTCTTGAAACGACAGCTGATGTCCTTCCTTCATCCTTACTGATGAGACACACTTTGGGATTATCCATACTGGATGGTAAGACTGTATATGGGGTGGTTTCCCACTGATTATCCAATTTGTTTGTGCGCCGTTTCCTCTTGAGAACTTGGTCACCAGGTTGCAATGGGGTTGCTAGAGCATGCTGGTTGAAGTTTCTCTCCTGTCTTCCCCTAGCTTGTTGGAGACTTTTCTCTACGCACTCTTGTACTTGGCGATACTGCTGCTGACGTAGGGTATCCCAATTGGATTCTTGAACTTCTGCATCTGGCTTCAGAATTCCCATATCTAAATCAATTGGCAGTTTACCGGGCCTTGCACGCATGAGGTAAGCGGGGGTGCAGTTTGTAGAACTCACCGGGACATGATTGTACAAGTCCACCAAGTCTGGCAATTTCTCTGGCCATTGATTTCTTTCTGACTCTGGTAAGGTCTTCAACAGGTCAATCACAATATGGTTCATCTTCTCACATAAGCCATTTGTTTGGGGATGGTATGCTGTTGTGCGGATCTTTTTACAGCCATACATGTTGCAGAATTCTTGGAAGATCTGTGATTCGAAAGCTGGACCTTGATCTGCAAGGACTTGTTCTGGGTAACCATGGGGTCTGCAAAAGTACGTCTGGAATGCTTTAGCTGCTGTTCTAGCTGTAAGGTCTTTCACAGGTACCACCACTAAGAAGCGTGAGTAATGGTCCACGATGGTTAAGGCATAGACATAGCCGGACCGGCTTGGTGACAACTTGACGTGGTCTAATGCGACTAGCTCGAGTGGTTGCTTGGTTACTATGGACTGGAGTGGAGCTCTCTGGTTCTGTTGATCCTTTCTTCTGAGGTTGCACGGTCCGCATTTTCTACACCAATCTTCAATTGATTTTCTCATGCCAACCCAGTAGAATCTTTCTCTTAAGAGCACTTCCAACTTTTTCCAACCAAAATGACCAGCACCGTCGTGGTAAGCTTCCAGAACCATCTTGACGTCTCTCTTGGGCACGATGATCTGCCAGACCAACTCATGTGTTTTTGGATTGGTGTGCCTTCTACAGAGCTTCCCTTGGTACAGGAACAATTTACCTCTCTCTTTCCAGAGATGTTGTGTCTCAGCTGGGGCATTCTGATTAGGGTAAGCACCTTGTTGTGTAAGCAGTTCTTTCACTAGCTTCACAGCTGGATCACTGTCTTGTGTGTCAGCCCATCCGTGGTGTGCTAATGGGTTGAGAGTTGCCTGCTGTTGTTTTTGGTAGACACTTGGTTGATACTGTCCCACCTTAGGACGGTGAAAGGCCGGCAGCTCAATTTCTTCCAGTCCCTCCGGTTCCTCTTCCACGTTCCCCGAGTGTGGCATCCGGGATAAAGCATCTGCATTCCCATTCTTGTGGCCTGCCCTGTACTTGATGACAAAGTTGTAGTTTGACAGTCGGGCTATCCATCGCTGTTCCAGCGCACCTAATTTTGCAGAGTCCAGGTGGGTCAACGGATTGTTGTCAGTAAAGATGGTAAATTCTGCAGCTGCCAGGTAGTGTTTGAAACGCTCTGTTACAGCCCAAACTACTGCCAGTAGTTCTAACTTGAAGGAGCTGTAATTCTCTGGGTTTCTTTCTGTAGGCCGGAGCTTCCTGCTTGCAAAGGCAATAACTTTCTCTTTGCCTTCCTGCTTTTGAGACAATACTGCTCCCAGTCCTACGTTGCTGGCATCCGTGTACAAAATGAAGGGTTGATGGTAATCTGGATATGCCAGGATCTCTTCTCCTGTCAGTGCCCACTTCAACTTCTTAAAGGACTCTTCTCTCTCATCACTCCACTGGAAAGGAGGATTTCGGGCTGCAGACTTCTTTGACTGTCCTACCAGGATGTCTTGTAGGGGAGCTGCTAGCTTCGTGAACCCTTTTATAAATCTTCTATAGTAGCCCACCAGTCCCAGGAATTGCCTCACCTCTTTCACGCTGATGGGTCTCGGCCAATCTCTGATCACGGTAACCTTTTCAGGATCTGGTGCTACCCCTTCTGAGCTCACGACATGTCCCAGATACTGTACCCTTGGCTTTAGAAGGTGACACTTGGATGGCTTGATTTTCATGCCGTATCCAGATAAGGCTTCAAACACTTCTGCCAGGTCTTGTAGATGCTGTTCATAGGTCTTGGAGTAGACTATGACGTCATCCAGGTACAGGAGGACAGTTTCAAAGTTCTTATGTCCTAGGCAGCACTCCATCAGTCGCTGGAAGGTTCCAGGTGCGTTGCAGAGTCCAAACGGCATACAATTGAACTCACAGAGGCCCATCGGCGTGGTGAATGCTGTCTTCTCCTTATCAGCCTCTGCCACAGGAACCTGCCAATACCCACTAGTCAGATCTAGGGTGGAAAAGTAAGTAGCAGATTTTAATGCAGCCAATGACTCTTCTATCCTAGGTAATGGGTATGCATCCTTGTGTGTAATGCGGTTGATCCGTCTGTAGTCTACGCACATCCTCATGGTCCCATCTTTTTTCTTAACTAGCACTAGTGGGGCTGCCCAGGGGCTACAACTGTCTCTTATTACCCCTGCTTCTTTCATTTCTTTGAGCATGTCTTTGGCGCATTGGTAGTGAGCCGGTGGTACTGGTCTATACCTCTCCTTTATGGGTGGATGGTGACCTGTGGGTATAGTGTGCTCTACCCCTTTGATCTGCCCAAAGTCTAATGGGTGTTTGCTGAATATTTGTTCATATTCTTTCACTACCCTGTATACTCCATGCTTTTGATGGGAGGGTGTAGAATCGGTACCTACATGTAGCTTTTGGCACCAATCCTCCAGCTTTCCCTCTGAGCCATTGTCCTCCGCCTGATTTGACGGCTTCAAGGGCTCAACGGTGGTGATGGCGTTGTTATCAACCGTATATAGCTTAGCCATGGTAGCATACTTTGGTAGGGTGACCTCATCTTCCCCACAATTTAGAAGGCGTATTGGCACTCTCCCCCTGTGTACCTCAACTATTCCTCTGGCCGTCAGTACAGTGGGCCTACTGTCTGAGTACACGGGTTCTACCAGGGCCTGATAGTCTCGCCCTCTGATGCCTATTGCGGCTCTACACCAGACCAGCATTTCTGTTTTGGGAGGAATTACAATAGGTATTGGGTCACTTACCCTTGCACTGCCAATTTCACCTCCTGACATTTCTACCTGCTGCTTCAGCATCAAGGCTTTAATTTCCTTCTGCAGGAGTCTCTGTTGCCCAGGTTTGGCAGTCTCGACGATCTGCTGCAAGACAGTAATTACCTCTGCAAAACAATTTTCAATTACATTCATTCCTAGCAGCATAGTTGGTTCACGTTCTCGTCGGTCAACATCAACAATGATAATACCCTGATTCTGCAATTCTACTCTCCCAATCTTAATGGTCATTTCTCTGAAACCAACCTGTGGTACTAATTCACCATTGCTAGCCCATATATTCAATGCAACATTAGATGGACCGCTGCTAACGTCTGAATCAGCCCAGTACCTCTTATAAAGGACATGCGGAATTGATGTTATTTGGGAACCAGTGTCCAGCAAGGCGTTGAGCGGAATGCCATCCAGCACGATGGGGATGACTGGACGTCCTCCCACATACTTGTCGTGCCAGGGTGAAGGACCTTGAGAGTTCATTCCTGAGGAGCGGCCCGCCTCCCCAGGGGATCCCCATTTAAAGCACATTCACGGGCAAAGTGACCTGGTTCCTTGCAACGGCGGCAAATGGGCTGTCCATCCGGCTGGTAGCGGTCGCTGGGTCGTCCTCTCGTCGCTTGGTATCTCCTAGGCCTCATCCATGGGACATCCTCCTTGCTGGTCGCCAGCTCAATCTTGGGTGCAGACTTGGATCCACGCAGCTCCTGGACGATTCTAGCCATGGAAGCAACAGTGTCTGTAAGGGCTTCAAGCTTTTGATGGAGAGCCTCATTAGTGATGGGCTCCAGGTGGTTAGCAACAGCCGCTGACATGGCCGATGTCACCGGCACTACTGGCTGCTGGGGTGCCACTGTAAGGTGTTGAACAGAGTCTATATCCTGCGGCTCCTCCACCTGCTGGAGGCGGATGGCTCTATCCTTTAGCTGGGCAAATGTTAGTCCTGGATCCTGGATCACCATCATGCTCAGTTGTCCCCGGTGGGAAGGGGATGAGAGTCCATCCAGGAATTGGTCTATCAGCAGCTTATCTGCTCCAGGGGCTAAGGCAGGTTCTGCTAATTTAAGTGCTCTGAGCGCCTCCTGCAAGTTTAAGGCAAAGTCTCTTGCGCTCTCTCTAGGTTTTTGCTTGCATCCAAAGAACCTCATTTTAGCCCGGCTGCCAGCAGTGGATTCAAAAGCTGCTTTTAGTCCAGCTATTATATGCTCTACAGTGTCCTTTGCATCATCCGGCCAGGATGTAGCCTCCCGCTGGGCATTGCCAGTTAACTGTCCCATAAGCATACCAACACGCTGAGCTTCTGTCAGGGGGTACATGCTGTAGTAGATTTTTAGCTTTCCGATAAAGTCATTAAGTGTGTTGGGCTCACCTGAGTACTGCGGCAGCCACACTGCACCCGGGGTGTACGGCATCAGGAACGGCATGATAGGTGCCGCTGCACCGCCGGGCACAACAGCGTCTCCCTGCTGCGACATCTTTGCGCCCCCTTAGTTAATTTCACCAGTCTTCTTGACAGCAAGCCTGGGACACTTTTCTGCGTTTTCGTTCGGGTCGCAGCACCGAGCGCACCTCCTCTGCAAGCGGTGGGCGGAGTCTTAGTTTAGGCGCGCTGTTCTCCCGCGCGTAGCAGCTAATGGCGCGATTAAAGATGGCGCCTGGAAAATGTTACCAATGATGTTTTTGGATTTTTCCAGGTATCTTTGCAAAGTTTAAAGTCCGTTCTTTGTTGCAACAATTCACAGTGCAAGTCTTTTATGCGATGCAATAAGTCTTTACAGGCACACGTCACCCGGGTTGCAGCCGGGTCCAGTCCGCATCCTGTTCGTGACGCCAAAGTTGTGTCGCCAGGGGTTAAGGGCATACCCAGAACCGGGCCAAGGGGTCGCTTCTGGAAAGGGGATCACGGTGTCGTGACCCGGTCTGTGCTCCCTGGTTCCACAATAAAAAGGGGGGTTATGTTCGTGACGCCACCCGTGGAATGTGATCAGAGATGACCACCGCTGCTGCAGAACCTCCGGGGTGATGGAAGGCAGCTTGAGATGGGACGGCTCCCCACGGGTAGAGCCTTTTCCCCGGGGCAGTATGTTAGTCTATGGGGGGAGTGCAGGACACGAGCACAATAAACAGGCAGACTCACGGTTTTGCAGTTTCTTTGTCCTTTACTGATGATGGTATTCAGCAGAGTACTGTCCACGGAGTCTGTGAGGGGTTCAGGGTTTCTCCCACCCAGCCGGGCCGTTTTGGCTTCCTTGCCTGCACTGTGTGTCTGTGGCCCTGCCGCTGTGTGAACTATGCAGCCGGCTGTGCTCTGCTCTGCTCCTAGGTACCGACCTGACAGGCAACTCGAGTCCTTACTTGTATGTTCCTGAACTCTGCGTTTGTTGCTTGTGTCTGTGGTACAGATAGAGAATGTGGAATCCTCACTTCTCTGGTGTTCACTGTGCAGTATGTAACCTGCAGTCTCGGATCCAGCATCCGTTCTGTGTGCTCCACTGGGGATGAACTCAGCAATGCTCTGCCTCCCAGGAATGTTCCTCTGTGTACGCTTTCTCCTTTCCTCAGACCCTCAGCTAGGCCTGGAATTGGTCAGTGGATCCTGAGGTGAGCTCAAGCCAGCTCCAACCTGCAGATCCTTCCTTCTCAGTGCTCTGCACTGAACTTCCAAACTGAAACTACTCCTGACCATTTCCTCCCCCCCAGCAGAATGTACAGGGAAGCAGCTTGGTCTCCCCCTTCTGGCCAGGAGGTCTTGGTGTTGTGTGTGGGGAGTTAACCCTTTGTGTTGTTACTGTGGCAACCCTGGGGTGCCACATTATTTTACGCCTTTTAAAACTTTTGATGGGAGATCACATGTTGTGAATGGATCAATAACAGCAAGGACCATAGAGGGCCCTTTGCCTTTGCACCAATTTTCTTCAAAAAGTGGCACATTTTTGTGCACACCATTTTTGAGCAAAAAATTATGATATTTGGTCTTCTTCTGGAGTCACTATTGGTTCCTCGGTGTTTGGTCTACATCTGGAGTCGGTATTTGGTGATTGGTGTTCAGTCTTCTTCTGGAGTCAGTCTTCGGTTTTCTTCTGTCTTTGGTCTTCTTTTGGAACTAATTGCTGCTGGGCTTTTCTTTAGCAATGGTGGCTATAAACCTGCCCTGCTGCTTTCACGACCAATCCCTTCCAACTCTTGGCGCAGCCTCTGCTCCTTCTTGACCATCCAAGACTTTTATAATTAAAAAACTGCACCTCAACAACCATCTGACCCAGCGTCTCTTCTAAACTCTTCCCTCGATGAAACACACACTCCACTCTTCGGTTCCTGCTTGTTATTTCCAACAAGCAGATGCCGAAATACACTTGCAGATGCTATAAGATGTTGGCCAAGTGCATCGTTTGTTCATGACCCCTTACACTCTAACTAAATATTCACTCTCTCGGTTGGGACAGCTTTACATTTTTGACACTATCTCCAACATACAGAGTGCCATGATTTCCTATATAGTTTTTTAGATTTGCCCTAATATGTGACATTGTTTTATATACATGAATAATATGACCAAAAGCAACTAATGACTAAAGCCTGCTTTACACTTTGAAATTTTGCATACGATATCGTATGCGATTTGCAACGCCCCCATCGTATGTGTGGCACGTTCAATTCGTTGAACGTGCCGCACAAACAATTAACCCCCGTCACATGTTCTTACCCGTCCATACGACCTCGATGTGGGAGGCGAACGTCCACTTCCTGGAGTGGGAGGGAGGTTTAGCGTCACATCGACGTCACGCGGCAGCCGGCCAATAGAAGCGGAGGGGCGGAGCTGAGCGGGACATAAACATCCCGCCCACCTCTTTCCTTCCGCATAGCCGGCTGGAGCTGAGGGACGCAGGTAAGATCTGTTCAATGTTCCCGGGGTGTCACAGACTGCGATGTCTGCTGCCTCGGGAACATTGAACAACCTCACGTTCAATTCATGAGGAATGAACGACGTGCATGCGATGAACGTATTTTCGTTCAATCGCAATCGCACGTACCTGTCACACACTGGAATGTACCTTACAATGCCGGATGTGCGTCACTTACGACGTGACCCCGCCGATACATTGTAAGATACATTGCAGCATGTAAAGCGGGCTTTAGACGTCATTCAGATTTCCATTTTTTTTCATACATATATGGTTGCTGTCCATGATTGTTATGAACCTATAGACTTGTTTGGGTGATTCTGATCAAAAATACTCATGTCTCCATGATTTTTTAGGTAGACAAAAAAACGCACATATGTGATCGGCACCATAGACTATAATGGATGTGTGCCGCACCGGCACAGACTGGGGTGCTCGGATCCGGGGTGGTCATGGCTCGAGGTGTCCGGACCCGGGCTCGGCAGACACTTAGATCCTTGAAAAGTGGATTATTTACAGGGGAGAAGTTCGTGACGCCACCTGCGGGTTGCGGTAATGGGAGTACTGCCGCTGCTGGAAGGAGTACCGGGGCAGATGGTGGGGGAGCAGCAAGGTGTCAGTCCCTCCGCGGGTAGGGAAGGCCCTGGCCTCTGGGATTGTTGGTGGGATGTTTGGGAGTGCAGGTTGCAGGGAAGCCAAGTTACTCACTGCGGGTAGTCATGGTGCAGGATGAGGATTATAAAGCAGACACTCACACTGAAGATAAACCAAAGTCTCTGTGCATCACAGTCTCTACGGGGGGAGCCCGTCCAGATGTCCGCTCCCACCGGTGTCACTGGGTAATCCGGAGCCATCTCCGTGCACAAGTTTGTTCTCTGTGTGGCCCCTTGGCTTGAAGCTGTTGGGGCCCCACTCACTATGTTGTTAGTGTAGTGGGCCGCGTTACTGGAAAGCCCTATCCCCCGCGGTGTGCTGTCGCCTTCAATCTCTGAGCTCTTAGGGAAATTCATAAAGAGACTCTCCCTCCCAGGTTAATTATCAGGACGATGAACTGGCTCCTGATCTAGGATCCTTACCCCGTCGTGCTCGGTACCGGTCAGTTCTTTTGGATGTCTGATGCCGACAGTCCTCCAAGACTATGTCTGTCGCACCCTTCCAATGTCGCTGCCACCGGTCCCTGACTCCTCTGGTCCCGGACCACCGTCTACGACCCAACCTCGGTCTAGGTCCCCGGGAGCTACTACTCCCCAGCTCCTCACTCTTTGAGGGCTCTCACTCAACTCCCACTGCAACTCTCACTGACTTCCTTCCCTCCCACCAGTCTGCCTGACCCCTATTGGGTGGCCTTATTCCGCTTATCCAACCCACTGGTGTGTATGACAGGACATGATGTGAGGTGTGATTGGGATTTGTGCTGATGTTAGTGACACCCATTTGTTAAGAACCTGGAACCATGGTGGGGGTAGGACCTGCACCCTGGGGATGTAGTACCCTGTGGCACCCTGATATCCGCAGGGGCGACGCAGATGTGTGATCAATCCGTAAAAAAAAAATGGATATAACATGTAAATGAAAAACAGATGCCTGAATGAGGCTTAAATGATGTGCCTAGTAATTATAATTATGACAAAATAAGACATGAAGCTTGATGAGTGCTGCTTTGGGGGAAGGGCTAAGAAAGCGAATGCCATAAAGCTGACAGCGTGGTGCAGCTCATTGTGTAGGGGGTCACATATTTAGCTGATTGAATGACAGGACCCTCTTAGGGACCATCTCATCAGCCGGCAGAGTAACATGTTCACTGCCGCTCCCCTGCCTTCTTCACGCTGCCTAACTATTGTCTCAGACATGGAAGTTTTAATCTGGATATGCAGAACAAGAGCTGCTGTGGGGAGATGTATAATTGGCTCCCAGCAGAGCGCCGGCTGCTTCGGCTTCAATTGCTTGATTTTTCCCTCTCAAATCCGCGCCATTTTCACATCCCATTAATGCCCTCTGGTAGTTTATATACAGAACGACACTGACATTTTTTTTTTCTCTTTCCCATAGTAATTACCAGAGAGGGTCGCTTTGTCCTATTTTTGTTAATGTTTTTGTTTTATTATTTTTTTTTATTTTTTTATTGAGTCTTGAGCGCGAAATCAATAAGCAGTTTTTACCGGGATGTTGGAAATAGTTTCACTTATTTTGCGAACAATCTCGAGTGTGGAGATAAACGAGGGGCGGAGGATTGATAACGGCGCTCATATTGGAGGATTGATTTACAATGTGGAAACTGTTGAGAAATGGAAGCTTTCTATTACGCCATGAATGTGGAATTGTTCTTCCAGGAGCAGAACATTGTAGAAATACTGAATATGTATTGCTTAGTGTACAGTTGCCTCCCCCACAAAATTAAGCTGCAAAATGCTGAATTCTATGGAAAGGGACATATAATGCAAAGGTGTGTGCTGAATATTATTATCTATCACCAGATTTTACTATACGGACCAGTACATTATAAATAGATCTCCTGGACCTGATGAGACTGGTGTACTTACTTTGAAAGCCTGTTAATCCAAAGATTCTGATGTTATAACAAGCATTTTGAAAAAAGGGATTGTACAGACATTCTGATGCAAACTTTCAAAGTAAGTACACCAGCTTCATCAGGTGTGAGACCTATATATTATTCTAGGCAGTCTGATGCCAGATCCTCTTAAACCCCTTCCTGACATAGGCTTCCTTTACACGTCCGTGTCTCCGGTACACGTTTGGTCCGATTCCTCACGTACTGGAGACACGGGCACACATAGACCCATTAAAATCAATGGGTCTGCGCACACGTGTGTGTTTTGCAATGGACCGTGTGTACGTGTGGAGCATACGTGTGTCCGTGTGCTCCACACAGAGACATGTCCGTTTTTCTCCGGCATCACGGGTGTCACACGGACCGCACATGGACTGCACGGATGTGATCCGTGTGACACGCACTGGAGAAAACACACGTGTCTGTGAAAAAAAAAATTCTATACTCACCTTCTCCAGCACTGCAGTCTCTGCCGCTGCTGGCACTTGCTTCCGACCCCCACTCATTATGCTCATGAATATTCACTCCACTGCGGGCCGGAAGCAGCAGCAGAGGGGAGTCGGCAGGACCGGAGACCGAAGATCAGCACCACGGACAGCAACGCCAGGGACAGGTGAATACAAAGTTCCCTTTATCCGTGTGTTATCACGGATAGCACACGGAGAACACACGTGTGCCATAAACAAGGCTCACGGAGGACAATACGCAGCTTTGACCATACAAAGTATTTGTACATCATAATGGGTAAGTTGTCCCCCAAAAATGATATATAGGTACATCATGGGGAGGCTACTATCAGCAGAGCATCTCTATTAATCGCCTGGGGATATTCGTCCCATTGGTGATTGCTGAATTTGGCAGAAATTTCTGGGCAGACAGTCATATAGTTTTAGGTGAAAAAGCCAATAATGATCCATATAACATTGGTAATGTAATGGGGTGATGGGTGCTGTGACAGGACCAATCATAAACTGTTTCTGTGTCACTGCCACTGGCGGTAATTGGTGGGATCAGAAGGTGACGTTAACCTTTTGATGATTGCTCTGCAATGTCTAATTTCGGACTGCAAAAGCTTGCAGAGCAAACATTGTGCTGAGCTACGGTCTTCCAGCTGGGACTTGTGGTGCAAAGCCTTGTGCCTGCTGCTGATCCCTGCTCCTGAATTGTTCATCCTGTGTCCCCTGCGTTACCCTAATTTAACCCACCTCTTCCCTTTTCATCCACCCAACTGTAGAGTGGTGCAGGGCGGTAGTCATTGTCTAGGGATTGACTTCGGATGCTCCAACACGCTACACGAAATACCTGTCCTGGCTGCGTGTATTGACTTTTACTGCGCTGGCTGACAACCCATGTAGGCCACATACTGCCACTGACATGGGCTGGCCAGGAATGGATGACGACTCACACTCACAAGGAGACCAACTGTTCACCTTAAATGGAATCTGTCACGAGGTTTTACCCTCATGAGCTGTGGCCACCACCACTGAGCTCTTATATACAGCATTCCAGAATACTGTATATAAGAGCCCAGGCTGCTGTGTTGAACGTAAAAAAAACACCTTTATTAAACTCATCTAGGTGGCGGTCCAGTCCGATGGGTGTCACTGCTTTCGGTCCGTCGCCTCCTCCATCTTGTGCAGTCACCGTCCTCCTACCCAGCCCCGTGTGCAGGACGCGTCCCGCGCCTCCATTGCACTCCTCCACATGTGCACTTTGATCTGCTCTGCTAAGGGCAGAGCAAATTACTGAAATGCACAGGCGCGAGGAAAGGTGAAAGACCACCCGTACCACCACTCACTGGTGGTGGCCGCAGCTCATAAGGTAAATGTACTACCCCTAGCAGCAGTTGAACCGCTCGTATCCGGGTGTCACTACTCGTGGCTCGAGGGTTTCCGGACCCGGGGGCTTGGGGTCACTCTTAATTGTAGAAGGAGCGTTATTTATAGGGAATTAGTTTGTGACGCCACCCGTGGTGTGCGGTAATAGGGAATACCGCAGCTGCCGATGAGAGTACCAGGGTTGATGGAACGGGGCAGCTAGATGACGTTTTCCCTCCACGGGTAGGGAGGGCCCCGGGACTCTGGATAGTGGGATGGATTGCAGGGGGAGCGCAGGCTTGCTAGTAACAGGGGCTGATCAGGTACTCACTCAGAAGGAAAGCAGACGCTGACAACTTAGTAAACCAAGTCTCTGGGTGCCGCTGCCCTCTTGGGGGAGCTTGTCCGGGTTCCGTCCCCTGCAGCACTGCCTGATGTTCTGGATCCTGCCTCCGTGCACAGAATTTTAGTGTTCGTTGTGGCCTGTAAGCTTGGAGCTGTCCGGGCCCCGCTCCCTGCTATGGGTAGCAGAGGAGCTTGCTCTCAGGGGCTCATGCTTGGGATTTCAGTGGGCTGCTTTGCTTGGAAAGCCCTATCACCCTCGCGCTAGTGCCCCCGATCTCTGAGCTTCGTGGGAATAGTCCGTAAAGGCCCTGTCCTCTGCAGATTAATTGCCAGGTTGCTTGAATCTAAGGTCAAGTACCCTTGTACCGCCCCGGGGCTCGGCCGGCTGCTGAGCCGCTCGGATCCGTGCTCGATGATGGGTGGCTCGAGCTCCTCATGGACCTTGGGGTCACGTCGCTCTGAAAGGGGGACTTCGGTGGGGGGAAGGTCCACGGCCAGAGCCGCGGTTGTTTGTAAGGGGGATTTGAGTTTGTGACGCCACCCACGGGTTGTGCTGAATGGATGGACACCACCGCTGCCGTTGACTAGGCTCCCAGGGACGCTTGGTGTTGACCCCCTCCGTGGGTAAGGGGGATGATGGTCCCGGGGGCCTGAGGGAGGTGCTGAGGCGGGGGAACGGATGAGTGCTGGCGTGTTGGTGCGGTGCGGAACGGTGCTTGGCCCGAAGGCACTGTTGTACTCACTATCACAAACACGCTGGAGTCTCTGGTAAACCAAACAAGATGGTGAACGGTGCCCGCAGCCGGCTGCAGTTTTGCCCCTTATCAGGTTGGTGGTTTCCGCCTTTCTCCTGCATCTTACTTATGTAGAAAACGTTGACTCCTATGCCAGAGCAACGGTAGTCCGCTCCCCGGCTTGGTATCTGCCGGGAGAGCCCTTTTTGCCTGCAGACGCTGGCCCCTCGGGTCTCTATGCCTGGGTGGTGGCGTTACCCTAATGGTTGGGCTGTTGTTTTCAGTCGGGTCTTAAGCGGGCTTTACACGCTGCGACATTGCTAGTCGATGCTAGCGATGGCGAGCGTGATAGCACCAACCCCTATCGTTATGGCAATATGTGAAGATCGCTGCCGTAGCGAACATTATCGCTATGGCAGCGTCACACGTACTTACCTGCTTGGCGACGTCGCTGTGACCGGTGAACCGCCTCCTTTCAAAAGTGGCGGTTCGCTCGGCGTCACAGCGACGACACTAAGCGGCTGACCAATCAAAGCGGAGGGGCGGAGATGAGCGGGATGAAGATCCCGCCCACGTTCTTCCTTCCTCATTGCTGGCGTGTGGTGGTAAGGAGAGGTTCCTCGTTTCTGCGGCGTCACACGTAGCAATGTGTGCTGCAGCAGGGACGAGGATCAACTTCGCCCAAGCGACAGCAGCGATAATTGGGAGAGGACCCCCATGTCAACGAAGAGCGATTTTGGACATTTTTGCAACGATCCAAAATCGCTCCTAGGAGTCACACACAACGAGATCGCTACAGCGGCCGGATGTGCGTCACAAAATCCGTGACCCCAACGAGATCGCTGTAGCGATCTCGTAGCGTGTAAAGTCACCCTTAGGTGGGATAGGTCCTTAAGTCCAGTCCTTAATCAGTTGATTTGATTCAGCCCGGTTGTTTCTGGGCCTCGTACTGGGTCTGAGTACCCCTCCTGGTGCTCCGGTTTCCAATTGGTTCCCCGGTTCGGTACCGGCGGGCCACCGCCCGTTCCCAGCCCCTACGGTTCCACCGGCTGTAATCCCAGCTCCTGCAGGCGGCCACCACCATCTGCCTCCTTGCCAGAGGTGACTGGGCTCCAACCCAGACACCTGTGTAGACTATGGCAGACCTAGGCACAGGTCTGCCCTTGAACTTCACTCCACTTCACTGTCAAGACTAGACTACTCCTGTGCTCCCCACGGGGAACTACTCTGTTCTTCCTGCCTCAGGGCCTGTGAACTCCTCGGTGGGCGGAGCCAACCGCCTGGCTCTCCCCCCCTGGTGTGAACATCAAACCCGGAGGGAGGTGACAAGGGTTTTTGTAGTTTGGCTGCTGTCACCTTACTAAGGGGGAGGTGGTTGTGTAAGGGCCTACTTGTGACAACCTGGCTAGTCCAGGGTGTCACATTCCCCCTTGGTTTAATGCAGACCGTCCGCGGCCTGCCCGTCCACCATCGGTTAATTTTTGTTGCTTTAACTAGAAAAGATTTAAAACAGGTTACAAGTATAATAAACTTTTGAACAATTCAAGTATATTTTTTGAATCTTCTCGTACGGGAGGCATATTCTTAAACGTTGCAATAAATAAACATTTTTATTAATACGGGAACGGGACCGGGTCCTTTTGTTTGCCCACCCTACCAAACCTAGCCTTGATGCTGCACCTAAGAAATGGGCAGCACCCCTTTTCCCCAGTCCAGGAACGGGACCAGGTGTTGTTTTATGGGACGGGTACAGGGTTTCACACCTGTTGGTCTCTCAGGGGCCCCAAGTCCAGGGGACCCCTGACCCGGAGGATCGCCACCGGTTGCAGTGGTGACGGGGCCTCGGCCATCACTTTCCCGCAGGCCCATGCTCCAGTCTGCCTCTCCGGAGGTCGTGAAACGGGACAGGCCGGTCAAGGGATTATTTACAAACCCAATGGTTTTTGGATGGCCTGCAAGTTCTTGGCCTTGTCTATTTTTCAAGAAAAACGGGCAGTATGGTCCCAACGGGGACTTTTTTAACTTTCAACTTGGCAGCCGGGATCCGCTGCCTTTAATTTTCATCTTCTTCTGGTCTGTACGGCGGGGGAGGGGACTGAGGGCGCTCCGGGACATCTTGGCGCACCCTCCTTTTAACACTGAGGGCAAACCTGCCCCTCTCCCTGCAATGCCGGGTGTAGGTCACGAGATCACCTGGAACCAGATCCCGATCTGGGTGGCCCAACGGGAGGTGGGAGTTGACATCCCATCGGGAGACGAAAATTTCGGCCTCCAGGCCCGGCTCACAGATGAACCCCCATCCACGCTGGGGGTCAAACCGGCAGACTTGGCCTTGGTAGGTCGGGCCCTGCACCCAGTAGGTGGCACTCCTCAGGTTGTCCTTCTCCCGTACCGTGCCAGGATCTCTGCCTTCCGCCTCTCACAGGCCTTGATCTCCCGGCCCAGCTGGTTTGGCCGCTGCTCCCAATACGGGGTGTCTGCCTGCCCAGGGTCTCTTTGTGAGGGGGTCTGGCCCAGTCGGTGCTCCCCGGTGCCGGCGACGACCGACACCCTCCGTGAGGAACCCCGCTGTGTCACGGCCGGCTCTGCTGCTTGGCAGCGGCCACCCCGTGGGACCTCAGCCGAGGTCTGAGACCCGGAGACGACCAGCCTCATCTGCTGGGCCTTCTTCTGGGCAGCGCCCTTCTCCTCCCTGGCCGGGCGGACTGCCAGGGCTGGGACCTCCTCAAACAGGGCTCCTTTTTGGGACCGGCGGGACCACATCGGGCGCAGGCACCTTCCAGGAATTGGACTTCCACGGGAGCGAGGGTAGTGCAGGCCGCACAGGCGGCTCCTCATAGGCGTCTGGGATGGACTCCGCCACCGGTGACAGAGGTGGGGATCCGAGCGGAGAGGTAGCGGCGACCATTACGGGCAGTGGGGGAGGCAGTATGGAGGGCGGGAACAGACCGGGTCCCTCAGCCGCAACGGCCGGTCCCTGCGGGACACAGAGGCATGGGTCGCGTACCCTTTCCTCCAACACTGCCGCCACTTCACGTGCCCGCACGGCGGCGGCTATCCCCTTCATCTCGGTCGCCCATCGCTCCATAAGAAAGCGTACCTGGGCTTGGGACGGCAGCACATCATGGTCGTCCGGGCTTCCACCCATGCCGCTGTTTCGGGCGCGGACTCAGGGAACTCTGGCTCTCCGGACGGGGCGGACATGGTGCACTTTCGGGTCCCAGGAACACAACGGATGGCAGAGTCCTGGAGCCTCTGCCCTTTATTCCTTCGGTCACATGAGGCAGGATCTTCACCAGCGTCCCCCCCCCCCCCCTCCCTTGGTCTTTTCGGGGCACTCTCTTTACTTTCTGCACCGCTCTGCTCTCAGAGGGTGGGGCTCTACTCTCGCGCCCTTTTTGCTTGGAGAAGATGGCTTGGGTGGGAAACTTCGCGCCACAGGATGGTGACAAGATGGCGGATTCTGCAATTTTTCAACGGGGACTCCGCTGACGATAACTTCAAGGCGCACTTCCACAGGTAAGTGGATGGGTTCAATCCTGTTCGTGACGCCAGAAGAGTCGATGTGTAGCGCCCCGGGGCTCGGCCAGCTGCCGAGCCGCTCGGATCCGTGCTCGTCGGTGGGTGGCTCGAGCTCCTCACGAACCCGGGGGTCACGTTGCTCTGAAAGGGGGTTGGCGCTACACGTAGGGACTTCGGTGAGGGGAAGGTCCATGACCGGAGCCGCGGTTCCGGGGGGATTTGAGTTTGTGACGCCACCCACGGGTTGTGCTGAATGGATGGACACCACCGCTGCCGTTGACTAGGCTCCCGGGGACGGTGTTGCGCAGCTTGGTGTTTACCCCCTCTGTGGATAGGGGGGATGATGGCCCGGGGGCCCGAGGGAGGTGCTGAGGCAGGGGAAGGGATGAGTGCTGGCGTGTCGGTGCGGTGCGCGGCCCGAAGGCACTGTTGTACTCACTATCACAAACACACTGGAGTCTCTGGTAAACCAAACAATATGGTGAACGGTGCCCGCAGCCGGCTGCAGTTTTCCCCTTATCAGGTTGGTGGTTTCCGTCTTTCTCCTGCACCTTACTTATGTAGAAAACGTCGACTCCTATGCCAGAGCAACGGTAGTCCGCTCCCCGGCTTGGTATGTGCCGGGAGAGCCCTTTTTGCCCGCAGACGCTGGCCCCTCGGGTCTCTATGCCTGGCGGTGGCGTTACCCTAATGGTTGGGCTGGTGTCTTCAGTCGGGTCTTAGGTGGGATAGGTCCTTAAGTCCAGTCCTCAATCAGTTGATTTGACTCATCCCGGTTGTTTCTGGGCCTCGTACTGGGTCTGAGTACCCCTGCTGGTGCTCCGGTTTCCAATCGGTTCCCCGGTTCGGTACCGGCGGGCCACCGCCCGTCCCTGGCCCCTACGGTTCCACCGGCTGTAATCCCAGCTCCTGCAGGCGACCACCACCATCTGTCTCCTTGCCAGAGGTGACTGGGCTCCAACCCAGACACCTGTGTAGACTATTGCAGACATAGGCACAGGTCTACCCTTGAACTTCACTCCACTCCACTTCACTGTCAAGACTAGACTACACGGGGATCTACTCTGTTCTTCCTGCCTCAGGGCCTGTGAACTCCTCGGTGGGCGGAGTCAACCACCTGGCTCCACCCCCCTGGTGTGAACATCAAACCCGGAGGGAGGTGACAAGGGTTTTTGTAGTTTGGCTGCTGTCACCTTATTAAGGGGGGGAGGTGTTTGTCTAAGGGCCTACTTGTGACAACCTGGCTAGTCCAGGGCGTCACACCCTGACGTGCTTTGGCCCCAGCCCGGCTATTGGACTGCAGCTGCTGACCGTCCTCCTAGACTCAGGCAGGCACCCAGTCCCAATATCCCACGACCGAGTTTCCGACTCCTCCGGGTCCAGACCACCGCCTGCAACCTAATCTCCTTCTCGCCTGGGAGCTCCAACTCCCAGCTTCCTCGAGCTCCTCACTGCTTGAGGGCTAATACAGAATTGACTTGTCACCTCCCACCTCCCTGCCTGACCCCTAGGTGGGCGACCCTATTCCAGTTTAGCAGCCCACTGGTGTGCCTGATAGGGTGTGGTGTGAGGTGTGATTAGGATTTGTGCATGCTGATGGAGGCAGTACTGCAAGTTGGGAACCCAGAACCAAGAGGGGTTGAGTCCTACACTGTGAGGTAAAGAGCGTGCAGTACCCAGCGACGACCTGACTAGCCCAGGGGCGTCACATAAAAACCTGGTGACGGGTAAAACCATAACTCTACTGTACAGTTAATTCTGTGTCACATCTTTATGATTCAGATAGCGGGCAAATATCTTCCAGCAAGTTATAGTTTTACTCAGCATCATCAGACACAGTTCAGCTTCCCTCTAGGATGTATCGGAATCTATCTGGGCCGGTGAGTCCCAGTGCAACCCAGTCCAGCATTACAGCACACACTGTGAAGATCATTTTTCTTTCCTGCAGTCCTATGTCCAGTCCTCAGGGGTCCCATAATGATCGGAGTAAATATTAGCACTTTAGGACGTCTAGCAGGAAACTGCTCGGTTGGTTGACTACGTTGACATGCCAGTTTAGGTTAACCCACTGTCACAAGTGTCTCTTGTGCTTGAGAGCCTTGTGAAAATCTGGTAAATCAAGGAATAAAGTCTGGAACACCATTCTGAGTCTGAACTGGGTGCAAAAACCTAAAAAATCTACACTATATGGAGAGAAGGTATGCACACCAGTGACTATGTAAGGGGAATATATGAAAAGCAGAAACTGCTGTGTGAATACTGACCTGAAAAATCCAATAGCTATATGTAAGAATGAAAATATGAAAAATGGAATCTGCATTACTGCCATGAACATATGAATAAAGAGAAATTTAGCTACTGAATTGATCAACAGAGCCCCAACACTACGCCAAAGTATTTCTCTACGTTGGGGTCCCTAGCTTGTGTGTGTCCTCTCATGCAGTTAAAAAACTTACCGTGTATGGGAGGCTGAGACCCAGGCTATATATGCGTATAATGTGGACTGGCAATAGGTGTGGGTGGCACCAGGTTCACAAACGAAAGACTACAAATCAATTAAGAAATAACGGCTGGAACACCATACTGAGTCTGAACTGGGTGCAAAAAACCTAAAAAATCTACACTATATGAAGAGAAGGTATACACACCAGTGACTATGTAAGGGGAATAAATGAAAAGCAGAAACTTCTGTGTGAATACTGACATGAAAAACTGACATTTTAGGTTTTTTGCACCCAGTTCAGACTCAGCATGGTGTTCCAGACGTTATTTCTTGCTTGATTTGTAGTCTTTCGTTTGTGAACCTGGTGCCACCCACACCTATTCCCAGTCCACATTATACGCATATATAGCCTGGGTCTCAGCTTCCCATACACGGTAAGTTTTTTAACTGCATGAGAGGACACACACAAGCTAGGGACCCCAACGTAGAGAAATACTTTGGCGTAGTGTTGGGGCTCTATTGCATTTATTAATTCAATAGCTAAATTTCTCTTTATTCATATGTTCATGGCAGTAATGCAGATTCCATTTTTCATATTTTCATTCTTACATATAGCTATTGGATTTTTCATGTCAGTATTTACACAGCAGTTTCTGCTTTTCATATATTCCCCTTACATAGTCACTGGTGTGCATACCTTATCTCCATATATTGTGAAAATCTGGGACTGGAGCTTCTCCGGAGCATTGATTTTAAATGTGTTTTGTTTTCTGTTGGTGCAGCTAGGGTTAATGACATTTTCCTTGCTAGTAGCTCCTGGTTAGTTCACCTCCACTGCAGACGGTTTGTGGCCACTCTCATCTCCTTTAAGTAGTCACATGAGCCATCACCTAATGCCAGTAATAGAATCTCATTCTGTTTCTGACCACCGTGGAGGGAGGAAGGAAATGTTCTTGGAGGTGCTGGTGTTATGCTGCTGGAGCTTGGCTGTTGCAGTGCTGTGCTTTGGAGCCTAGTCAGCTGCAGCTTTGTTGTCTGGCTGCAGCATTGAAGTTTGTTTGTATATCCGTCTGTCTTCCTGTTTGTCCTCCTTCCCCTGCGTGTGTCAATACTGTAGTGGTGATGTCTAGTAGACTCACCGACCTTGTCACTATCCAGGGTAAGTGTAGGGACAGTAAGGGACAAGGCACATGACGGTGACAAGGGGAAGGACTTGTATAGCAACGTTAAGGGTGCTCAGGGACAAGACACAGGTTAGTATAAGGAGGTGACCCATCCCCCCCTTCCTATCATCAGGGTTCTCTTCTTCTTTACTATCCCCGTTGATATCCATGTATTTCGCTGTGCACCAGTCATTGGTCCGTGTGTATCTATCACACCGTGTGTTGGACACTCGGCAGTTTGAGTGTGATACCCGGTACCTTGACAGGGCCTGGCTGCTAGGGTTCCATCCTCTGGCTCCTATCGTCAGGGGCCACTTCATTTGAGGATCAGTCTCTCATTTCAACACAGTTCACACTCGATATACTCGAGGTCAACACTCGCCTTCTATCTCCTCTTCTTCTCCTTTGTTACCAAAAATTACCCACGATATGCGAACTTCATGACCAACTGACTATACCTCTGTCACTTTCGCTCACTAGGCCTTTATTGACTCCTCTTAAATAAACAGTCATGTTCTCTTTCACTTGACCCTCTCCCATAGTGGGCTATTCCCAACGCTTAACGATTGCTGACCCTGCAGTCTGACAACTTCCTGAGCAAGTGCCTATGCAACACATTACTACATACATTACTTACTATACATTACACTTTATATTCTACATCACAATACAATTCACATAACACAAAAGACTCAGGACATTGTTCACATTGCAATAGAATAATACAATTGGTGTCTTCAGAGGTGGGAACAGAGGCTAGCAAATGCTGGCCTGAGGGTCAGGAAGCCCTAGGTAGTGACACACGCGTTTAGGTGCACTCTGCAAACCTGTAGTCTCTGGTCACCTGTCACAACTTACAATGTCTCAAGGGGATTTTCATCTGTAGTAGTTTTCCAGTTGCTCTGTATGTGCAAAGGATTTCTCTTTTTGACAACTAATGCACAGGACTATTTTTTCCTTGACATTAATATTTTGATTGATATATAACCCTTGCATCTACATTTAATCAGTGCAACCCTTTATTATTTTTAGCTACCTTACAACATAATATTTACATTACGTATGTGACCTCTGCTCAAGGAGTTGCTGTTTTTTCTTGGTTTCCAAATAGTTTATTTACTCTTTACTATCTGTTTCCCAGTCAGGATTCTCCTTTTGGAACAGTTATTATTTTTCATGGTGAATAATATTTCAATAAAAGTGGTTACTTTATCATAATTATTTGATATGGTCCTCCTTTTGCATAGACTCTGATTGATGGAGTCATTATTTTTGCCAAAGAGTACCTTGACAAACCACAATCCTTCTGGGAAAATGTTTTGTGGAAAGATGAAACAAAAATAGACTTTTTTGGCAATGCAAAGCAAAAGTTTATTTACAGATGGCTTATTGAAGCTTATAAGGAAAAGAACACCTACCAACAGTTAAGCATGGTGGAGGATCCATATTGCGGCAGGGTAGCTTTGCTGCATCTGATACTGGAGGACTTGACCGTATCATGTCATCAGAGAAATATCAAGAGATTGTAGAGCAAAATTTCCTACCCAGTGTACGAAAGCTTTGTTTGAGTCGAATATCATGGGTCCTCCAGCAAGACAATAACCCAAAGCACACATCCAAAAGTACACCGGAATGGCTGAAAAAGAAAAAAAGAATTGTATTAAAATGGCCAGCAATGAGACTTAACCTCAATCCCATTGAAAATCTTTGGGTTGAGCTGAAGTCTGCTATTGGGAAAAGAACCTTGCCAACATTCAGGAGACTGGGAGAAAATAACAGCTGAGAAGTGCAAAAAGTGCCATCTTTAAGCTTTTTGCACATACAGTGGGTACGGAAAGTATTCAGACCCCTTTAAATTTTTCACTGTTTGTTTCATTGTATCCATTTGGTAAATTCAAAAAAGTTCATTTTATTTCTCATTAATGTACACTCCGAAGTGTGTACAGAGCAGCACACCACATGACAAATATGCAGTGCATATGAAAATAGGCACAAATCATATAACAAACAACCACATGAGGATACTCACTTATTTTACGCACAAAAGGCTTGCAGGCAAGGATAGTGTGAACAGTAGCCACTTTGAAATCTCACTTGATAAACGCATATAGGAGTTACATAGTTACATAGTTACATAGTGTGAGGTAAATCCGGAGATATGACGATAAATCATGATATTCAAGTATGTCAGGAAGCCCTCTCCTGGTGTCACCCCCCCTTTCCTTCACACAACTGGTTTAGCAACAAATTCCATGGCCATGTCCTGTGATATGGAAATTAGGTGGCTTTAGGACAATGGACACAGGATGACTCCCTGCCGTCACCCTGTAGTAGGAGCTGCTATCTAATTAGCAAGGCTCTGGAAGTAGCCAGACAGAACGACTCCAGTAAAAAATGGTTCATATCTCGCAAGCCATATTTCCGATAAATATGGCAACCATAAAAATGGTGTCTCCGCATGTGGACGATGCCGGCACCCCCTTTTTATGGGAGCAGGACATTGGGAGATGCCCCAGGCGTGATATCAGCCAATGGGGAACTGGCAGACAGGTCATGAGTCCCCTCGTTCTGTAGCTAAATTCATAACTGTCACAATGAGAGCATTGGCGTCCGCCTACGACGCTCCCAGGCAAAGTTATGGCCAATATCCCCTTTGCTGGATAATTCTGATCCATGCAGGGGGAGTGGCAGTGCTTCCCTGTGAGGTCACTAAGGTAGGAGGGGACCTGGATCTGCCCAGGTTGATAACCCTACTTCGGCCATTTTCCAGTGTTCTTCTGCTCGGGGGCCTGGTTGGGAAAGACCTGTGAGGGAGTTCCTGGAAACCTGGTCTACAGCGCCCCCCTGTGGCCAGACGCAACAAGGTAACTGCTGGAACTGTGTATGCCTGTTTGTAACCCATGCTTTGATTGTAACTGTACTCTGACATAACTGTATATTCTGTAGATTCCCTATTGTATATATTGTAGTTCTAGTGTGCTTTAGGCTGATTAAATTATATAATTAATCTTGGGCTGTTCTGTTATCTCGATCTTGAATCCCACGTCTGTGTGTTCGGCTAATAGTTACCGTAAATCGGTTGGTGGCAGCGAATTGTGCCAAGGATTATTGTGGGGAGGCCAGTGAGATTCGGGGAGATTTTATATATTCCGCCCGCGGAGGTCGGGGGAATATATACCTTACTCTCACCGGGGACCCTTCAATAATCGGCATAAGTAGTATAGCGGCCTCCTGGCTTATGGTCGGGCAATTCCATAATTGGCCTGACTATAAGAGGGGCGCTAGAGAGCGCGTCACGTGCTCTGTCTGTCGGTCGGGAGGTATAAAGGAGGGGTGACCCCCACTTGTTACCCCCCGATTGTGACGTACTGGTAGCCAGCGCGGGGGATTTCTGAGTGACCCCCCCGGTGGTTTGTGACATATTGGTGGCATAGCGGTGGGATCGAGATAATAGTGTGTGTGAGTGTGAGACCCATACTCCCAGACACTAAAGACTGCCTGCAGCAGCTGTGGCTGCTGGGGTCTTCAGACTAGCTCAACACTAGAGTGTCAGAGTGCAGATACTGTAAGGTGTGTGGAGGCATCAGGTGTCAGTTCTGTGTCAGTGACCAAAAGTCTGCAAGAATGGCTGATGGCACCAGGAGCAGAGCTATGCAACTGGCCAATGCTAAGGCAGGAGCCGAAGAGAGGGAGGACGGTGCTGTGGACAGCAATGAGGAGGTTGCCCACGAGTCCTCCAGGAGCTCGACGCCAGAAAACCGTTCTGCCGAGGACATTGCGCAACCTGGCACTGCTGGACAAGATGAGGAGGAGCTCACCCAAGGTTCCTCAACGAGCCAGATGCCAGCCCTCCGCTCTGAAAGGGACAGTGAATCGCCTAGCTCTGCAGCGTGCCGCAGATCACCACGTGCCATTCCACCGAGCCTGGGAGGCTCGGATAGCCTTCTTCAAATGGCTATGGCCCTTCTCCAGGCTGGAGACCAGAAGGGCTACAAGGAACTCCTGGCAGAGCGCAGGGCAGAGCGGCAGGCAGCGCGTGATGCTGAGGCTGCGGAGCGGCAAGCAGCGCGTGAAGAGCGCCAGGCAGAGCGTGAGGCTGCGGAGCGACAGGCAGACCGTGACTACCAGCTGCATCTAGCCAAGCTCCAGCCCTCATCAGCCACACGTGACCTTCAAGACACCAAACTTCCAAAGGTCCGTGTTGAGGACTTCCCAGTGCTGGAGAAGGATGGAGACTTGGACTCTTTCTTGACTGCTTTTGAACGGACTTGCTTGCAGCACCATCTGAACAAGGACCAGTGGGCCAAATACCTGACCCCCCGTTTAAGGGGTAAGGCCCTGGATATCCTTGGGGACTTGCCTGCTGAGGCAGATCAGGGCTACGACACCATCAAGCGGGCCCTGATCCAACAGTACAACCTCACTCCAGAGTCCTACCGCAAGAAGTTCCGGAGCCTACAGAAGGGACCAAAGGACTCCTGGGCTGACCACCGGCGGGCACTTGCCCGAGCTGCCGACCACTGGACCCAAGGACTGCAGCTTTCCACCGGACCGGAGACCCTGGACTTGTTCATCACGGAGCAACTCTTGTGGAACTGCCCTGAGGATCTCCGCCAGTTCATCCGAGACCAGAAGCCAAAGGGGTCCACGGCTACAGCTGCCCTTGCCGATGACTACACCAACAACCGGGCCCCTGAGGCCAGGAGAGCGGCCACCAGCAGCACCTGGAGAGGGGGTAAGATGAATTCTGCGACTGCCCCACCTGCCCCTAGACTGCAGGGGGTGTCCCCCTCAACTCCCCTCTCCAGGCCCGTGGCAGAACCAAGACGGTGCCACCAGTGCAACCTACCTGGACACTTCAAGGCCATGTGCCCTCAGCGTCCCAAGGCCCCGGCTCCGTCCCCGTCCCAAGGGCCGCCCAAAGTGTATTGTGTGGGTGGGGGTGGTGGTAGGTCCCTGGACAGCTTCCAACCTGTCACCGTCGGCCGGTCTGTGACCATAGGACTGCGAGACAGCGCCTCGGAGGTGACTCTGGTGCGGCCTGAGATGGTGTCCCCCCAAGACTTGATCCCTGGGAAAACCCTCGCTGTCTCCGGGATTGGAGGCACTGACCCGGCGCTGCCTGTTGCTGACATTTATGTGGACTGGGGCGCAGGGCGGGGGGTGAGGGAGGTGGGGGTAACTGATCGGATCCCTGCAAACGTGCTACTTGGGACAGATTTGGGGCAGATAACCTCCCAGTTTGGGCCCCCCCCCAAGGGCTGAACCTTCAGCCCGTACTGACATGACTCCTAACAATGTTAATGTGTCATCTATGAATGATGTAAGGGAGGAGGGAGTGAACTCTGATATTTCTGCTTGCATAGACACCATAGACACACACTCAGCTGCAGCTGTGACAGGGTAGGGGGTCAGAGAAAGGTGTGACAATGCCTCTACAAGTAATCAGCCTGTGAGCTGGGATCTGTTGCCCTCTGCAGGGATAAGCAGAGAGCAGGGTGCTGCGGGGGGAGGACCAGTGTGTGGGGTGGGGGCTACCACAGCAAATGTGGGGTCCCCAGAGATTTCACAGCGGGGTTCTGTTGCTGCAGGAGGGGAACAGGCAGGTGAGATTGGGGCCGGTCCAGGAGCGGAAGTGCTCCCAGGTAAGATCTCGGTGCATGGTTCCCCCACAACCGGGGTGTCAGGAAGCCAGGTAGGTCTGCCTGAACCGGCGACTTGGTCAGGAACGGAGGAGGAGCAGGCACGACCCACGGTCGCAGCGGCTGTGGCCGCTGTCACCCGCAGTGGGAGTGCTGGAAGCCAAGGGGCCTCCCGGAGGTCCGATAGCTCTTCCCCTTCTGACCAAGTGGCAGCCGAGTCAGGTGGAGGCCAGGACACAGGTCCCGGGGTACTGACTGAAGATGTGACAGTCTCGTCGATTCTGGCCACATCTAGTCAGGGGTTTCAGGCAGCGTTAGAGGCTGACGACAGCCTGAAAGCTCTTAAGGAGCAGGCGGCACAGCCTCCCTCGGACTCGGACCCGGAGCGAGTGGTCTGGGACCAAGGACGGCTGTACCGGGCCACGGTCCAGCAGGGTTCACCGGAGGCGTGGCCCAGGGACCGACAGTTGGTGTTACCCTATCCGTTCCGGACGGAGTTGTTGCGGATCGCACATGAGATTCCGATGGCCGGACACCTAGGGATCGCTAAGACCAAGGCCAGGTTAAACCAGCATTTCTACTGGCCAAAAATGGGGGCCGATGTGGCTGCCTACTGCCGTTCGTGTGAAACCTGTCAGAGAGTGGGGAAGGCGGGGCCACGCCCCAAAGCCCCACTGGTATCTCTGCCCATCATCGATGAGCCTTTCAGGAGGGTGGCTGTGGATCTGGTCGGCCCGCTGGCCATCCCCAGCAGCTCCGGGAAACGCTTCATACTGACGGTAGTGGACTATGCCACCCGGTACCCAGAAGCAGTGGCCTTGTCGTCCATTCGGGCTGACAAGGTGGCCACCGCATTGCTGGAGATTTTCTCCCGAGTGGGTTTTCCCCAGGAAATGCTCACTGACCGGGGGACCCAATTCATGTCCCAGCTGATGGAGGCCCTCTGTAAGCAAGTCCAGGTGCGACATCTGGTGGCCAGCCCGTACCATCCACAGACTAATGGCCTGTGCGAGCGGTTCAATGGCACCTTAAAGCAGATGCTTAAGATGTTGGTCGACTCCCATGGGCGTGACTGGGAGCGGTATCTCCCACACCTGTTATTTGCTTACCGGGAGGTTCCACAGGCCTCAACAGGATTCTCACCGTTTGAGCTCCTGTACGGGCGACGTGTGCGGGGCCCCCTGGCTCTGGTGAAAGAGGCTTGGGAAGGGGATTTGGCCACCCCTGGAGTGTCGGTTATCGAGTATGTCATGCGCTTCCGGGACAAAATGCAGGCCTTGACGCAACTGGTACACGACAATATGGCTCAAGCCCAGGCCGATCAGAAGCGTTGGTACGACCAGAACGCTTGTGAGAGGACCTACCAAGTGGGTCAAAAGGTGTGGGTACTGGTCCCCGTACCACAGGACAAGCTTCAGGCAGCCTGGGAAGGTCCATACCTCGTGTACCAGCAGCTCAACCCTCTGACGTACCTGGTCACCCTGGACCCTGCCCGTGGAAGGCGGAAGCCCTTCCATGTGAACATGATGAAGGCACATCATGAGCGGGAGGCATGTGCGCTCCCCGTGTGCAACCTGCCCGAGGAGGGAGAAGCGGAAACCCTCTTGGATATGCTAGCCCAGGTTAGGGCAGGCGGATCCATTGAGGATGTGGAGGTTGGCCACCAGCTCTTGGAGGACCAACGGTCCCAGCTGTGGGCCACCCTACTCCCCTTCCGGGGGTTGTTTACCAACCAGCCCGGAAGGACTGACTTGGCTGTCCATCACGTGGACACTGGGGATCATCCCCCGATCCGGCGTTCAGCATATCGGGTCTCCCCGGAGGTGCAGCAACACATGCGCCAGGAGATTGACGAGATGCTGAAGCTGGGGGTGATCCAGGCATCCAACAGCGCTTGGGCCTCGCCTGTAGTCCTCGTCCCTAAGAAGGACCGAACCACTCGGTTCTGCGTGGACTACAGGGGGCTCAATGCGGTCACGGTCGCCGATGCGTACCCAATGCCACGCATCGATGACCTGCTCGATCAGTTGGCCGGGGCTCAGTACCTGACCATCATGGATCTGAGCCGGGGATATTGGCAGATCCCCCTGACTCGCAAGGCCAGGGAACGCTCTGCCTTTATTACCCCATTTGGACTGTACGAGTCCACGGTGATGCCATTCGGGATGAGGAATGCCCCTGCCACTTTCCAGCGGATGGTCAACACCCTGCTCAAGGGACTTGAGGGGTACGCGGCCGCGTACCTGGATGACATTGCCGTCTTCAGTCCCACCTGGGAGGACCACCTAGAGCATCTAGCACAGGTGCTCAGGCGGATCCACCGGGCAGGTTTGACCATCAAGCCGGGAAAGTGTCAGCTGGCCATGAGCGAGGTCCAGTACCTCGGTCACCGGGTAGGTGGGAGAACACTGAAGCCCGAGCCTGAGAAAGTGGAAGCCATCGCATCCTGGCCCACCCCCAGGACCAAGAAGCAGGTGATGTCCTTCTTGGGGACCGCTGGGTACTATAGGAGGTTTGTTCCATGCTATAGTAGCCTGGCAAAGCCCTTGACGGACCTCACCAAGAAGAAGCTGCCCTCTGCAGTCGATTGGACAATGGACTGCGAGACAGCCTTCCGGGCCCTAAAGGACGCCCTGTCCAGCCCGCCCGTGCTACAGGCAGCCGACTTCACGCGGCCGTTTGTAGTACAGACCGACGCCAGTGACTTCGGCCTCGGTGCGGTGCTCAGCCAGGTGGACTCTGCGAGCCAAGAGCACCCAGTCTTGTACCTGAGCAGGAAGCTGTTACCAAGGGAAGTTGCCTATTCCACGATGGAGAAGGAGTGCCTGGCCATAGTGTGGGCCCTGCAGCGTCTGCAACCCTATCTATACGGGCGCCACTTCATCGTGGAGACGGACCACAATCCCCTCAGCTGGTTGCACACCGTCTCTGGGACGAATGGGCGATTGTTGCGATGGAGCCTTGCGCTCCAGCAATACAACTTCACCATTCGCCACAAAAGGGGCCGTGACCACGGTAACGCAGACGGGCTGTCCCGACAAGGAGAGGTCGCGGACGGGCGCACGGCGGAACACCGGAGTGTGCTGCCCCCTAGCGCCCTCAAAAGGGGGGAGGTGTGAGGTAAATCCGGAGATATGACGATAAATCATGATATTCAAGTATGTCAGGAAGCCCTCTCCTGGTGTCACCCCCCCTTTCCTTCACACAACTGGTTTAGCAACAAATTCCATGGCCATGTCCTGTGATATGGAAATTAGGTGGCTTTAGGACAATGGACACAGGATGACTCCCTGCCGTCACCCTGTAGTAGGAGCTGCTATCTAATTAGCAAGGCTCTGGAAGTAGCCAGACAGAACGACTCCAGTAAAAAATGGTTCATATCTCGCAAGCCATATTTCCGATAAATATGGCAACCATAAAAATGGTGTCTCCGCATGTGGACGATGCCGGCACCCCCTTTTTATGGGAGCAGGACATTGGGAGATGCCCCAGGCGTGATATCAGCCAATGGGGAACTGGCAGACAGGTCATGAGTCCCCTCGTTCTGTAGCTAAATTCATAACTGTCACAATGAGAGCATTGGCGTCCGCCTACGACGCTCCCAGGCAAAGTTATGGCCAATATCCCCTTTGCTGGATAATTCTGATCCATGCAGGGGGAGTGGCAGTGCTTCCCTGTGAGGTCACTAAGGTAGGAGGGGACCTGGATCTGCCCAGGTTGATAACCCTACTTCGGCCATTTTCCAGTGTTCTTCTGCTCGGGGGCCTGGTTGGGAAAGACCTGTGAGGGAGTTCCTGGAAACCTGGTCTACAGCGCCCCCCTGTGGCCAGACGCAACAAGGTAACTGCTGGAACTGTGTATGCCTGTTTGTAACCCATGCTTTGATTGTAACTGTACTCTGACATAACTGTATATTCTGTAGATTCCCTATTGTATATATTGTAGTTCTAGTGTGCTTTAGGCTGATTAAATTATATAATTAATCTTGGGCTGTTCTGTTATCTCGATCTTGAATCCCACGTCTGTGTGTTCGGCTAATAGTTACCGTAAATCGGTTGGTGGCAGCGAATTGTGCCAAGGATTATTGTGGGGAGGCCAGTGAGATTCGGGGAGATTTTATATATTCCGCCCGCGGAGGTCGGGGGAATATATACCTTACTCTCACCGGGGACCCTTCAATAATCGGCATAAGTAGTATAGCGGCCTCCTGGCTTATGGTCGGGCAATTCCATAATTGGCCTGACTATAAGAGGGGCGCTAGAGAGCGCGTCACGTGCTCTGTCTGTCGGTCGGGAGGTATAAAGGAGGGGTGACCCCCACTTGTTACCCCCCGATTGTGACGTACTGGTAGCCAGCGCGGGGGATTTCTGAGTGACCCCCCCGGTGGTTTGTGACATATTGGTGGCATAGCGGTGGGATCGAGATAATAGTGTGTGTGAGTGTGAGACCCATACTCCCAGACACTAAAGACTGCCTGCAGCAGCTGTGGCTGCTGGGGTCTTCAGACTAGCTCAACACTAGAGTGTCAGAGTGCAGATACTGTAAGGTGTGTGGAGGCATCAGGTGTCAGTTCTGTGTCAGTGACCAAAAGTCTGCAAGAATGGCTGATGGCACCAGGAGCAGAGCTATGCAACTGGCCAATGCTAAGGCAGGAGCCGAAGAGAGGGAGGACGGTGCTGTGGACAGCAATGAGGAGGTTGCCCACGAGTCCTCCAGGAGCTCGACGCCAGAAAACCGTTCTGCCGAGGACATTGCGCAACCTGGCACTGCTGGACAAGATGAGGAGGAGCTCACCCAAGGTTCCTCAACGAGCCAGATGCCAGCCCTCCGCTCTGAAAGGGACAGTGAATCGCCTAGCTCTGCAGCGTGCCGCAGATCACCACGTGCCATTCCACCGAGCCTGGGAGGCTCGGATAGCCTTCTTCAAATGGCTATGGCCCTTCTCCAGGCTGGAGACCAGAAGGGCTACAAGGAACTCCTGGCAGAGCGCAGGGCAGAGCGGCAGGCAGCGCGTGATGCTGAGGCTGCGGAGCGGCAAGCAGCGCGTGAAGAGCGCCAGGCAGAGCGTGAGGCTGCGGAGCGACAGGCAGACCGTGACTACCAGCTGCATCTAGCCAAGCTCCAGCCCTCATCAGCCACACGTGACCTTCAAGACACCAAACTTCCAAAGGTCCGTGTTGAGGACTTCCCAGTGCTGGAGAAGGATGGAGACTTGGACTCTTTCTTGACTGCTTTTGAACGGACTTGCTTGCAGCACCATCTGAACAAGGACCAGTGGGCCAAATACCTGACCCCCCGTTTAAGGGGTAAGGCCCTGGATATCCTTGGGGACTTGCCTGCTGAGGCAGATCAGGGCTACGACACCATCAAGCGGGCCCTGATCCAACAGTACAACCTCACTCCAGAGTCCTACCGCAAGAAGTTCCGGAGCCTACAGAAGGGACCAAAGGACTCCTGGGCTGACCACCGGCGGGCACTTGCCCGAGCTGCCGACCACTGGACCCAAGGACTGCAGCTTTCCACCGGACCGGAGACCCTGGACTTGTTCATCACGGAGCAACTCTTGTGGAACTGCCCTGAGGATCTCCGCCAGTTCATCCGAGACCAGAAGCCAAAGGGGTCCACGGCTACAGCTGCCCTTGCCGATGACTACACCAACAACCGGGCCCCTGAGGCCAGGAGAGCGGCCACCAGCAGCACCTGGAGAGGGGGTAAGATGAATTCTGCGACTGCCCCACCTGCCCCTAGACTGCAGGGGGTGTCCCCCTCAACTCCCCTCTCCAGGCCCGTGGCAGAACCAAGACGGTGCCACCAGTGCAACCTACCTGGACACTTCAAGGCCATGTGCCCTCAGCGTCCCAAGGCCCCGGCTCCGTCCCCGTCCCAAGGGCCGCCCAAGGTGTATTGTGTGGGTGGGGGTGGTGGTAGGTCCCTGGACAGCTTCCAACCTGTCACCGTCGGCCGGTCTGTGACCATAGGACTGCGAGACAGCGCCTCGGAGGTGACTCTGGTGCGGCCTGAGATGGTGTCCCCCCAAGACTTGATCCCTGGAAAAACCCTCGCTGTCTCCGGGATTGGAGGCACTGACCCGGCGCTGCCTGTTGCTGACATTTATGTGGACTGGGGCGCAGGGCGGGGGGTGAGGGAGGTGGGGGTAACTGATCGGATCCCTGCAAACGTGCTACTTGGGACAGATTTGGGGCAGATAACCTCCCAGTTTGGGCCCCCCCCAAGGGCTGAACCTTCAGCCCGTACTGACATGACTCCTAACAATGTTAATGTGTCATCTATGAATGATGTAAGGGAGGAGGGAGTGAACTCTGATATTTCTGCTTGCATAGACACCATAGACACACACTCAGCTGCAGCTGTGACAGGGGAGGGGGTCAGAGAAAGGTGTGACAATGCCTCTACAAGTAATCAGCCTGTGAGCTGGGATCTGTTGCCCTCTGCAGGGATAAGCAGAGAGCAGGGTGCTGCGGGGGGAGGACCAGTGTGTGGGGTGGGGGCTACCACAGCAAATGTGGGGTCCCCAGAGATTTCACAGCGGGGTTCTGTTGCTGCAGGAGGGGAACAGGCAGGTGAGATTGGGGCCGGTCCAGGAGCGGAAGTGCTCCCAGGTAAGATCTCGGTGCATGGTTCCCCCACAACCGGGGTGTCAGGAAGCCAGGTAGGTCTGCCTGAACCGGCGACTTGGTCAGGAACGGAGGAGGAGCAGGCACGACCCACGGTCGCAGCGGCTGTGGCCGCTGTCACCCGCAGTGGGAGTGCTGGAAGCCAAGGGGCCTCCCGGAGGTCCGATAGCTCTTCCCCTTCTGACCAAGTGGCAGCCGAGTCAGGTGGAGGCCAGGACACAGGTCCCGGGGTACTGACTGAAGATGTGACAGTCTCGTCGATTCTGGCCACATCTAGTCAGGGGTTTCAGGCAGCGTTAGAGGCTGACGACAGCCTGAAAGCTCTTAAGGAGCAGGCGGCACAGCCTCCCTCGGACTCGGACCCGGAGCGAGTGGTCTGGGACCAAGGACGGCTGTACCGGGCCACGGTCCAGCAGGGTTCACCGGAGGCGTGGCCCAGGGACCGACAGTTGGTGTTACCCTATCCGTTCCGGACGGAGTTGTTGCGGATCGCACATGAGATTCCGATGGCCGGACACCTAGGGATCGCTAAGACCAAGGCCAGGTTAAACCAGCATTTCTACTGGCCAAAAATGGGGGCCGATGTGGCTGCCTACTGCCGTTCGTGTGAAACCTGTCAGAGAGTGGGGAAGGCGGGGCCACGCCCCAAAGCCCCACTGGTATCTCTGCCCATCATCGATGAGCCTTTCAGGAGGGTGGCTGTGGATCTGGTCGGCCCGCTGGCCATCCCCAGCAGCTCCGGGAAACGCTTCATACTGACGGTAGTGGACTATGCCACCCGGTACCCAGAAGCAGTGGCCTTGTCGTCCATTCGGGCTGACAAGGTGGCCACCGCATTGCTGGAGATTTTCTCCCGAGTGGGTTTTCCCCAGGAAATGCTCACTGACCGGGGGACCCAATTCATGTCCCAGCTGATGGAGGCCCTCTGTAAGCAAGTCCAGGTGCGACATCTGGTGGCCAGCCCGTACCATCCACAGACTAATGGCCTGTGCGAGCGGTTCAATGGCACCTTAAAGCAGATGCTTAAGATGTTGGTCGACTCCCATGGGCGTGACTGGGAGCGGTATCTCCCACACCTGTTATTTGCTTACCGGGAGGTTCCACAGGCCTCAACAGGATTCTCACCGTTTGAGCTCCTGTACGGGCGACGTGTGCGGGGCCCCCTGGCTCTGGTGAAAGAGGCTTGGGAAGGGGATTTGGCCACCCCTGGAGTGTCGGTTATCGAGTATGTCATGCGCTTCCGGGACAAAATGCAGGCCTTGACGCAACTGGTACACGACAATATGGCTCAAGCCCAGGCCGATCAGAAGCGTTGGTACGACCAGAACGCTTGTGAGAGGACCTACCAAGTGGGTCAAAAGGTGTGGGTACTGGTCCCCGTACCACAGGACAAGCTTCAGGCAGCCTGGGAAGGCCCATACCTCGTGTACCAGCAGCTCAACCCTGTGACGTACCTGGTCACCCTGGACCCTGCCCGTGGAAGGCGGAAGCCCTTCCATGTGAACATGATGAAGGCACATCATGAGCGGGAGGCATGTGCGCTCCCCGTGTGCAACCTGCCCGAGGAGGGAGAAGCGGAAACCCTCTTGGATATGCTAGCCCAGGTTAGGGCAGGCGGATCCATTGAGGATGTGGAGGTTGGCCACCAGCTCTTGGAGGACCAACGGTCCCAGCTGTGGGCCACCCTACTCCCCTTCCGGGGGTTGTTTACCAACCAGCCCGGAAGGACTGACTTGGCTGTCCATCACGTGGACACTGGGGATCATCCCCCGATCCGGCGTTCAGCATATCGGGTCTCCCCGGAGGTGCAGCAACACATGCGCCAGGAGATTGACGAGATGCTGAAGCTGGGGGTGATCCAGGCATCCAACAGCGCTTGGGCCTCGCCTGTAGTCCTCGTCCCTAAGAAGGACCGAACCACTCGGTTCTGCGTGGACTACAGGGGGCTCAATGCGGTCACGGTCGCCGATGCGTACCCAATGCCACGCATCGATGACCTGCTCGATCAGTTGGCCGGGGCTCAGTACCTGACCATCATGGATCTGAGCCGGGGATATTGGCAGATCCCCCTGACTCGCAAGGCCAGGGAACGCTCTGCCTTTATTACCCCATTTGGACTGTACGAGTCCACGGTGATGCCATTCGGGATGAGGAATGCCCCTGCCACTTTCCAGCGGATGGTCAACACCCTGCTCAAGGGACTTGAGGGGTACGCGGCCGCGTACCTGGATGACATTGCCGTCTTCAGTCCCACCTGGGAGGACCACCTAGAGCATCTAGCACAGGTGCTCAGGCGGATCCACCGGGCAGGTTTGACCATCAAGCCGGGAAAGTGTCAGCTGGCCATGAGCGAGGTCCAGTACCTCGGTCACCGGGTAGGTGGGAGAACACTGAAGCCCGAGCCTGAGAAAGTGGAAGCCATCGCATCCTGGCCCACCCCCAGGACCAAGAAGCAGGTGATGTCCTTCTTGGGGACCGCTGGGTACTATAGGAGGTTTGTTCCATGCTATAGTAGCCTGGCAAAGCCCTTGACGGACCTCACCAAGAAGAAGCTGCCCTCTGCAGTCGATTGGACAATGGACTGCGAGACAGCCTTCCGGGCCCTAAAGGACGCCCTGTCCAGCCCGCCCGTGCTACAGGCAGCCGACTTCACGCGGCCGTTTGTAGTACAGACCGACGCCAGTGACTTCGGCCTCGGTGCGGTGCTCAGCCAGGTGGACTCTGCGAGCCAAGAGCACCCAGTCTTGTACCTGAGCAGGAAGCTGTTACCAAGGGAAGTTGCCTATTCCACGATGGAGAAGGAGTGCCTGGCCATAGTGTGGGCCCTGCAGCGTCTGCAACCCTATCTATACGGGCGCCACTTCATCGTGGAGACGGACCACAATCCCCTCAGCTGGTTGCACACCGTCTCTGGGACGAATGGGCGATTGTTGCGATGGAGCCTTGCGCTCCAGCAATACAACTTCACCATTCGCCACAAAAGGGGCCGTGACCACGGTAACGCAGACGGGCTGTCCCGACAAGGAGAGGTCGCGGACGGGCGCACGGGGGAACACCGGAGTGTGCTGCCCCCTAGCGCCCTCAAAAGGGGGGAGGTGTGAGGTAAATCCGGAGATATGACGATAAATCATGATATTCAAGTATGTCAGGAAGCCCTCTCCTGGTGTCACCCCCCCTTTCCTTCACACAACTGGTTTAGCAACAAATTCCATGGCCATGTCCTGTGATATGGAAATTAGGTGGCTTTAGGACAATGGACACAGGATGACTCCCTGCCGTCACCCTGTAGTAGGAGCTGCTATCTAATTAGCAAGGCTCTGGAAGTAGCCAGACAGAACGACTCCAGTAAAAAATGGTTCATATCTCGCAAGCCATATTTCCGATAAATATGGCAACCATAAAAATGGTGTCTCCGCATGTGGACGATGCCGGCACCCCCTTTTTATGGGAGCAGGACATTGGGAGATGCCCCAGGCGTGATATCAGCCAATGGGGAACTGGCAGACAGGTCATGAGTCCCCTCGTTCTGTAGCTAAATTCATAACTGTCACAATGAGAGCATTGGCGTCCGCCTACGACGCTCCCAGGCAAAGTTATGGCCAATATCCCCTTTGCTGGATAATTCTGATCCATGCAGGGGGAGTGGCAGTGCTTCCCTGTGAGGTCACTAAGGTAGGAGGGGACCTGGATCTGCCCAGGTTGATAACCCTACTTCGGCCATTTTCCAGTGTTCTTCTGCTCGGGGGCCTGGTTGGGAAAGACCTGTGAGGGAGTTCCTGGAAACCTGGTCTACAGCGCCCCCCTGTGGCCAGACGCAACAAGGTAACTGCTGGAACTGTGTATGCCTGTTTGTAACCCATGCTTTGATTGTAACTGTACTCTGACATAACTGTATATTCTGTAGATTCCCTATTGTATATATTGTAGTTCTAGTGTGCTTTAGGCTGATTAAATTATATAATTAATCTTGGGCTGTTCTGTTATCTCGATCTTGAATCCCACGTCTGTGTGTTCGGCTAATAGTTACCGTAAATCGGTTGGTGGCAGCGAATTGTGCCAAGGATTATTGTGGGGAGGCCAGTGAGATTCGGGGAGATTTTATATATTCCGCCCGCGGAGGTCGGGGGAATATATACCTTACTCTCACCGGGGACCCTTCAATAATCGGCATAAGTAGTATAGCGGCCTCCTGGCTTATGGTCGGGCAATTCCATAATTGGCCTGACTATAAGAGGGGCGCTAGAGAGCGCGTCACGTGCTCTGTCTGTCGGTCGGGAGGTATAAAGGAGGGGTGACCCCCACTTGTTACCCCCCGATTGTGACGTACTGGTAGCCAGCGCGGGGGATTTCTGAGTGACCCCCCCGGTGGTTTGTGACACATAGTTATTAAGGTTGAAAAAAGACCTAGGTCCATCTAGTTCAACCTTCCTCCACCAGTTCTACATTTTGTCACTAAGTCATTTATAACCAACAATGTTGTGTGTACTGAGGAAATCATCCAGCCTTTTTTGAAAGCCGTTATAGTATCTGCCATTACTACCTCTTGTGGTCGGCATTCCACAGTCTGACTGCTCTCACTGTAAAGAACCCTTTCCTATTTAGCTGTCGGAATCGCTTTTCTTCCACTCGCAGTGTATGCCCCCTGGTCCTTAGTACTGTCTTCGGAAGGAATAAGTCATGTGCCAGTCCTTTATATTGACCACACAGGTATTTATACATATAAATGAGATCTCCTCTGAGACGTCTTTTTTCTAAGCTAAACATATCTAACTTTTTCAACCTGTCATCATATGGGCGGCCTCCATTCCTTGTAGTAGTCTAGTTGCCTGTCTTTGAACTGACTCTAACTTCTGAATGTCCTTTTTAAAATGTGGAGTCCAAAACTGGATCCCATATTCCAGATGTGGCCTTACAAGTGATTTATAGAGGGGCAACAATACGTTGGGATCGCGGGATCTAATCTCTCTTTTTATACACCCTAGAATCTTGTTTGCTTTAGCAGCTGCTGCCTGACATTGAGTGCTGCTGCTCAGCTTATTTGTAATGAGAATACCCAAGTCCTTCTCCTGTTCTGTAGTCCCGAGTTTACTTCCATTTAATGTATACGCAGTTATAGGATTACTCCGTCCTAGGTGCATTACTTTACATTTATCAACATTAAATCTCATTTTCCAAATATCTGCCCATTCTGACATCTTATCCAGATCTTTTTGTAATATTATACTATCAAGGTCAGTTTTTAATATCGTACATAGTTTGGTGTCATCAGCAAAGACTGACACTTTACTATCAATCCCATCCACAAGGTCATTAATAAAGAGATTATAAAGAATCGGTCCTAGCACAGATCCCTGCGGCCCCCACTGCTGACTATAGCCCATTTAGAGAATGTTCCATTTATGACTACTCTTTGTTTCCTATCTTTTAGCCAATTCCTTACCCAGTTGCATATAGTTTCCCCCAGTCCTTGCTTCTGGAGCTTTAGTATAAGCCTATTATGTGGTACAGTATCAAATGCCTTTGCAAAGTCCAAATAAATCACATCAGCTGCATTACCAATATCCAGGTTTGCACTTACCCCCTCATAGATCCCCAACAGGTTGGTTAGACACGACTTATCTTTCATGAATCCATACTGTCTGTCAGTTATTATATTATTTTCTGCAACATATTTTTGCATGTCATCCCTTAAAATGCCCTCAAAAACTTTGCATACTACTGATGTCAGGCTTACTGGACGGTAGTTGCCTGGATCTACCCTCTTACCTTTCTTAAATATCGGTACCACATCAGCAATCCTCCAATCCTGAGGCACCAACCCTGTTACAAGCGAGTCTAAAAAGATGAGATACAGCGGTCTGTCAATTACGGAGCTCAATTCCCTCAATATTCGTGGATGAATGCCATCTGGCCCTGGGGATTTGTCAATGTTTAATTTACTCAGACGTAGGCGTACTTCTTCTTGTGTTAAATTAATTATATCGGGTGGTGGACTTTGATTTTTCACTTGTTGAATGATGCCTGGTACAGTCAGTTCCTTGGTGAACACAGATGAGAAATGCCTATTTAATATCTCAGTCTTTTGTTTGTCCTCTATAACTAACTTGTTATTATATTTTAAGGGGCCAATACTATCCTTTGTTTTCCTTTTGGCATTAATGTATTTATAAAAGATTTTGGGATTTATTTTAATGTCATTGGCGATTTTTGTTTCAGTAGCTAGTTTTGCTTGTTTGATTTCTTTTTTGCATTGCCTATTGATATCTTTATACTCCTGCAATGCTATTTCTGTATTCTCAGCCTTCAAGATTTTAAACGCCCTTTGTTTTTGTTTTATTATACTTTGTACAGTCTTATTTATCCATAGTGGTTTATTTTTATTCCGGGACGTTTTATTACCAGAGGGTATAAGTTTTTTACAGGACTCTAGCAATATATCCTTAAACTTTCCCCATTTATGTTCAGTATCCCCAGTTACCATGACTTTGTCCCAATCTACACATTTAAGCTCTTCCCTTAATTTGTTGAAATCAGCTTTCCTAAAATTCCAGGTTTTAGCATTTCCCCTTTGAAATGTTCTATTGAATATTACGTTGAAGCTTACCATATTATGATCGCTGGTGCCCAAGTGCTCCCGGACCTGTAGATCTGAAATTGTATCCGGTCTATTTGACAGGACCAAATCTAGCAAATTATCTCCCCTCGTCGGTTCATCTACCATCTGAGAGAGGAAATGGTCTTGAATGGTAGATAATAATTTACAGCTTTTAGCACAACCAGAAGATTCTATGTCCCACTGTATGTCTAGATAGTTGAAATCCCCCATAATAAGAACCCGATTATTATTATTAGCTGCCTTTTCAATTTGTTCCACCATTTCACCCTCTATTTGTTCAAGTATGTTAGGAGGCTTATAGCAAACTCCAATTAGCATTTTTC
Organism: Anomaloglossus baeobatrachus; assembly: GCF_048569485.1. NCBI lineage: Eukaryota > Metazoa > Chordata > Amphibia > Anura > Aromobatidae > Anomaloglossus > Anomaloglossus baeobatrachus. The sequence continues at coordinate 731,913,279 of NC_134354.1, forward strand.
CATTATTCTCCTCCCCATGTACATTTACCCATACTGACTCTACATTGTTGCAGTTCCCCCCAATGTCATCATTCAACACAGGTTTTAGGTTAGATTTGATAAATATACACACCCCACCACCTTTTTTGTCTTTCCTGTCCCTCCTAAATGTACTATAACCCTGTATGTTTGTCACCCAGTCATGGCTTTCATCCAGCCAGGTTTCCGTAATGCCCACCACATCATAATCCATGGTTGACATAAGAGTCTCCAATTCATTCATTTTGTTTGCAAGACTTCTTGCATTTGCCAGTAGACATTTAATCCTATTAACACCTTTATTACTCCTAGCCTCCCTACGTTCCTTGCATGTCCCATCCCCCCCTAATCCTTCATTGACCCCTACCATCTCACTGTCTCTATCTGCTCTATCTATCCCCTTTTTTGCTCCACTACCCTCCCTCCCCCCAGATCCTAGTTTAAAAGGTAATGGTAATGAAGTTAAAAACGTAGAAAAAAAATCAATAAAGATATAGCAAATCAGTCCTATAGTTTAGATCTTTTGGATGCCTAGTGTAAAGCTTAAGTATCCAAAATGCTCATGCCTTAACAATAGTTTGAACCTATCGCCACCCCTGGCCAGGCGGTTAACCCTTTCAATACCATGGATCGTGAGGGAAGGGATGTTACCTTGATGTTTTTCTAGAAAATGTCTAAAGAGGCGAAACATAGACCTCTTGATGGCTAGGGGGTCGGGGACAGAGTCACGGACATGTTCTGCAATACAAGTTTTCAGCTTACATGTAGTGCAGCCCACATAGCACATCCCACAATCATAACATGCTGCAAGGTAGATGAAATGAGTCATATTGCAATTGATGAAACTGGTAATGCTATACATATTAGGTGAATTACCAGTGGAAAATTCAGATAATTTCAAATAAGTTTGCATAAAGGCTGCTTTACACGCAGCGACATCCACTAGCGATCGTACCCGCCCCCCGTCTTTTGTGCACCACGGGCAAATCTCTGCCCGTGGTGAACAATATCGCCGGTACACGTCACATGAACTTACCTTCCTAACGACGTTGCTGTGGCCAGCGAACAACCTCTTTTTAAAGGGGGCGGTTCGTGCGCGTCACAGCGATGTCACACAGCAGGCCACCAATAGAATTGGAGGGGCGGAGAGCAGCCGAATGAATGTCACTCCCACCTCATTGCTTGAGGATGCAGGAATGCTGTTGTTTGTCGTTCCCGGGGTTTCATACGTAGCAATGTGTGCTGCCTCAGGAACGATGAACAACCTGCGTCCCAAACGAGTATCGATATTTTGAAAATGAACGACGTGTCAACAATCAACGATTTGGTGAGTATTTGGGATCGTAAGCGGTCGCTCGTAAGTGTCACATGCAACGACGTTGCTAACAAGGCCGGATGTGCATCACGAATTCCATGACCCCAGCGATATCTCGTTAGCGATGTCGTTTTGTGTAACGGGGCCTTTAGATACATCTCACAACACCCATATTTAAAATTACCCTTGTAGTTAAGCCAAGCTTGTGAACCAGGTTTGTGGTCACAAAAGACACTGGGTGAAAGAATGTTCCCTAGAGATACTGATAATTTCCATGCAGAATGATGTACCCCAGACCCGAGAATCTTGGCTATTTTATCATCCTGAAATAAGACAGATACATTTATCTAAATATGTGGCAGATGTCACAGTAATTAGTACTGAAAGATGTAACAAAGGTGTAGACTGTAAGCCCTCGCGGGCAGGGTCCTCTCTCCTCCTGTACCAGTCTGTTATGTACTGTTAATGATTGTTGTACGTATACCCTTTCACTTGTAAAGCGCCATGGAATAAATGGCGCTATAATAATAAATAATAATAATAATAATAACTTGTGGAGTTGAAGATGAACTGGTGGAAAACTGGTCTTTTCACGAGACCAAGTTGTGATGTTTGACAAATCATCCCATTATTTTGAACACAGGTATTTGTTGAGCCCAAGTAAGACAAGCATTACAATATCCTCTTGGAAATAACCTTTTTCTCAAGGTATGACATTCTGAGTGAAAGGAAGAATCATCAGAACAGGCACGACGGGCCCTGATATAATCGCCCACTGGAAGATTCTTAATGACATGTGGGGATGACAGGTGGTGGCATGTAAAACAGAATTACCATTAACAGTTTTTTGGTATAGGTTAGTTTTTATACAGTTGGAAGAAACATCACCTAAAAGGTAAACATCCAGAAAAGGGAGTGACAGAGGGCAAAAAGTCACCTGTGAACTTCAAGTTTAGATTATCACTTTTTTAAATGATAAATGCAGAAAAAACTAATGGGTGACAGTATCATCATTGCACCATATAAATATTACATCATCGATATATCTGCCATACCAGATTATGTGGTGCATGAAAGGATAGGCAGGTAGGCATATATAGAATGGTCTCCTCCCATCAAATCATATAAAGATTTGCTAAGGATGGGGAAAATTTCGCACCCATCAAACGACCTACAAGTTTATCTCAATAAATTAGAATATCATCAAAAAGTTAATTTATTTCAGTAATTCAATACAAAAAGGAAACACATATATTATATATAGTCATTACACATAGAGTGATCTTTTTCAAGTGTTTATTTCTGTTAATGTTGATGATTATGGCTTACAGCCAATGAAAACCCAAAAGTCATTATCTCAGAAGAGTAGAATATTATTTAAGACCAACTGAAAAAAATTATTTTAAACTCAGAAATGTTGGCACCTACTGAAAAGTCTGTACAGTAAATGCCTCAATAATTGGTTGTGGCTCCTTTTGCATGAATTACTGCATCAATGTGGCGTGGCATGGAGGTGATCAGCCTGTGGCTATGCTGAGGTGTTATGGAAGCCCAGGTTGCTTTGATAGCAGCCTTCAGCTTGTCTGCATTGTTAGGTCTGGTGTCTCTCATCTTCCTCTTGACAATACCCCATAAATTCTCAATGGGGTTTAGGTCAGGCGAGTTTGCTGGCCAATCAAGCACAGTGATACTGTGGTTAGTAAACCAGGTATTGGTACTTTTTGCAGTGTGGACAGGTGCCAAGTCCTGCTGGAAAATTAAATTTCCATCTCCAAAAAGCTTGTTGGCAGAGGGAAGCATGATGTGCTGTAAAATTTCCTGGTAGACAGCTGTGCTGACTTTGGACTTCATAAAACACAGTGGACTACACCAGCAGATGACATGGCTCCCCAAACCATCACTGATAGTGGAGACTTCACACTAGACCTCAAGGTGCTTGGATTGTGGCCATTCTTCCTCCAGACTCTGGGACCTTGATTTCCAAATTAAATACAAAATTTACTTTCATCTGAAAACAACACCTTGGACACTGAGCAACATAGTTACATAATTAATTAGGTTGAAAAAAAGACCTAGGTCCATCTAGTTCAACCTTCCTCCACCAGTTCTACATTTGGTCACTAAGTCATTTATAACCAACAATGTTGTGTGTACTGAGGAAATCATCCAGCCCTTTTTTAAAAGTTGTTATAGTATCTGCCATTACTACTGTGACGCCCTGGCAAAACCAGGTAATCACAGATCACTGTACCCCCCACAAAGGGTACAGGAATCACCTCCTCCTTGGGAATTAACAGCACACATCCCACACATAAGAAAACCAGCCACAAATCCTAGTTGCCCCCCCATGACAGCCAGGACATACCAGTGGGCGGGACCAGATGGATGGGAATGCCCACCTAGGGGTCTTGAGGTGACACTGGGTGGGAACCAGTCAGTCTAGTCAGAGTGGAAGTTGAGTTGGAGTCGGTGACAGGAGCTGAAGTGCAGTGTGGTCAGGGTTGGAGCCCTGGGATCACGGGAGGATCAACTAGGTGGCAGACGGCTCTGTAGGGTCACAGGAGACGGAAACTCAGTTGCGGGAGACCTGAAGTGGACTGGGGCAGGGTTGTAGCCCGCCAGTACCGACGACGGGAATCCGGTCCAAAGATCGTGCACGGGCGGCGTACCTGGACCCTAGGAGGAGGAAATCTTCAAGCCCCTTGTTAATTGACCAGCAGGACAAGGTACCAGGCCTTGTTCCCGAAGAGAGCAGCCCAGATAGAGCAGACCGGAAGCCCAACACGGGGGACAGGGTGTCCGCCAAGAATCCATTGAAGTCCCACGGGTCATTGTCTGCGCGCAATGGCTCCCTCTGCATCCAAAAGCTTCAGGGAAGCGGATTTCTCCAGTTCCAAGCGGGTTAATCCACACACCACAAGACACAAGTGCAGGAGGAAGGGCCCCTACATTGCTAACCCATGTGCGGGACCAGCACACCCCTCCAGAGGCAACCGGCATCCGGCCTTGGTTTACAGTACAGACTCTGTGTTGATTATTCGTAATCGTGAGTACACCAGTGTCACCGGGTCCAACCTGTCAACAATGCCCTGGCCCTGCTCCTTACTCCACAACCGGGTCCCTTACTTCACCTCCCCTACCCGTGGAGGGGATCCCACCTTGCTGCCCTGCTCCATCAACCCCGGGCACCCCCATACAAGGCAGCGGCGGTGCCACCATCCCATCACCGCAACCCATGGGTGGCGTCACAGACAATCTCCCCTGTAAATACCTCCCTTTTTCACTGTGTGCAAGGACAGGCGGTTGCACGAGCCCCGGGTCCGGCCACCACTCGAGCCCAGGACACGATCCCGGATCCGAGCAGCCCCGATTGCCGCAGCGGAGGCAGCACCCGTCCGCGACACTACCTCTTTTGGTAGGGCATTCCACAGTCTGACTGCTCTAACTGTAAAGAACCCTTTCCTATTTAGCTGTTGGAATCGCTTTTCTTTTTCTGCCCCCTGGTCCTTAGTATTGTCTTCGGAAGAAATAAGTCATGTGCCAGTCCTTTATATTGACCACACATGTATTTATACATATAAATGAGATCTCCTCTGAGACATCTTTTTTCTAAGCTAAACATATCTAACTTTTTCAACCTGTCATCATATGGGAGGCCTTCCATTCCTTGTAATAGTCTAGTTGCCCGCCTTTGAACTGACTCTAACTTCTGAATGTCCTTTTTAAAATGTGGAGCCCAAAACTGGATCCCATATTCCAGATGTGGCCTTACAAGTGATTTATAGAGGGGTAACAATACGTTCGGATCGCGGGATCTAATCTCTCTTTTTATACACCCTAGAATCTTGTTTGCTTTTGCAGCTGCTGCTTGACATTGAGTGCTGCTGCTCAGCTTATTTGTAATGAGAATACCCAAGTCCTTCTCCTGTTCTGTAGTCCCGAGTTTACTTCCATTTAATGTATACGCAGTTATAGAATTACTCCGTCCTAGGTGCATTACTTTACCTTTATCAACATTAAATCTCATCTGCCAAGTATCTGCCCATTCTGACATCTTATCCAGATCTTTTTGTAATATTGTACTATCAGTTTTTAATATCCTACATAGTTTGGTGTCATCAGCAAAGACTGACACTGTACTATCAATCCCATCCACAAGGTCATTAATAAAGAGATTAAAAAGAATCGGTCCTAGCACAGATCCCTGCGGCCCCCACTGCTGACTATAGCCCATTTAGAGAATGTACCATTTATGACTACTCTTTGTTTCCTATCTTTTAGCCAATTCCTTACCCAGTTGCATATAGTTTCCCCCAGTCCTTGCTTCTGGAGCTTTAGTATAAGGCTATTATGTGGTACAGTATCAAATGCCTTTGCAAAGTCCAAATAAATCACATCAGCTGCATTACCAATATCCAGGTTTGCACTTACCCCCTCATAGAACCCCAACAGGTTGGTTAGACACGACTTATCTTTCATGAATCCATGCTGTTTGTCAGTTATTATATTATTTTCTGCAATATATTTTTGCATGTCATCCCTTAAAATGCCCTCAAAAACTTTGCATACTACTGATGTCAGGCTTACTGGATGGTAGTTGCCTGGATCTACCGTGTTTCCCCGATAGTAAGACACCCCCGATAGTAAGACGTAGTGGGGGTTTTGGGGGGGTCGGCTAATGTAAGACGTGCCCCGAAAGTAAGACGTAGTAAAAATGTATTTATTTATTTTTTTCTTCTTTACAGTACAGTTACAGCGGCTGAGCGCTCAGCTGAGCGCCCTGACATGCCGGCGGCCGAGCGCTCAGCTGAGCGCCCTGACATGCCGGCGGCCGAGCGCTCAGCTGAGCGCCCTGACATGCCGCCGGAATGTGACAGCTCTCAGCTGAGCGCCCTGACTTGCCGGCGGCAAAGCGCTCAGCTGAGCGCCCTGACTTGCCGGCGGCTGAGAGCTGACACATGCCGGCGGTCCTGTACTGAGTTTCCTGCACCTTGCATTGCTGCCTGGGTAATCCTGTATAGTCGTTATTTAGACTTAAATCTGGCTATTTCAGCTGTGATTTATATTACTTGGTGGTAGTCTTCGGGCTTTTCAAAACCAGTAGGTGCAATGCAGGCACACTTGATTGTATATGGGATGCATATATAGAGTACTTAGAGTTCCCTAGGGGACAGAGTCCATTCTCCATCTTGGATTATATATGTTTACCCTGAATTATTGAACATGTGCCAGGTTTGAACCATGCAGGAAACAGTATTTTGTATGTCTGTTTTTAAATGATTTTAAATGTGAGTGTTTTTTTCACCCCATGTATAATAAAATTTATATTATTCGCACTAATCAAGGTCCATGCCAAGTTGTCATTTATCATCCTGAACCCTGGTGCCTTTTTGTATCAATTGTTGATCCAGCTGAGCGCCCTGACATGCCGGCGGCTTAGCGCTCAGCTGAGAGCTGACACATGCCGGCGGTCGGGCGCTCAGCTGAGCGCCCTGACATGCCGGCGGCTTAGCACTCAGCTGAGAGCTGACACATGCCGGTGGTCGGGCGCTCAGCTGAACGCTCGGCTACCGAGAGATGTTGAAATGTTGCAGTAATGTTGTCCGTGGTCCATCAGGACCATGGACAACATACAAAATCACGCAGCCTCAGTGCCCTCATGTGCAGCCGCTGGTGGTTAAGTTTCCTTAACTTGCAGTACACTTAGGGCGCAATCGCGGCAAGTCCCCATACGGTACATTGCATGGAGACTTGCTGCGATTTCTGTGGGATTTTTTCCAATATAAGACATACCCCGAAAGTAAGACATAGTGGCACTTTTGGGGGTAAAAAGAATGTAAGACACTGTCTTACTTTCGGGGAAACATGGTACCCTATTACCTTTCTTAAATATCGGTACCACATCAGCAATCCTCCAATCCTGAGGCACCAACCCTGTTACAAGCAAGTCTAAAAAGATGAGATACAGCGGTCTGTCAATTACAGAGCTCAATTCCCTCAGTCCAGTTATTTTTCTCCTTGGCCTAGGTAACATGCTTCGTTGTCTAAAGGTCATGAGTGGCTTGACACAAGCAATGTGACAGTTGTAGCCCATGTCCTGGATACATCTGTGTGTGGTGGCTCTTGAAGCACTGACTCCAGCAGCAGTCCACTCCTTGTGAATCTCCCTCAAATTTTTGAATGGACATTTCTTAATAATTCTATCAAGCCTGCGGTTACCCCGGTTGGGTTGCTTGTGCACCTTTTTCTACCACACTTTTTCCTTCCACTCAACTTTCCATTAATATGCTTGGATACAGCACTCTGTGAACAGCCAGCTTCTTTATCAATGACCTTTTGTGGCTTACCCTCCTTGTGAGGTGTGTCCATGACTGACTTCTGGTCAGCAGTCTGCCCCATAATTGTGTAGCCTACTGAACCAGACTAAGGGCCCATTTTAAGTGCTTAGAAAGCCTTTGCAGGTGTTTTGTGGTAATGATTCTAATTTTCTGAGATAATGACGTTTGGGTTTTCATTGGCTGTAAGCCATAATCATCAACATTAACAGAAATAAACACTTGAAATAGATCCCTCTGTGTGTAATTTACTCTATAGAATATACAGTTCCTTGCGAAAGTATTCGGCCCCCTTGATTTTGTCAACCTTTTTCCACATTTCAGGCTTCAAACATAATGATAAAAAAATGTAAATTTTGTGATGAAGAATCAATAAGTGGGACACAGTTGTGAAGTTGAACGAAATGTATTGCTTATTTTAAACTTCTGTAAAAAATAAAAAACTGAAAATTGGGGCATGCAATATTATTCATCCCCTTTAAGTTAATACTTTGTAGCGCCACCTTTTGCTGCGATTACAGCTGCAAGTCGCTTGGGGTATGTCTCTATCAGTTTTGCACATGGAGAGACTGAAATTCTTTTTTTTAAATTCTTTATTTTTAAGTGAAAACCTTCAACATAACATAATACAGTTCTTATGACCAATCAGGCCAATTTGCACTACAATACATATATCATTAACAAGATGCCAAACGGGAAATATATATTTGTATCTTGCTGAATAACGTTCCTTCATATATCTCCTCCCGGGTTCCTGATAAGTCTAGGTTCCACCACATTTTTGCTTTAATACAGATTCACATTAAAACAGATAACGAAGGTGACTCACAAATACATGTGAAACAAGAAAGATAGAAAGGCTAGAGAAGAAAGAAAAGTTATTAGGCAATCAGTGTGAGAAGAATAGAAAAGTAGGAAGAAAGATGGGAGGGGGAGGGGAAGAGAGGGGGGGGAAGAGAGGGAGGGAAGCGGGGGGGGGGTAGGGAGGGGAGTTCAGCTAAGTGTTGCGGACTGCGGTTCCATCGGCAGCCACATCGCCCCCCACCAGGACGCTATATTCCTCTGAATGTTGGAAGTCCAACCATTCTCGCCAAGTGGACCAGAATTTCTCATATGTATCATGCAGCGAGGAGGTTAAATCCTCCATGTACATGAGGTCATTGACCTTATTGATCCATTGGACCAACGTGGGAGGGGTCGTGCTCCTCCATCTTTCAGGTATGCATACTCTTGCAGCCATAATAAGGAATTTCCTCAAAGAATTCTTGTAGGTTTTTTCAGGGACCCCACAGTGATGCAATAGGGCAGCAGCAGGTCCCAGCTCCTCGTCATTGCCAGTAACCTGGCGAATGGTGTCGGACACTCCCTTCCAGAAGGGCCGGATCGCCTCACACCCCCAAAACACATGTAAAATGTTACCCTCTGCTGTGCCACATCTCCAACATGTGGGGTCTACTGTTGGAAACATGACATGTAACCTGGAGGGTACTCTGTACCATCTGGATAACAGTTTATAGCTAGCCTCCTGGAACCTGGAGCTAATGGAAGATGTGTGTGCCAATCTGAAGATCCGTTCCCACTGTATTGGTGTCAGCTGGATACCCAAATCACATTCCCATTGTGAAGCAAACGGGGGAAGTTGCTGGTCAGGGGACGAAGACAAAAGTGAATAAACCACTGAAAGCGAATGTCGTATTGTGCCTGAACCCATACACAATTTTTCAAACTGTGTCTTAGGACGTTGAAAGTGGGTCCTAGCTGGGAGACTACTGAAAAAATGTGTCAATTGTAAGCATCTCCATAGACCCAGTGGGATGGGATCCTGTCTAACCCCCAAACCCTCCACCTGCGGCCAGTTGTCCCGAATCCCAAAGTCTTCCACCCGGTCCACCCCGCCCCGAACCCATGCCTGAAATACCGGGTCTCTTCTACCTGGTTCAAAAGCAGGATGGCTCAAGATCGGTGTCAGGCTCGAGTGTCTGGGTATCAACTCCGATTGCACCTTCCCAGTATTGCAGTATGTCACGGTTGGTCCGATAGTTGGATGTGATTTCAATCTTGCAGGGACCTCAGAGAGTACCCACGGTAATTTGTTGAGGGGTATTGGTGAAAAGGACTGCTCTATCTGTATCCACGCCTTCTGAGACCCGTTCCTGCACCAGTCAATCATTCTAGTAAGATGTCCAGCTAAGTGATATCTTCTTATATCTGGCAACCCAATCCCCCCACCCCCCTTGGTCCTGTGTAAGATAGCTCTTTTTATGCGTGCCGATTTACCTCCCCAAATGAACGAAGACTGAATGGATTCCAGAGATTTGAAGAATCCAGACGGTATTTTGATTGGGAGCGCCTGTAACAGGTAAAGAATTCTGGGTAGGACATTCATTTTATATATCTGGCATCTGCCAAACCAGGAGAATAATAATTTCCCCCATCTGTCACAGTCTTTCCTGATACTAGATAACAGAGATGGGAAGTTCTGTGAGTAAAGTAGACCCAAGTCACTGGTCAGACGTACCCCCAGGTAATTTAGGGATTGGGCTGCCCATCGAAAACTAAACGATGTTTTCAACTCTTCCACTTCTTTAAAAGTAAGATTTATGTTGAGCGCCTCAGATTTTGTGAAATTTATCTTAAAGTTTGATAGGCTGGAGAATTTCAGAAACTCCCTCATTAAGTTTGGGAGCGAAATCCTTGGTGCCGAAACGAAAAACAGAAGATCATCCGCATATGCAGCTACTTTATGTGTTGCCTGGCCAACCCCAATCCCTGTAATATCAGAATTGGCTCGTACATGTCTGAGGAAGGGTTCTAGCGTCAGGATGAAGATTAGCGGAGACAATGGGCATCCTTGCCGGGTGCCGTTAGATATTTTAAATGGGTCGGACAGAATCCCATTTACCCGGACTCTTGCCGAGGGTACCGAGTATAAAGACATGATCCAATTCATCATGCCGCGTCCCAACCCAAGACAACCGAGCGTGGCTTCCATAAAGGTCCAGTCTACTCTGTCGAAAGCCTTTTCGGCATCTGTTGACAGAAGCATAGACGGTAGACCCCCCATTTTAGCTTTATGTATCAGATTAATGGCCTTAACAGTATTATCCCGTGCCTCACGGCCCGCCATGAAGCCCGCCTGATCTGGATGAATTATTGAAGAAAGAAAAGGAGCCAACCTGTTCGCTAAGATCTTGGCAAATAATTTTGTGTCCACATTCAGCAGGGATATCGGGCGATAACTGGCGCATTGTGTTGGATCTTTCCCTATTTTTGGTAATACCGTAATATGTGCTCTCAACGAATCTGCATTAGGGGTTGAGCCCACCGAGGCCCTGGAATTAAATGCTGACAGGAGGTGTGGAGATATCATCTCTGTAAATTTTTTATAGTAAATCAGGGGAAGGCCATCCGGCCCTGGGGCTTTTCCCGGTTTTGATGACGTAATTGCGTCCACCAGTTCTTGCTTTGAGATTGGAGTTTCCAACATAGCTATGTCAGAATCTTCCAACCTCGGCATTTTTGCTTCTCTGAGGTACTCTGAAATTTTTCTTTCAAAAGATGATTTTGACTTCGCAGGGTCATTTGTCTCTAGATTATATAAGGACTCATAGAATTTTTGGAACGCCTCCGCTATTTCTAACGAAGAGTGTAATATTGAACCCTGGGGATGTGATGGGGATATTTTTGATATAAAGGTTGTCGCCTGTTGTTGTCTGAGTGCTCTCGCTAAAGTCCTGCTGCACTTGTTCCCGTATTCATAGAAGTGTCTACGGCATCTATTAAGGACCCCCTTTGCCTTGTTGTTAAGTAATTTCCGCAATTCATCCCGAACTTTAAATAAGGATCCCCCCAACTCTGCTGAGGGCATCTGCTTATGTTGTGTCTCCAGATCTCTCAGCTGTGTGAGCAACCTGTTAACCTCCAATTCCCTTTCCCTCTTTCTCCTTGCCCCTTGCTGTATGAGCACCCCCCTAATGACGCACTTGTGAGCCTCCCAAACCGTTGTTGGTGAAGTGTCCCCACCCGCATTCATTGTAAAGTATTCTGTCAAAGAATTCTGTACCATCTGCAGGCTTCTCGGGTCCTCCAGCAAGGAAGTGTTCAGCTTCCACTGCCACTGCTGTGGAATCGGGGACTGCAACAAGACCGACACTGTGCAGAGTGCGTGGTCAGAGAAGGTTATGTTGTCTATCTGGGCTTTAGAGATCCTTTCAAGCTCTTTGTGTTTCACAAAAAAGTAATCCAGTCTGGAGTACACTCCATGTGCATTTGAATAGAAAGAGTAGTCTTTATCGGACGGGTGCAGAAGTCTCCATGTATCCACAAGCTGCTGTTCATGTAACATGCACCGCAGCCTGCGGAGAGCTGATGTAGGATGTGCCGAAGTGCCTGTCGAAGTGTCCTGCGCTGGGTTTAGAGCAATATTGAGATCCCCCCCTAGTATGAGTGTCCCCTCCACGAAGTCCTCCATTGACTCCAGAAATCCCGCCAGGGTGTCAATCTGCCCTATATTGGGAAGGTATATGGATACCAGAGTGTAAATATGCCTGGCGATCCTGCCCTTCACCATTAATAGTCTGCCCATGTCATCACTGCGAGAGTCCATGAACTCCCAGGGAATTGCGCGAGCGATGAGGATGCTAGTTCCTCGGGACTTCGGGTCTGGTGAGAAGCTATGGTATGCCTCAGGGAACCAGCGTGATGTTAGTTTGAATGGTTTATGTTTGCATAAATGCGTTTCCTGCAGAAAGGCAACTTGGACCCCATTTTTTTTTAACGAGTTTGCCAGGATAGACCTCTTACCCGGGCTATGTAGTCCTTTTACATTTAGTGTCCCATATTTCACTTCCGAGACCCCTGATCTGTGCATAGTTATGTCAAGAACTGTGGTGTACCCCCTACAGGAGAGGACGGGATATGAGAGAGTGGGATAGGGGATGGAAGGGAAGAGGGGGTCAGAAAAGTCAGGAAGGAGAGAGAGAAGGGTTCAGACCCTACAGAGAGAAAAAAACGCAGAAGAAAGAAAGAAACCAAGAAGGAGAAAAGGATAATGAGTTAGAGAAAGAGTACGTTAAGAGTTAGACAAAATATAATTATAGACCGTACCAGCTGGCCTAAAAGAACGACCAGTACAATTATACACTCTAAAACTATACAGTCTCACTGAAACGTTCGGAGACCTGGTGCCCTCCTAACGGGAGAACCACCCTTGGGGTGCGTGGAAGACCAAGGGCAGAAGCTGAACAGGCTCTAGGCAAAAATGACATTGCTATTTTAAACTACAAACCCACCCCACATCTCACCCCCCCATACTGGGACAGGGCGGTGAGAGGCACAGAACTTAGATGACTACCAAAATTTCCAGACTATCCTCAAAACTTAACAATTCAAGGGTCCTTATATCCCACATGGAGAGGAGGGGGGGAGAGAGAAGGGGGGGGGGGAAGAGAAAAAAAAAAAAAAAAAGAGAGCAAAAAGCATGAATACTTCAGGACATTTCGCAAGACCTTAATACAATATTATGATGACCACACCAGGCCTAAAAATATGGCCTATCTCCCACTCCTCCCACCATGAGACAAAAAACCATAATCAAACCCGAGTCATCAATCTGGCTCCTCCTGGGAACAATAACCGATCGGCACGAAGTCCCTGGAACTTTTCTGATATCTCGCAGGCAGACGTCTACTTCCTCTTTTTCTTTGGGGTAACCCGGCAGGTCTGTCCATCAGTAGCCAGTTAGGAATTTCCACCGCAGGCGTATCAAGAAATTGGAAGAGACTTTCCACTTCCTCCGGACGCTTCAGCAGGAATTGGTCCCCTTTGTGGCGAACTATTAGGTGAAATGGATGTCCCCATCTGTAGGATGCTCCTTTATCTTTGATCTTTTGCAAAATTGGCATAAGTTGGCGTCTCATGTACAGGGTTCTGGATGATATGTCAGGAAAGAGCTTGACTTCAGACCCTTCATATGAGACAGTTCCATAGGTCCATGCATTTCTCAGTATGGCTTCTTTATCGGTGTAGTAATGTAGTCTGCACAGAACATCTCTTGGTTGGGCAGTATCCCCCGGGCCTTGGCGGAACACTCTGTGGACCCTATCAATCACATAGGTGGTATCCTCAGCAGCCCCCATCACCTTGTTGAATATTAGAGTTACAGACTTGAGCAGGGCATTGGCTGTTATCACTTCTGGAATGCCTTTCAATCGGATATTATTCCGCCTTCCTCTATTCTCTTGGTCATCTAATAGAATGGCGACATTTTGCAGGTGTGTTCTGGAATTGGAGAGATCTTGCTCCAGTGTGTTAACTCTTTCAAATAATGTAAATACGTCTTTTTCCACTGCTGTTGTGCGTGTATCCAGAGCGTCAATGTCCCCTTTCACAATAGACAGGGCCCTTTCATGTGCCGCCTCCATTTTGGTCACTAGTATGTCTAGATCATTTTTGGTAGGGAGAGCTGACAGTAATTGGAATATGCGATCTGTTTCTGCAGAGAGACAGCCAGGGTTAACTATATGTGTGATTTGGCCTCCAGTTTGCTTCCCCTGATTGTTTGGGGATGAGTTTTCCTGGGAACCTGATATCCCTTGAGAGTTCATGCTGTCTGTGCTTACAGGGTTAATTCCCTCAGCACCCACGCTCCTGTTCTCTGCATCAGCCTGACCTCCTGATCTTTGCTGTGAGGTTGGAATTCCCCCTCCTCCCTCCTCCTGTATATGTCTCACAGCGGGCTCTCCTCCTGTATTCCCCTGCACCACTGGTGTCTGGAAAACACGTGGAGACCTTGATCCTGTCAGCGCTGCACTGACACCGCTCTGTACCTCTGTGATGTGAGTCTCCCCCGCCGCTTCCACACCGTGTCCTCTGCTAATTCCTCCTGCTGCCAGCGTCTGCCTCGTGGTCGCGGGTGCCATGACAGGAGCAGGCCTGGGACCCGGGGACAGCTTCCCACTTCTGAAAAAGTGATCCACCGCTGTGCTGCCGCTCCTCAGCGCTGGTGGTCTGCTTGGTGTGTCTGTGCCTTTCTTTCCAGGCATGTTTGGAGGTGCCTGATGAGTTGTAATTTGTAATCTGCCGCCTCAGCCTGCGGAGCTCTTAGAGAAAGCGTCCGCCTGCCATCAAGCTCAAGCCACGCCCCCGAGACTGAAATTCTTGACCATTCTTCCTTTGCAAACAGCTGGAGCTGAGTGAGGTTGGATGGAAAGCGTTTGTGAACAGCAGTTTTCAGCTCTTTCCACAGATTCTTGATTGGATTCAGGTCTAGACTTTGACTTTGCCATTCTAACACCTGGATACGTTTATTTGTGAACCATTCCTTTGTAGATTTTGCTTTATGTTTGGGATCATTGTCTTGTTGGAAGACAAATTTCCATCTGAGTCTCAGGTCTTTTCCAGACTCCAACAGGTTTTCTTCAAAAATGGTCCTGTATTTGGCTCCATCCATCTTCCCATCAATTTTAACCATCTTCCCTGTCCCTGCTGAAGAAAAGCAGGCCCAAACCATGATGCTGCCATCACCATGTTTGACAGTGGGGATGGTGTGTTCAGGGTGATGAGTTTTGTTGCTTTTACGCTAAACATATCGTTTGGCATTGTGCCCCTAAACTTCGATTTTGGTTTCATCTGATCAGAGCACCTTCTTCCACATGTTTGGTGTGTCTCCCAGGTGGCTTGTGGCAAACTTTAAAGAACACTTTTTATGGATATCTTTGAGAAATGGCTTTCTCCTTGCCACTCTTCCATAAAGGTCAGATTTGTGCAGTGTACGACTGATTGTTGTCCTATGGACAGACTCTCCCACCTCAGCTGTAGATCTCTGCACTTCATCCAGAGTGATCATGGGCCTCTTGGCTGCATCTCTGATCAGTCTTCTCCTTGTTTGAGATGAATGTTTTGATGGACGGCCGGGCCTTGGTAGATTTGCAGTGGTATGATACTCCTTTTATTTCAATATGATCGCTTGCACAGTGCTCCTTGGGATGTTTAAAGTTTTGGAAATCTTTTTGTAACCAAATCCGGCTTTAAACTTCTCCACAACAGTATCATACACCTGCCTGTTGTGTTTCTTGGTCTTCATGATGCTATCTGCACTTTAAACAGAACACTGATACTATCACAGAGCAGGTGCATTTATACGGAGACTTGATTACACACAGGTGGCTTAGGCTAGTTTCACACTTGCGTTGTTTTCCTTCAGTCACAATCCGCCATTTTGGAAAACGCTGCTTCCCATAGACTTGTATGGACGACGGATTGCGACTGATGGACCTGCGTTGCTTCCGCTGGCCGATGCTGCGTTGCTTCTGCCGGGCGGAAGGAACGCAGCATGTAACGTTTTTGAGCAGCGGAATCCTTTATTTTTTCACTGCGCATGCTCATATTTTTTTTTTTTTTCTTTTTTACATCACAGAAACTTTGTTTTGGCTCTCGGTGGCCGAACAATCAGCTGAGAGCGCTCAGCTGATCGCCCGGCAGCCGGCTTTTGAGAGCGCTCAGCTAATCGCCCGGCAGCCATCTTTTGAGAGCGATCAGCTGATCACTCGGCAGCCGGCTTTTGAGAGCGATCAGCTGATCACCCGGCGGCCGGCTTTTGAGAGCGATCAGCTAATCGCCCGGCAGCCGGGTGATCAGCTGATCGTTCACAATAGTCTGCCACTGGTAAAACTGTAAAAAAAAAAAAAGCAGATTCCGTTGTTTTGTATGATCTGTTGCATCCGTTGTGCAACTATATGCAACACATCTGTTGCATTCGTCACACAACGCAATGCAACGGATGCCGTTCAACGCAAGTGTGAAACTAGCCTAATATTTATCATCATCATCAGTCATTTAGGAAAACATTGGATCATTCAGAGATTCTCAGTGAACTTCTGGTGTGAGTTTGCTGCACTAAAAGTAAAGGGGATGAATAATATTGCACACCCCAATTTTTAGTTTTTTATTTTATTCCAAAGTTTAAAATAAGCAATAAATTTCGTTCACCTGCATAACTGTGTCCCACTTGTTGTTGATTCTTCACCATAACATTAAAATTTTTATCTTTATGTTTGAAGCCTGAAATGTGGGAAAAGGTTGAAAAAAAAATCAAGGGGGCATTTCTTTACACATTTCTTTACAAACACTCCACATTTTAGGAGGTCAAAAGTAATTGGACAAATAAACCAAACCCAAACAAAATATTTTTATTTTTAATATTTTGTTGCGAATCCTTTGGAGGCAATCACTGCCTTAAGTCTGGAACCCATGGACATAACCAAACGCTGGGTTTCCTCCTTCTTAATGCTTTGCCAGGCCTTTACAGCCGCAGCCTTCAGGTCTTGCTTGTTTGTGGGTCTTTCCGTCTTAAGTCTGGATTTGAGCAAGTGAAATGCATGCTCAATTGGGTTAAGATCTGGTGATTGACTTGGCCATTGCAGAATGTTCCACTTTTTTGCACTCATGAACTCCTGGGTAGCTTTGGCTGTATGCTTGGGGTCATTGTCCATCTGTACTATGAAGCGCCGTCCGATCAACTTTGCAGCATTTGGCTGAATCTGGGCTGAAAGTATATCCCGGTACACTTCAGAATTCATCCGGCTACTCTTGTCTGCTGTTATGTCATCAATAAACACAAGTGACCCAGTGCCATTGAAAGCCATGCATGCCCATGCCATCACGTTGCCTCCACCATGTTTTACAGAGGATGTGGTGTGCCTTGGATCATGTGCCGTTCCTTTTCTTCTCCAAACTTTTTTCTTCCCATCATTCTGGTACAGGTTGATCTTTGTCTCATCTGTCCATAGAATACTTTTCCAGAACTGAGCTGGCTTCATGAGGTGTTTTTCAGCAAATTTAACTCTGGCCTGTCTATTTTTGGAATTGATGAATGGTTTGCATCTAGATGTGAACCCTTTGTATTTACTTTCATGGAGTCTTCTCTTTACTGTTGACTTAGAGACAGATACACCTACTTCACTGAGAGTGTTCTGGACTTCAGTTGATGTTGTGAACGGGTTCTTCTTCACCAAAGAAAGTATGCGGCGATCATCCACCACTGTTGTCATCCGTGGATGCCCAGGCCTTTTTGAGTTCCCAAGCTCACCAGTCAATTCCTTTTTTCTCAGAATGTACCCGACTGTTGATCTGCTACTCCAAGCATGTCTGCTATCTCTCTGATGGATTTTTTCTTTTTTTTCAGCCTCAGGATGTTCTGCTTCATCTCAATTGAGAGTTCCTTAGACCGCATGTTGTCTGGTCACAGCAACAGCTTCCAAATGCAAAACCACACACCTGTAATCAACCCCAGACCTTTTAACTACTTCATTGATTACAGGTTAACGAGTGAGACGCCTTCAGGGTTAATTGCAGCCCTTAGAGTCCCTTGTCCAATTACTTTTGGTCCCTTGAAAAAGAGGAGGCTATGCATTACAGAGCTATGATTCCTAAACCCTTTCTCCGATTTGGATGTGAAAACTCTCATATTGCAGTTGGGAGTGTGCACTTTCAGCCCATATTATATATATAATTGTATTTCTGAACATGTTTTTGTAAACAGCTAAAATAACAAAACTTGTGTCACTGTCCAAATATTTCTGGACCTAACTGTATATACAAAATATAATCAATGAATGAAGTGGAAAAATTTGCGTATTTGTATAAATAGAAAGACGGGCATCCAACACCTTAGTATGTGGTATGCATGAATTGAGAGCAACCACATCAGTTGTTACCTAATTATAATTCGATGACTATTGTCATTTATTGGTGGTAGATAACAACTGCTTAGTATCGTTAATGTGGCTGTCGGTGAGTGACACAAAAGGCTGAAGGATATTGTCCAACCATAATGAAAGGTTTTCTGTCAAAGAGCCAATACCTGCAATAATGGGTCTCAGCAGGGAAGGGAAACAATTTTATGCGTCTTTAGCAGTGCATGGAATACTGGTCGAACTGGAGAGACTACTAACAGGAAATCCTTATTCTTGTTATATATAAAACCCTTGTACACCCTTACCATAATGAGGTCTATCATGGTCTTTGAAATGTGGTCAGTCAGGTCCTGTAAAAAACACCGATTGGTAGTATCATCCATAAGTAAATTCCTAATCAATTTCTGGTAAAGAGACTTATCCAAAATGACAACGGAACCGCCCTTATCTGAACCTTAACTTTGATAAGGTTTAGTTTGGGACCCGGACTTGACCTGAACCCCAATGGAAGTCACTTATTTGGCAGTTTGTGTCTCCACCCACATACAGTCAGCCATAAACAGATCACTTCTGGGGGGAAGGAGACGAGATTTTTCCATTTTTTTCTTAGGTGCACACTACATCCGATCACGCTCTTGTTACTGCTCAAACACTGCAAGTGTGACGCCCTGGACTAGCCAGGTAGTCACAGACATAACACCACACACACACCCCCTCCCCTGGATAGTTCACACCAGTCAAACAAAAACCCTTGTTGCCTCCCTCCAGGGTCTGATGTCCACACCAGGTGGGGCGGAGCCAGGCGGTGGTGGCCGTCTACAGGAGTTAGTGGATCTCTGTGGAACCGTAGGACCGGGGTCAGGCAGTGGCCCGCCGGTACCGAAACGGGGAACGGAGTGAAGCTAAGCACAAAGGCAGGGCCATCGGACCCCGACTAGGCTTGGAGCCGCCGACAACGGTCAAATCCGAAAGTGACCAGAACCCCAGGGGTTTCTTAACAACCAAGACCCGACAGAAGGCAACAGTCCACACCGTGAGGATACACAGCCACCGCCATAGGCTAGAGATCCAAGGGCCAGCGCCTGCGGGCAAAACGGACTCCTTCGGCACCTATACGCCGGGGACCGGACTACCGGTGGGCAACCACAGGAGTCAGAACATTCTAACAAGGTGCAGGGAAAGACAGCCACCATCACCCTGTCCGGGGAGAGCACAAACACTGCAGCCAGCTGCGGGACCCGTCCATCCAGCCGTTTGGTTTACCAGAGACTCTGTGCATCTGTGTCTGAGTGAGTACCACAGTGCCATCCGGCACCGCGCCGCGCTGCCCCTGCAACCCTGCACCCCAGCCATCCTGCCTCCCCGTTACACCACCGGGCCCCAGGATCACCAACCCCTACCCACGGAGGGGACGACATCCTAACTGCTCCCTACCATCGCTCCCGGGATCCCCGTCATCAGCAGCGGTGGTGCCCATCATCACCATCCCAAAACAAACCATCCCCTTTTCACTCGTGGGCGAGGAGCGCTGCTTGAGTCCCCGGGTCCGGCCCTCCGCTCGAGCCATTGAGCAGCAGCAGCAGCGGACCCGAGCGTAGCGAGCGCGGCCCCTCCGCCCGCGACACAAGCGGCACTCACTAGGCCAAGCACCAAGCATATCCAAGCACAGCAATGTTCGCGAGAGTGGTATTCACATGTAAAGCGCCCGAATACTGTTTTCTTTTGTAAAATCTGAGTTTGGTACAAACACCGAACACCGAACCTCAGGTTTGCTCATCTCTACTTGTAATCACTGTGAGTCTAATCCTCTTGTACGGGAACAAAAATAATTGAGTAGTAGTAGTGCGCGTTTCCCGCGTTTTGGCTGTGAAACTTAAAAATGCCACGGTATAAGGAAATCGGAAATTAGTGTGGAATTCATTAGTATTGTACATAGAAACATTATGTTTTGCCAAACCAGATTTATAATGGCAATGAATCTATGCTCCTGGCAACATCTGCATAACAGAACGGGAAAAAAAGTGCAGGAACTACAGAGTAATTGAAATTCTGTGCCAGTTGTAACAACGGTTGTTGAGTTTGGAGTATGCATCGGCCATTACACAGCAGCTAAAACCATAACTGCTCATTATAGTTATATTCGAAAGGGTATACAAGAATAAAGACGTCGCAGAGGTGAGAATATCAGAGTAGCACAGTGTAATGGGCCATTTGCTGAAACTAATACTGGTACATCTGTATAACCTGTATAACAGCTGCCACCATTGTGACATCTCCTGTCCTGGCGTACTTTTCAGCTCTTTCTCACCTGTGTCTGGATGATAAGCTAATTACAAGGTGGCTGCTAGGACCCCCAAAAATTAGTGTAATTATGGGTGTAACACCCTGGGGTTGAGGGGTTTTCACCCGACTCATCGCCAGACCGGGGGTGCAGATCCTCTGCGTCGTCACGGGCTGGCCTGGCCCGGTTTCGTGACCCCGAGACGTACATGAGGGAGGGAAGGCGGTGGACGGGAGGCAGGATGGAGGATGGGGGTGGTAGTGACGGTGAGGAAAGTCTTTTATGATCGTGACGCCACCTGTAGTACGCAGCCAGGGATGGGCTGCTGCTGCAGGTGCTGCTCTCTGGGGCTGATGGTGAAGGTCGCAGCTGGGATGGTGTCGCGCCCCACAGGCGGAGCGGAATTACCCTGGGCAGGATGAGGAGGACAGACAGGGGTGGTGGTAGTCCCCTTTGGTGCCGTAGCGCTGGGCGCCGGTGCTGGTAAAGGAGAGGCAGAGGCATGGGCTGCGGTTCCAGGTCTTTTTCTCACAGGTAGAGTTCAGGCGCTGCCCCAGAGTACCGATCTCTGCCACGATGGGCTCCAGCCGATCCCGGATAGCTGGCGGTCACCGCCGGTGCCCGTGAAAGTCTATCTAGTGAAGTGTCCCTCGGTTGCTATCTGGAACCAGAGCCGAGCCTCCAGCTCCAAGTCACCGGTCCCACGAAGAGAGAGATACACTAATATCCAGCTATCTCTGCTAGATGTTATCCCAAGCTGTACCCGGGAAAGTCTGCTGTAGTGAGGTGGTTGCGCCTACTTCTACCCCAAGTGGTGCCCGCCCCCAGTGGTTGTCCTAGCGACTGGGGAAGTCCCATGCTTCGTGATGGCTAACTAGTCCAACCACCTGTGGGAAAGCACCTTACTGTTGTATGTGTGTGTTTTTTGAAGGCACCAGCAGTTAACCCCCTCCTAACCCAGGATAGATATTACCCCTGAAAAGTGGTTTAATACCCTGTGGCGCCTGAAGCCCAGGGGCGCCACATGGGCAAATCATGGCAGATTCCCTGCAGTGCCGCCGTAGGGAGAAGGAGCTCGCCTTCCACTCAGCTGCTGATCATTAGTATTCTCTTGGAGCTTAAATACTCCCTTCCTCCCTGGTGCTGGTGATATTATTCATTAAATTCTAGCTCTGGTTGCAAGCAGGTGGCTTGCTCTTATCTGTAGTATTGTTGCTGAAGCTTTGCTGAACTCCTCTTGAGTTATCTGTGGATAAGTAGTTCATGCCTTTTCCCCTGTGTGTGTGTGTGACGCCCGGACTAGCCAGGTAGTCACAGATAGACACCCGCACAACAACTGTCCCCCAATAAGGTGTCATCAGCCAACCATTAAAACCTAGTCACCTCCCTCAGTGCTTCATGGACACACCAGGGGGAGGAGCCAGGTGGTTGGCCACGCCCACCGAGGAGTTCAGAGAGCCTGAGGCAGGAAAACACAGTTCAGTTCAAACAGTTTAGTCAGAGATCAGTTTGAGTGCTGAGCAGTGGAGGAGGTCAGGCCTGTAGGACAGGCCTGTGACAGTCTGACAGGTGCCGGGGTTGGAGCCCGGGCACCTTTGGCTATTAGGCAAATGGTGGCCTTAGCCTGCAGGAACCATGGTGGACCGGGACAGGGTAGCGGCCCGCCGGTACCGACCCGGTGAACTGACTCGGAAACCAGAGCACACAGGGGGGTACTCAGACCCTGAAATGAGGTCCAGAATCCACTGGACTGAGTTAATTAACTGATTGCGGTTTGGACTATAGGTCCTTTCCCACCCAAGCCCCGACTGAAGACAACAGCACACCGAGGGGGATAGAAAGCCACATAGGCAGAGAGATCCCACGGGCCAGCGTCTGCGGGCACAAGGGCTCTCCCGACATTCACAAAGCCGGGCAGCGGACTCCCGTCGCTGAAGCGCAGGCAGTCCACAGATACACAACACAGTGCAGGAAAAAGGCCAAGACCACCGAACCGGGTGGGGGACCAGACGCAGCCGGCTGCGGGCACCGACCACCATCAACTTGGTTTACCAGAGACTTGTGTGTGTCAATAGTCGTGAGTACAACAGTGCCATCCGACCACGCACCGCCCAGCTATCCCCAACGGGTCCCGGGGCCATCATCCCTACCCACGGAGGGGTTGACATCTTGCTGCACTACCATCTCCCCCGGGTGCCCAGTAATCGCAGCGGTGGTGTCCAACTTCACCACGACCCGTGGGTGGCGTCACGAACTCAAGCACGGCTCCGGCCGTGCACCTACCTAACCCCCACCAAAAGCGCCAGCACCCCCCTTTCAGAGTGAAGTGACCCCGGGTCCGGAGGTGCTCGAGCCACCCACCAACGAGCCCGGATCTGAGCGGCTCGGCTGCAGCCGAGCGCGGGGCGGTACACGTGTCCTCCTTGTGTCTTCCTTTAGCATTTAGTAGGGTTGATGAAGAGCTCATCGCACCAAATCCCTATTTAGGCTCCAGCACTATGGATACCTAGGGATAAAGTATCTGGCTCAGAGCATAGGTGAGGAACCTATCTAGGGTGGTGAGGGACCCCAGTGACCAGCAGTAGGTGTGGTCAGGCAGGGGTCACCATCTCCCCCTTCCCTAGATGCAGGGGTCTCCTTCCCTTACTTTCACTGCTCGCTTGGTACTTCACCGTACCTAGAGTGACAGAACCGCCGTCCATTTGAAACTTCCACTTGCTTTGCACTGTGTGCTCATCGGAATGCGTGCACACTCATGGTAGCGTCGCGGCGCATACAGCGCTGTGACTGCCAGTACCAGCACAGGGACGTCTTGTGGGCAGAGTTCATACTCTCCAGTCCTGACTCCCTGCAAATCCTAAGGAAGTTAAGGGCTGGACAAGACCTGACAAGATTTACACAGCCCTGCTGAAATGTTGATATCCTTAGAGAGGGATATATCATAGAAGCATCCTGCC
This sequence comes from Anomaloglossus baeobatrachus, assembly GCF_048569485.1. Taxonomy (NCBI): domain Eukaryota; kingdom Metazoa; phylum Chordata; class Amphibia; order Anura; family Aromobatidae; genus Anomaloglossus; species Anomaloglossus baeobatrachus. Next base: position 731,936,879 of record NC_134354.1, read on the forward strand.
ACTATACCACTGCTTTTGCTTATGGAATTTACCCTGCTACAAGTTAATTATTGGCACATACTGATAACGAGCACATTACTGTCACATTAGAATCTCTTCATCAGAAGCAAACAGACAGTGCACTCCATGCTGTGTCCTGTGATCCCCTGGACACACCCTGTGATATCAGGTAACTGTCCCCAATGTGACCTCCATGTCTGGACACAGTGTCTGTACCATGACAGCAGGAAGTCCCCACCAGGCCACGACCATTATCTTCAGGCTGCAGGTGAAAAATTAATTTGTAAGTCAATTTGACCATATTTAAGCATACCTCCCAACCGTCCCGGATACAGCGGGACAGTCCCTCTTCTGAGCCTTTGATCCCGGGTCCCGCCCGTGAGGCTGTTTGTCCCGGCTCCACCCACCCACTGTAGC